>NC_048566.1:5210000-5562500 GCF_013265735.2 Oncorhynchus mykiss | reverse complement strand
TACTGGGACTTAAAGACACAGTCAGACTGCTGTTAATACTGGGACTTAAAGACACAGTCAGACTGCTACTAATACTGGGACTTAAAGACACAGTCAGACTGCTGTTCATACTGGGACTTAAAGACACAGTCAGACTGCTACTAATACTGGGACTTAAAGACACAGTCAGACTGCTACTAATACTGGGACTTAAAGACACAGTCAGACTGCTGTTAATACTGGGACTTAAAGACACAGTCAGACTGCTGTTAATACTGGGACTTAAAGACACAGTCAGACTGCTACTAATACTGGGACTTAAAGACACAGTCAGACTGCTGTTAATACTGGGACTTAAAGACACAGTCAGACTGCTGTTAATACTGGGACTTAAAGACACAGTCAGACTGCTACTAATACTGGGACTTAAAGACACAGTCAGACTGCTACTAATACTGGGACTTAAAAACACAGTCAGACTGCTGTTAATACTGGGACTTAAAGACACAGTCAGACTGCTGTTCATACTGGGACTTAAAGACACAGTCAGACTGCTACTAATACTGGGACTTAAAGACACAGTCAGACTGCTACTAATACTGGGACTTAAAGACACAGTCAGACTGCTGTTAATACTGGGACTTAAAGACACAGTCAGACTGCTGTTAATACTGGGACTTAAAGACACAGTCAGACTGCTACTAATACTGGGACTTAAAGACACAGTCAGACTGCTGTTAATACTGGGACTTAAAGACACAGTCAGACTGCTACTAATACTGGGACTTAAAGACACAGTCAGACTGCTACTAATACTGGGACTTAAAGACACAGTCAGACTGCTACTAATACTGGGACTTAAAGACACAGTCAGACTGCTACTAATACTGGGAATTAAAGACACAGTCAGACTGCTACTAATACTGGGACTTAAAGACACAGTCAGACTGCTACTACAACTCTCTAACCACTAGGCTGTCAGCCATTATATCGTGTGATATTTAACAATATATTCCCTTCCATTATGTTTTTAACTTGTGGTTCTGAATGTTAGCAAGTAAAATGACTTCAACGTTGTATAATGAAATGTCATCCATCCTCTCTCAAGCATCAGTCATACGTCACATCAGATCAACAAACAGCTGCTGACCTGGCAGTGAAATGTATACTCTGGAGTGGTCTTCTTGAACTTCATGTTCCACACCAGCGCTATCCCATCAGGCTCGTGTGGAGCATCCTCGTTGCTGTTGTAAGAGGCCACCATCAGTTCAGGGTACTGCAAAGACACAATATAGTATAGAACAGGACTGGATTGTTACTTCAACCAAGTCTTCTTCTTCTGTCTTGACCATAGAAATGGAATGAACAGAACGGGCTTGTAACCTCTGACCATGACTGTAAACTCAGGGGTGCACTCAAAGTGGCATTCATTCTAGTTCTGTGGTCTTGACATAGACAAATAAAGGAAATGAAGGAAATAGATGCATCAGATATGTTCTAAACTGGGAGAACGTTCTATTGTACCTGTGGAGACCAGTCTAAGCAGGTGACTACTCGGTGTTTGGACCAGTGATCGTCATGGAACACACGGTTGAAAGACAGATTGGATCCACCTTGCATGTCCCTGATAAGACAGAAAGGGAAATGGGAAAGATGTTCGCTCCAGTTCTACTGTGAATCTACTCCAGTGCTACTCCGGTTCTACTCCAGTGCTACTCCAGTTCTACTCCAGTGCTACTCCAGTGCTACTCCAGTTCCTAATCCAGTTCTAGTACAGTACTACTCCTGTGCTACTCCAGTTCTATTACAGTGCTAATCCAGTTATACTCCAGTTCTATTACAGTTCTATTACAGTGCTACTCAAGTGCTACTCCAGTTCTAATCCAGTTTTATTACAGGGCTACTCCTGTGCTACTCCAGTTCTAATACAGTTCTATTACAGTACTACTACTGTGCTACTCCGGTTCTATTACAGTGCTACTCCAGTTATACTCCAGTTCTATTACAGTTCTATTACAGTGCTACTCAAGTGCTACTCCAGTTCTAATCCAGTTTTATTACAGTGCTACTCCTGTGCTACTCCAGTTCTAATACAGTTCTATTACAGTTCTATTATAGTGCTACTCCAGTACCACTCCAGTGCTACTCCAGTTATACTTCAGTTATACTCCAGTTCTATTACAGTGCTACTCCAGTGCTACTCCAGTTCTACTCCAGTGCTACTCCAGTTATACTCCAGTTCTATTACAGTGCTACTCCAGTGCTACTCTAGTTCTAATCAGGTTCTATTACAGTGCTACTCCAGTGCCACTCCAGTTCTATTACAGTGCTACTCCAGTGCCACTCCAATGCTACTCCAGTGCCACTCCAGTTCTATTACAGTTCTACTCCAGTGCTACTCCAGAGCTACTCCAGTGCCACTCCAGTTCTATTACAGTTCTACTCCAGTGCTACTCCAGAGCTACTCCAGTGCTACTCCAGTGCTACTCCAGTGCCACTCCAATGCCACTCCAATGCTACTCCAATGCTACTCCAGTGCCACTCCAGTGCCACTCCAGTGCCACTCCAGTTCTATTACAGTGCCACTCCAGTTCTATTACAGTTCTACTCCAGTGCTACTCCAGAGCTACTCCAGTGCTACTCCAGTGCTACTCCAGTGCCACTCCAATGCCACTCCAATGCTACTCCAATGCTACTCCAGTGCTACTCCAGTGCTACTCCAGTGCCACTCCAATGCCACTCCAATGCTACTCCAATGCTACTCCAGTGCCACTCCAGTGCTACTCCAGTGCTACTCCAGTGCTACTCCAGTGTAATGTGTACTTATTCCTCCCATAACATCCATCCACAGGGAACATGGTGTGCATCCTAAATGGCCATATTCCTTGGATATCCTGCAATAACTGGGACTTTTCAGTTTTTAATTGTTTTATTAATGGAAATTCAGTACAAAGCTGTGATGAGCTGATGAGCCCTATGGACCTTGGTCAAATGTAGTGCACTACATAGGGATCAGGGTTCCATTTGGGACACGCCCATGCTCAATGTTCTCACCCTTCTTTGTCCTCCAGGTCCCGGCCGCTGTAGTCGAAGAAGATGTCTCCCTCCTCGGCCAGCGCCCGCTCCACCACAGAGACCGACCGCTCAAAGAACACCAGGAAGTCCTCTGAGTGGAGAATCTGTTCCCTCTCCTCCTCCGTCAGCTCTCTGGGATGGGCTGAGAGGGATCACACACATTGTGATACCAGTGTTAAGAATATATGTTGGTTGTATATGTTTAGCTGCCCAACAAGTCACCTTCAGAGGTTGCGAGTGCTTTTCCTAACAGCAGTGTGTTAAAGAACAAGTCATTATTACCCTCTTTACTGTCCTCTGCCTCTCCTTCCTCCTCCGGCTGGTCAGTCTGAGGGGAAGCTTTAGGCTCACTGCTCTCCTCATCCTCTTCTTCTTCTGGGAAGAAAGACGTGTTTTATGTTCTACACTACAGATGGCTGCAGAGGGGAGAACGGCTCATAATAACGTCCGGAACAGAGCGAATGGAATGGTGTCAAACACCTGGAAACCATGGAAACCATGTGTATGATGTATTTGATTCTATTCCACTGATTCCACTCCAGTCAATACCACAAGCCCAGTTCTCCCCAATTAAGGTTCCACCAACCTCCTGTGTTACACACATACATACAACATAGGCTTCAACATTCTTTCACTCTGTGGGGAGAGAGCATGTTGAAAATATCAATCATACCCATTCATACTAACCAACCTAGAGCTCTACATTAAAAGTATACATTTCAAGAGTCAACTTCAAGAGTCAATTTCAAGAGTCTACTTCAAGAGTCAATTTCAAGAGTCTACTTCAAGTGTCAACTTCAAGAGTCAACTTCAAGAGTCTACTTCAAGAGTCAATTTCAAGAGTCGACTTTAAGAGTCAACTCAAGAGTCAACTTCAAGAGTTCTTTAAGAGTCAACTCAAGAGTCAACTTCAACAGTCAACTCAAATTCAAGAGTCAATTCAACATCCAACTCGATATTCATTACCTTCAGATTGATGTGCTGCTGAAGGAGTCTGGGTCTCTTTAGTGTAGGTCACAAGCTCTTTGGGAACGAAGTCAATCTGTACTATTTTTGACGCTCCAAGTCTGTGCATCCTGCGCCTGAAAGATGGAATAAATGGTTTAGAAGACATACAGGGAACACTCTGCTATCAGTCAAGAAAAATATAACCTTTGTGTAAGTCCTATGGGCTCGGGTCAAAAGTAGTGCACTATATAGGGAATAGGGTGCCATTTGGGAGCAGAATCAAGAGATCTGCTATCAGTCAAGAAAAATATAACCTTTGTGTAAGTCCTATGGGCTCTGGTCAAACGTAGTGCACTATATAGGGAATAGGGTGCCATTTGGGAGCAGAATCAAGAGATCTGCTATCAGTCAAGAAAAATATAACCTTTGTGTAAGTCCTATGGGCTCGGGTCAAAAGTAGTGCACTATATAGGGAATAGGGTACAATTTGGGAGCAGAATCAAGAGGAAAGACATACCCCAGCTCAGAGTCTGCCTGCAGCTGGAGAGCAGAGGGGTCCGTGTCCCACTGCAGGGTCCTAAACACAGCAGCAGGGGGCGCCAAAACAACACAAATTAGTCCATACAGCAACTCAAGGGACATCACTTTTAGAACATTTGAATTCATGCATGACAGTGTGTACACAAAACAAACATTAAACAAAACACAGGATGGATCCCAAATGCCACCCTATTTTCTATGTAGTAGTGCACAAATGTTGACCAGGGCTCATAGGGCTCTGGTCAAGAATAGTTGACTATATGGGGAATAGGGTGGCATTTGGGACAGAGACACATTCACAGTTCCACTGCCTCAATAGAAGTTAAATTCACAGTTCCACTGCTGTCACTGATGTCACATAATTAACTGATGTCACATAATCAACTGATGTCACATAATCAACTGATGTCACATAATCAACTGATGTCACATAATCAACTGATCTCACATAATCAACTGATGTCACTGCACGACGACACTGAAGTCTCCCTGAACAGAAACATCTTCTCCATAATCACTAGTACATCGACTCTGGTTCTTACCTATATCTGATGTCCCATTACAAGATGAAAAGAGAAGGGATAAACATCAGACACTCTGTGCCACTGTGCACATATACATTGTCTGAGTCCCAAATGGCACCCCTTTTCCCTACATAGTGAACTACTTTTGACTAGAAGTCCTATGGTCCCTTGTCAAAAGTAGTGCACTATATTATTTGCTGTGGGGAATAGAGTGCCATTTGGGACACAACAGTTCCACAGTTCTCATGTTCAATGTCACATGTTCATGATGTTAGCTACATTGATAGACTAACATTTAGGAATTGTTAGAACCAAAGAGAGAAGCTTCTAGCATACAATATACCTTGTTGTTGTCGTATAGAATGCCAATACCAGTTATTTCCAGCTGTACATCCATTTGTCTGTGTGTGTGTGTGTGTGTGTGTGTGTGTGTGTGTGTGTGTGTATGTGCGTGCGTGCGTGCGTGCGTGCGTGTGTGTGTGTTTGTGTGTGTGTGTGTGTGTGTGTGTGTGTGTGTGTGTGTGTGTGTGTGTGTGTGTGTGTGTGTGTGTGTGTGTGTGTGTGTGTGTGTGTGTGTGTGTGTGTGTGTCGGTGTCGGTGTCGGTGTGTGTGTCGGTGTGTGTGTGTGTGTGTCGGTGTGTGATAGAGTAAAGAGCATGTTCCATACCTTCCCACTGTCCCCCCATCTACGGACTCCTGGCTGCCAGCATCACTGGTGGTGCTCACTGATTGTGAAGAGGGAGACATAGGGGTTGGGACTAAATAATGAAAATAACAGGTATCCCATGTTAAGAGCTGCAGAGGCTGCACTGGTGGCCAGCAGTCAGACCCCCACAGCCAAACCAGAAGGGTTCCAAATCAACAGGATGGATTGAAATGGTTCAACGCAAAGGAAGAAGAATTCACAAGAAAAGAGGGAAAGAAATCGTCAAACGTACTTCCTGATGGACACCCAACTGGTTTGTGACATAATAACATAACGACCGCCAAACTAGTGTGAAATCTTTCAATATGTTGACGCATCATATCAAACTAACCCTCTGAACCGAATACATAGATTCATACCTGCAGTAGTCTCTTCAAATACATCTTCATTTAAACAAAGGAGCTGGCATCAAAGCCATGAATATACAACCCTACCAACCAAATCACTGGGTTTTTATAACTAAGCTTTTGGCAACGACACAATGGAATTTTAATGTGTTTATACCAGAAAGGAAAAAATTAGAGTCAATTAATAATGTAAATGATTTGTTTGAATATATGATATACTGTAAACTGAAGATCATTTCATGACATGATTATTTTGTATGGAGACCATTACCACACTCAATAAACAAAGACGGGCCAGTTTCCCATACACAGATTAAACCTAGTACAGGTCTGAAAAACACTCTCACTGGAAATGGTTTTGTTAGGGTAGGATGATCTCAGAAAGGTCAGTAGGATGGTAGGTTAGAATGATCTCAGAAAGGTCAGTACAATGGTATGGTAGAATGATCTTAGAAAGGTTAGTAGTATGGTAGGGTAGAATGATCTCAGAAATGTCAGTAGGATGGTAGGGTAGAATGATCTCAGAAAGGTCAGTAGGATGGTAGGGTAGAATGATCTCAGAATGGTCAGTAGGATGGTAGGGTAGAATGATCTCAGAATGGTCAGTAGGATGGTAGGGTAGAATGATCTCAGAATGGTCAGTAGGATGGTAGGGTAGAATGATCTCAGAAAGGTCAGTAGGATGGTAGGGTAGAATGATCTCAGAAAGGTCAGTAGGATGGTAGGGTAGAATGATCTCAGAAAGGTCAGTAGGATGGTAGGGTAGAATGATCTCAGAATGGTCAGTAGGATGGTAGGGTAGGATGATCTCAGAAAGGTCAGTAGGATGGTAGGGTAGGATGGTCTCAGAAAGGTCAGTAGGATGGTAGGGTAGGATGGTCTCAGAAAAGTTAGTAGGATAGTAGGGTAGAATGATCTCAGAAAGGTCAGTAGGATGGTAGGGTAGAATGATCTTAGAAAGGTCAGTAGGATGGTAGGGTAGAATGATCTCAGAAAGGTCAGTAGGATGGTAGGGTAGGATGATCTCAGAAAGGTCAGTAGGATGGTAGGGTAGAATGATCTCAGAATGGTCAGTAGGATGGTAGGGTAGGATGATCTCAGAAAGGTCAGTAGGATGGTAGGGTAGGATGGTCTCAGAAAGGTCAGTAGGATGGTAGGGTAGGATGGTCTCAGAAAAGTTAGTAGGATGGTAGGGTAGAATGATCTCAGAAAGGTCAGTAGGATGGTAGGGTAGAATGATCTCAGAAAGGTCAGTAGGATGGTAGGGTAGGATGATCTCAGAAAGGTCAGTACAATGGTAGGGTAGAATGATCTCAGAAAGGTCAGTAGGATGGTAGGGTAGAATGATCTTAGAAAGGTCAGTACAATGGTAGGGTAGAATGATCTCAGAAAGGTCAGTACAATGGTAGAATGATCTCAGAATGGTCAGTAGGATGGTAGGGTAGAATGATCTCAGAAAGGTCAGTAGGATGGTAGGGTAGAATGATCTCAGAAAGGTCAGTAGGATGGTAGGGTAGAATGATATCAGAAAGGTCAGTAGGATGGTAGGGTAGAATGATCTCAGAATGGTCAGTAGGATGGTAGGGTAGAATGATCTCAGAAAGGTCAGTACAATGGTAGGGTAGAATGATCTCAGAAAGGTCAGTAGGATGGTAGGGTAGAATGATATCAGAAAGGTCAGTAGGATGGTAGGGTAGAATGATATCAGAAAGGTCAGTACAATGGTAGGGTAGAATGATCTCAGAAAGGTCAGTAGGATGGTAGGATAGGATGATCTCAGAATGATCAGTACAATGGTAGGGTAGGATGATCTCAGAAAGGTCAGTAAAATGGTAGGATAGGATTATCTCAGAAAGGTCAGTAGGATGGTAGGATGATCTCAGAAAGGTCAGTAGGATGGTATGATAGGATGATCTCAGAATGGTCAGTACAATGGTAGGATAGGATGATCTCAGAAAGGTCAGTAGGATGGTAGGATAGGATGATCTCGGAATGGTCAGTACAATGGTAGGATAGGATGATCTCAGAAAGGTCAGTAGGATGGTAGGGTAGGATGGTCTCAGAAAGGTCAGTAGGATGGTAGGGTAGGATGGTCTCAGAAAGGTCAGTAGGGTGGTAGGGTAGAATGATCTCAGAATGGTCAGTAGGGTGGTAGGGTAGGATGATCTCAGTAAGGTCAGTAGGATGGTAGGGTAGGATGGTCTCAGAAAGGTCAGTAGGATGGCAGGATAGGATGGTCTCAGAAAGGTCAGTACAATGGTAGGGTAGGATGATCTCAGAAAGGCCAGTAGGATGGTAGGATAGGATGGTCTCAGAAAGCAACAAGGATATGACTGGTATACCTAATGGTGGTTCTGGTGAGATCCCAATACTCTGCAGCAGCGCCTCCGTCTCTCTTCGTTTGCGGTCCAAGTCAGAATCTTCAGAGACATTCTCTGTTTTCTGCTGCAGACTCTCAGACTGAACAGGTGTTGGGGAGAACTTCAGTATCACTGTCTCTGTCCCAAATAGCACCCTATCCCCTACGTGGTGCACTGGCCAAAAGTAGTGCAATATCTAGGGAATATGGTGTTATTTGAAGTGCATTATATAGGGAATAGGGTGCCATTTGAAGTGCACTATATAGGGCATAGGGTGCCATTTGAAGTGCACTATATAGGGAATAGGGTGCCATTTGAAGTGCACTATATAAGGAATAGGGTGCCATTTGAAGTGCATTATATAGGGAATAGGGTGCCATTTGAAGTGCACTATATAGGGAATAGGGTGCCATTTGAAGTGCACTATATAGGGCATAGGGTGCCATTTGAAGTGCACTATATAGGGAATAGGGTGCCATTTGAAGTGCACTATATAAGGAATAGGGTGCCATTTGAAGTGCACTATATAAGGAATAGGGTGCCATTTGAAGTGCACTATATAAGGAATAGGGTGCCATTTGAAGTGCACTATATATGGAATAGGGTGCCATTTGAAGTGCACTATATAGGGAATAGGGTGCCATTTGAAGTGCACTATATAGGGAATAGGGTGCCATTTGAAGTGCATTATATAGGGAATAGGGTGTCATTTGGATCGGAACCAGTGTAGTTCCACTTCAGAAACACTACCAACCCAAATCAGACTTCTTATAACCTGTTGTAGAAATGCTCTATTCATCCTCATTTGAGATGCTGAACTAAACCAAAGAAGTTCACATCACATTCAAATGAATAGAGATTTCTCCTCACCTCTTTCTTTTTCCTCTCCTCCTCCTTTCTCTTCTTCTCCTCTCGTATTTGAGCTAGCCTCTGTTTCTTTCGCTCCAGCTCAGCTTTCAGGTCACTTTTGTCAGACATCTTCGTCCTACTAGATAGATAAGAAAGCAGCAATCTGCCTGTTGATACATACAACACAGTTAGTCTGGTTCATTCTGCCTGTTGATACATACAGCACAGTTAGCCTGGTTCATTCTGCATGTTGATACAGCACAGTTAGCCTGGTTCATTCTGTATGTTGATACAGCACAGTTAGCCTGGTTCATTCTGTATGTTGATACATACAACACAGTTAGCCTGGTTCATTCTGCATGTTGATGCAGCACAGTTAGCCTGGTTCATTCTGTATGTTGATACAGCACAGTTAGCCTGGTTCATTCTGTATGTTGATACAGCACAGTTAGCCTGGTTCATTCTGTATGTTGATACATACAACACAGTTAGCCTGGTTCATTCTGTATGTTGATACAGCACAGTTAGCCTGGTTCATTCTGCCTGTTGATACATACAGCACAGTTAGCCTGGTTCATTCTGTATGTTGATACAGCACAGTTAGCCTGGTTCATTCTGTGTGTTGATACAGCACAGTTAGCCTGGTTCATTCTGTGTGTTGATACAGCACAGTTAGCCTGGTTCATTCTGCATGTTGATACAGCACAGTTAGCCTGGTTCATTCTGTGTGTTGATACAGCACAGTTAGCCTGGTTAATTCTGTATGTTGATACAGCACAGTTAGCCTGGTTCATTCTGTATGTTGATACAGCACAGTTAGCCTGGTTCATTCTGCATGTTGATACAGCGCAGTTAGCCTGGTTCATTCTGCATGTTGATACAACACAGTTAGCCTGGTTCATTCTGCATGTTGATACAACACAGTTAGCCTGGTTCATTCTGCATGTTGATACAACACAGTTAGCCTGCTTCATTCTGCATGTTGATACATACAGCACAGTTAGCCTGGTTCATTCTGCCTGTTGATACATACAACACAGTTAGCCGGGTTCATTCTGCCTGTTAATACATACAGCACAGTTAGCCTGGTTCATTCTGCATGTTGATACAGCACAGTTAGCCTGGTTCATTCTGTGTGTTGATACAGCACAGTTAGCCTGGTTAATTCTGTATGTTGATACAGCACAGTTAGCCTGGTTCATTCTGTATGTTGATACAGCACAGTTAGCCTGGTTCATTCTGTATGTTGATACAGCACAGTTAGCCTGGTTCATTCTGCATGTTGATACAGCGCAGTTAGCCTTGTTCATTCTGCATGTTGATACAACACAGTTAGCCTGGTTCCTTCTGCCTGTTGATACATACAACACAGTTAGCCGGGTTCATTCTGCCTGTTGATACATACAGCACAATTAGCCTGGTTCATTCTGCATGTTGATACAGCACAGTTAGCCTGGTTCATTCTGTATGTTGATACAGCACAGTTAGCCTGGTTCATTCTGTATGTTGATACAGCACAGTTAGCCTGGTTCATTCTGTATGTTGATACAGCACAGTTAGCCTGGTTCATTCTGTATGTTGATACATACAACACAGTTAGCCTGGTTCATTCTGTATGTTGATACAGCACAGTTAGCCTGGTTCATTCTGCCTGTTGATACATACAACACAGTTAGCCTGGTTCATTCTGTATGTTGATATACAACACAGTTAGCCGGGTTCATTCTGTATGTTGATACATACAACACAGTTAGCCTGGTTCATTCTGTATGTTGATACAGCACAGTTAGCCTGGTTCATTCTGCATGTTGATACATACAACACAGTTAGCCTGGTTCATTCTGTATGTTGATACAGCACAGTTAGCCTGGTTCATTCTGCATGTTGATACATACAACACAGTTAGCCTGGTTCATTCTGTATGTTGATACAGCACAGTTAGCCTGGTTCATTCTGCATGTTGATACATACAACACAGTTAGCCTGGTTCATTCTGTATGTTGATACAGCACAGTTAGCCTGGTTCATTCTGCCTGTTGATACATACAACACAGTTAGCCTGGTTAATTCTGTATGTTGATACATACAACACAGTTAGCCTGGTTCAGTCTGTATGTTGATACAGCACAGTTTGCCTGGTTCATTCTGCATGTTGATACATACAACACAGTTAGCCTGGTTCATTCTGCATGTTGATACAGCACAGTTAGCCTGGTTCATTCTGTATGTTGATACATACAGCACAGTTAGCCTGGTTCATTCTGAATGTTGATACATAGGACACAGTTAGCCTGGTTCATTCTGTATGTTGATACAGCACAGTTAGCCTGGTTCATTCTGCATGTTGACACAGCACAGTTAGCCTGGTTCAATCTGCATGTTGATACATACAGCACAGTTAGCCTGGTTCATTCTGCATGTTGATACAGCACAGTTAGCCTGGTTCATTCTGTATGTTGATACATAGGACACTGTTAGCCTGGTTCATTCTGCATGTTGACACAGCACAGTTAGCCTGGTTCATTCTGCATGTTGATACATACAACACAGTTAGCCTGGTTCATTCTGCATGTTGATACAGCACAGTTAGCCTGGTTCATTCTGTATGTTGATACATAGGACACTGTTAGCCTGGTTCATTCTGCATGTTGATACATACAACACAGTTAGCCTGGTTCATTCTGCATGTTGATATACAACACAGTAGGACCACTAGAAAATTCACCAATTCTCTCTGAGAACTGCTAGCCTGAGTGCCAGTCTGTTTGTGCTAACATGCCAAACCCTTGTCCTTCCTTGTCATGTATGTTTGGCTTGACAATGAGCAAATGAGTTGGCAAGAGCACAGACAGTTTTGGGACCAGGCTACAGAATGAGACAACAGATCTGGGACCAGGCTACAGAAAGAGACAACAGATCTGGGACCAGGCTACAGAAGGAGACAACAGACCTGGGACCAGGCTACAGAAAGAGACAACAGATCTGGGACCAGGCTACAGAAAGAGACAACAGACCTGGGACCAGGCTATGGAAGGAGACAACAGATCTGGGACCAGGCTACAGAAGGAGACAACAGACCTGGGACCGGGCTACAGAAGGAGACAACAGACCTGGGATCAGGCTACAGAAGGAGACAACAGATCTGGGACCAGGCTACAGAAAGAGACAACAGACCTGGGACCAGGATACAGAAAGAGACAACAAACCTGGGACCAGGCTACAGAAAGAGACAACAGATCTGGGACCAGGCTACAGAAAGAGACAACAGACCTGGGACCAGGCTATGGAAGGAGACAACAGATCTTGGACCAGGCTACAGAAGGAGACAACAGACCTGGGACCGGGCTACAGAAGGAGACAACAGACCTGGGATCAGGCTACAGAAAGAGACAACAGATCTGGGACCAGGCTACAGAAAGAGACAACAGATCTGGGACCAGGCTACAGAAGGAGACAACAGACCTGGGACCAGGATACAGAAAGAGACAACAAACCTGGGACCAGGCTACAGAAAGAGACAACAGATCTGGGACCAGGCTACAGAAAGAGACAACAGACCTGGGACCAGGCTATAGAAGGAGACAACAAACCTGGGACCAGGCTACAGAAAGAGACAACAGATCTGGGACCAGGCTACAGAAAGAGACAACAGATCTGGGACCAGGCTACAGAAGGAGACAACAGACCTGGGACCAGGCTACAGAAAGAGACAACAGATCTGGGACCAGGCTATAGAAGGAGACAACAGACCTGGGACCAGGCTATAGAAGGAGACAACAGACCTGGGACCAGGCTATAGAAGGAGACAACAGATCTGGGACCAGGCTACAGAAGGAGACAACAAACCTGGGACCAGGCTATAGAAGGAGACAACAGACCTGGGACCAGGCTATAGAAGGAGACAACAGATCTGGGACAAGGCTATAGAAGGAGACAACAGACCTGGGACCAGGCTATAGAAGGAGACAACAGACCTGGGACCAGGCTATAGAACTGCATGGATAACAGAATTATCATAATTGTATATTTTTAATATTTTTATTGAACCTTTATGTAAATATAGGTGTTCTACAAAACCCTTTCTAGCACTAAATATAGGTGTTCTACAATACCCTTTCTAGCACTAAATATAGGTGTTCTACAATACCCTTTCTAGCACTAAATATAGGTGTTCTACAAAACCCTTTCTAGCACTAAATATAGGTGTTCTACAATACCCTTTCTAGCACTAAATATAGGTGTTCTACAATACCCTTTCTAGCACTAAATATAGGTGTTCTACAATACCCTTTCTAGCACTAAATATAGGTGTTCTACAATACCCTTTCTAGCACTAAATATAGGTGTTCTACAATACCCTTTCTAGCACTAAATATAGGTGTTCTACACAACCCTTCAATACTACCATTACAGTTCCATGGGTCATGCACAGCATCATGTCCACCTACGTCTCTCTTTATGTCGTGTTGTGTTGTCTCTCTTGTCGTGATGTGTGTTGTGTCCTATATTCATATTTTATTTATTTGACATTTTTAATCCCAGCCCCCGTCCCCGCAGGAGGCCTTTTGCCATTTGGTAGGCCGTCAATATAAATAAAAATGTTCTTAACTGACTTCCCTGGTTAAATAAAATAAATAAATATAGGTTTAATCTCTGTATCAGTATCATGTCCACCTATAGGTTTAATCTCTGTATCAGTATCCACCTATAGGTTTAATCACTGTATCATGTCCACCTATAGGTTTAATCTCTGTATCAGTATCCACCTATAGGTTTAATCTCTGTATCAGTATCATGTCCACCTATAGGTTTAATCTCTGTATCAGTATCATGTCCACCTATAGGTTTAATCTCTGTATCATGTTCACCTATAGGTTTAATCTCTGTATCAGTATCATGTCCACCTATAGGTTTAATCTCTGTATCAGTATCATGTCCACCTATAGGTTTAATCTCTGTATCAGTATCATGTCCACCTATAGGTTTAATCTCTGTATCATGTCCACCTGTAGGTTTAATCTCTGTACCATGTCCACCTATAGGTTTAATCTCTGTATCAGTATCCACCTATAGGTTTAATCTCTGTATCAGTATCATGTCCACCTATAGGTTTAATCTCTGTATCATGTCCACATATAGGTTTAATCTCTGTATCAGTATCATGTCCACCTATAGGTTTAATCTCTGTATCATGTCCACCTATAGGTTTAATATCTGTACCATGTCCACCTATAGGTTTAATCTCTGTATCAGTATCCACCTATAGGTTTAATCTCTGTATCAGTATCATGTCCACCTATAGGTTTAATCTCTGTGTCAGTATCCACCTATAGGTTTAATCTCTGTACCATGTCCACCTATAGGTTTAATCTCTGTATCAGTATCCACCTATAGGTTTAATCTCTGTATCAGTATCATGTCCACCTATAGGTTTAATCTCTGTATCATGTCCACCTATAGGTTTAATCTCTGTATCAGTATCCACCTATAGGTTTAATCTCTGTATCAGTACCATGTCCACCTATAGGTTTAATCTCTGTATCATGTCCACCTATAGGTTTAATCTCTGTATCAGTATCCACCTATAGGTTTAATCTCTGTATCAGTATCATGTCCACCTATAGGTTTAATCTCTGTATCAGTATCATGTCCACCTATAGGTTTAATCTCTGTATCAGTATCCACCTATAGGTTTAATCTCTGTACCATGTCCACCTATAGGTTTAATCTCTGTATCAGTATCCACCTATAGGTTTAATCTCTGTATCAGTATCATGTCCACCTATAGGTTTAATCTCTGTATCATGTCCACCTATAGGTTTAATCTCTGTATCAGTATCCACCTATAGGTTTAATCTCTGTATCAGTACCATGTCCACCTATAGGTTTAATCTCGGTATCATGTCCACCTATAGGTTTAATCTCTGTATCAGTATCCACCTATAGGTTTAATCTCTGTATCAGTATCATGTCCACCTATAGGTTTAATCTCTGTATCAGTATCATGTCCACCTATAGGTTTAATCTCTGTATCAGTATCCACCTATAGGTTTAATCTCTGTATCAGTATCCACCTATAGGTTTAATCTCTGTACCATGTCCACCTATAGGTTTAATCTCTGTATCATGTCCACCTATAGGTTTAATCTCTGTATCAGTATCATGTCCACCTATAGGTTTAATCTCTGTATCAGTATCATGTCCACCTATAGGTTTAATCTCTGTATCAGTATCATGTCCACCTATAGGTTTAATCTCTGTATCATGTCCACCTATAGGTTTAATCTCTGTATCAGTATCATGTCCACCTATAGGTGTAATCTCTGTATAATGTCCACCTATAGGTTTAATCTCTGTATCAGTGTCCACCTATAGGTTTAATCTCTGTATCAGTATCATGTTCACCTATAGGTTTAATCTCTGTATCAGTATCATGTCCACCTATAGGTTTAATCTCTGTATCAGTATCGTGTCCACCTATAGGTTTAATCTCTGTATCATGTCCACCTATAGGTTTAATCTCAGTATCATGTCCACCTATAGGTTTAATCTCTGTATCAGTGTCCACCTATAGGTTTAATCTCTGTATCAGTATCGTGTCCACCTATAGGTTTAATCTCTGTATCAGTATCGTGTCCACCTATAGGTTTAATCTCTGTATCATGTCCACCTATAGGTTTAATCTCAGTATCATGTCCACCTATAGGTTTAATCTCTGTATCAGTGTCCACCTATAGGTTTAATCTCTGTATCAGTATCGTGTCCACCTATAGGTTTAATCTCTGTATCAGTGTCCACCTATAGGTTTAATCTCTGTATCATGTCCACCTATAGGTTTAATCTCTGTATCATGTCCACCTATAGGATTAATCTCTGTATCAGTATCGTGTCCACCTATAGGTTTAATCTCTGTATCAGTGTCCACCTATAGGTTTAATCTCTGTATCATGTCCACCTATAGGTTTAATCTCTGTATCAGTATCGTGTCCACCTATAGGTTTAATCTCTGTATCAGTGTCCACCTATAGGTTTAATCTCTGTATCATGTCCACCTATAGGTTTAATCTCTGTATCAGTATCATGTCCACCTATAGGTTTAATCTCTGTATAAGTATCGTATCCACCTATAGGTTTAATCTCTGTATCAGTATCCACCTATAGGTTTAATCTCTGTATCAGTATCATGTCCACCTATAGGTTTAATCTCTGTATCAGTATCATGTCCACCTATAGGTTTAATCTCTGTATCATGTCCACCTATAGGTTTAATCTCTGTATCAGTATCCACCTATAGGTTTAATCTCTGTATCATGTCCACCTATAGGTTTAATCTCTGTGTCAGTATCATGTCCACCTATAGGTTTAATCTCTGTATCATGTCCACCTATAGGTTTAATCTCTGTATCAGTATCATGTCCACCTATAGGTTTAATCTCTGTGTCAGTATCATGTCCACCTATAGGTTTAATCTCTGTATCATGTCCACCTATAGGTTTAATCTCTGTATCATGTCCACCTATAGGTTTAATCTTTGTATCAGTATCATGTCCACCTATAGGTTTAATCTCTGTATAAGTATCGTATCCACCTATAGGTTTAATCTCTGTATCAGTATCCACCTATAGGTTTAATCTCTGTATCAGTATCATGTCCACCTATAGGTTTAATCTCTGTATCAGTATCATGTCCACCTATAGGTTTAATCTCTGTATCATGTCCACCTATAGGTTTAATCTCTGTATCAGTATCCACCTATAGGTTTAATCTCTGTATCATGTCCACCTATAGGTTTAATCTCTGTGTCAGTATCATGTCCACCTATAGGTTTAATCTCTGTATCATGTCCACCTATAGGTTTAATCTCTGTATCAGTATCATGTCCACCTATAGGTTTAATCTCTGTATCAGTATCCACCTATAGGTTAAACTCTGTATCAGTATCATGTCCACCTATAGGTTTAATCTCTGTATCAGTATCATGTCCACCTATAGGTTTATTCTCTGTATCATGTCCACCTATAGGTTTAATCTCTGTATCAGTATCATGTTCACCTATAGGTTTAATCTCTGTATCAGTATCCACCTATAGGTTTAATCTCTGTACCATGTCCACCTATAGGTTTAATCTCTGTATCATGTCCACCTATAGGTTTAATCTCTGTATCATGTCCACCTATAGGTTTAATCTCTGTATCAGTATCATGTCCACCTATAGGTTTAATCTCTGTATCAGTATCATGTTCACCTATAGGTTTAATCTCTGTATCATGTCCACCTATAGGTTTAATCTCTGTATCAGTATCATGTTCACCTATAGGTTTAATCTCTGTATCAGTATCCACCTATAGGTTTAATCTCTGTACCATGTCCACCTATAGGTTTAATCTCTGTATCATGTCCACCTATAGGTTTAATCTCTGTATCAGTATCATGTTCACCTATAGGTTTAATCTCTGTATCAGTATCCACCTATAGGTTTAATCTCTGTACCATGTCCACCTATAGGTTTAATCTCTGTATCATGTCCACCTATAGGTTTAATCTCTGTATCATGTCCACCTATAGGTTTAATCTCTGTATCAGTATCATGTTCACCTATAGGTTTAATCTCTGTATCAGTATCCACCTATAGGTTTAATCTCTGTATCAGTATCATGTTCACCTATAGGTTTAATCTCTGTATCAGTATCATGTTCACCTATAGGTTTAATCTCTGTATCATGTCCACCTATAGGTTTAATCTCTGTATCAGTATCATGTCCACCTATAGGTTTAATCTCTGTATCAGTATTGTGTCCACCTATAGGTTTAATCTCTGTATCAGTGTCGTGTCCACCTATAGGTTTAATCTCTGTATCAGTATCCACCTATAGGTTTAATCTCTGTATCAGTATCCACCTATAGGTTTAATCTCTGTATCAGTATCCACCTATAGGTTTAATCTCTGTATCAGTATCATTGTGTATCTATCAATGCCAGAAACACAAACTAACGTATGGGCAAATGGTTGGGATGTTCAATTCGACATGAAATTGTGTGATTGGACTGACAAAGCATAGTGAGAATGGAACATCATTTATTCTAATTATATGGATGGAACTATTTACAGCACTAGGAGCCAAGGAGATGCAACTCCCAAAGATGCAGTTATTACATTGGAAAGTGTATAAACCCAGGGTCGTTACAGTACAAATATTTTCTTTACCTGCACGATCAGTAAGTAGGTGCTATTAAATTATGAAAATGAGAAGTGGGAACGTAATGCAAAACATAAATGAAATGACAAAACCCTATGAGACAAAGAAAAAACTTTATTTTTAAATCCTGATGGATGACCGAGCAGACGGAGGCATGCAAAACAAAACAAGCAGAAATGAGGATTGTAGCCTATGGCATGATGGTAGAGAAATGTTGATAACATGCATTCCAAATACTGTACATCATACAGTATTTGACAGTGTGGACTCGCCTATTATAACAACTCCCAGTTAAATAATAAAAACGAAAAAGCAATGGCCCTGGATGCCATGGTGAGGCTTATTACGCTGTAAATAAATTGAACATGTTTTGCTACATTTGCAGCACATTGAATACATTTAATTTCTAGATTGTTCTCCCCATCAGCAGCAAAACCATGTATTCTCCAGTTAAAATCGTGGTGCGCCTAGGTTTTCACACAACGACCAGAACACATTTTGAACCGTTAGACTGGCCTACATTGGGTACCGGCTAATAAGGATGCTCATGCAAGACAAAGATGCATTTTAATTAGCCTACCGTCTGCACTGTGCCTTGCGTTTATCTCGGGTCCTTTCCAGAATTAGCTATATCGGACGTGCCACAGGCAAAAAGACCTGCGTGATTTATATAGACAATATTACCACGGACAAGACGTTTATATAACACAACAAAGGACATAGAATTTGCCGTTCGAGCTCTGCCCTCTTTCTCAATTGTAATTAGATTCCGTCCGGAAGTAGCCTGTATATCATACGTCATTGTTGTACAAACAGGAATGTTTGAGATAATAAAGTGATGACTTACTCTACAATATAGATGATACATGTGCCATATTATAATCTCAAATTAACAATATGGTCATTGAAGAGAAAACGATAAATCTATTTCAGAAAATGCAAAAACTAATTCAGGCCAACAATGCCACTAATAATAATGTGTGAATAACTACACATGTCCACTAGATGGCGGCATTGAGCTTGTTTTCACAACAAGGCAAAAGTGGTTGTTTAAAATGATTCGTTCTCCCACAAGTCAACTCCTGAATAAAGCACAAAACAGGCCAGCTTACTTTAAACAATTACTTTATTTCTTGTACTTCATTAACTGTGAACAATCTGAAGTGGGTTACTTCCAAGGCAGCAGATAAATGTGACAGCTTTCTTCCAAGGATACCAGTCATTCCTTCAGTACCTGTCCTTAACTGAGACTGCGTCTTGCACCCTATTCCCTATTTAGTGCACTACTTTTGACCAGAGCCCATAGGACTATAGTCAAAAGTGTGCTATATAGTAGTGCACTATAAAAGGGGAATAGGGTGCTATTTCAGAGGCAAGATGAGAGACATTTATATCCACACTGACAGATACAGAGCCAGGACGTTATTTCTGAGCAGACGGTTCAGTTGGCTGTTTTTCATCCCAGAGACGACTACGGGGCACCGCCATGTTTACGTTCCCAAAGCATAGTACGCGTCCCAGATGGCACCCTACTCCTTATATAGTGCTCAACTTTTGACCGGAGCCCATAGGATCAGTGCGAGTCCATGTTTTTGTGTATATTTCAAGGCATTGTAGCCCATAGACCTCTGGTCAAAAGTAGTGCACTATATAGGGAATAGGGTGCCATCTGGGACACAGGCGGTGTTGCCTACCAAGCCCACCCAGGCTCAGCTGACTCCTACATGATACACTGAGATCCTTCATGTTGTACAACAGAAGCAGCCAGTGGTGAAGAATCCTAATCCCAGAGTGTTTCATATCACAATGTAAAAAATATTGCTATTTAAAAAAACGGCGACTCGGCACAAAACCTCGTCCTATTTTAAGTCCCATCCCGCATCCCCATAGCCTCAAAAAAAGAAGGAGACAAGGACATGATTCTAACAAGTGTTAACTGACATGCATTATGAAAACGGAGCAAGGAGCAAGATGGCTGAGCTCTGTGGATGGCATTTCAATTGAACAAAGACCTTAAACTGGATTTCCTTGAAACATTGAGATAAAAACACACAGACAGGATAAAATCTGTTATTGTTCATGATTATTTCATTCATGTCATCATGGCTAGCAGGGGCTTTCAGTTAACATGGTGTATGGTGATGCAGACCTGTTGTGACAGCTAGTGGTGGGTCGGTGTGTTTCATTGGGTTGGGTCAGTGCTACCTAGCAGCAGGGAGGAAAGAGGAACGATCAGGCCTGGGACCAAGCTGACAGTGTTGCTGCTGGTTGAGGGGTTGGTCTGGTGGTCAATGGCGATGTGTGTGTATGTCACAGTATGTCACAATCAGTGCAAAATAGTTTGTCAGTGTGTGTGTGTGTGTGTGTGTGTGTGTACTTGATGGAAATAGGGCTTGTTTGTTTTTCCTCTCTATGAGTTCAATTGGCCGGCAGTTGGGGACGAACGTGTTCTTTCAAAGACATCAGAGAGGAGATGGTCTCTAACAGCCCTGAGAGTGAGAAGCAGAAGAATCCCAACAGAACAGTGGCAACTGTCCCCATGGAGACAGACAACAGGTCAAGTCCTAAATGCATCTTAGCAGGGTGGAGGTCGGTCCAACATTAAAGTTCATGTAGTCGTTCTATATGGGTCAGAACAGGCGGGCTGCGGGGTCACACTACATCATCACATCACACAGCACTTGTTCTTGTGTTTGTGAGGGTCTTTGAAGCGTAGTCGCTGTCTGGAGCGATATTTCTCCAGGTAGGTCAGCTGCTTGCTGTTGATCGCTCCCCTGCGCTTCCTGAGGAGACAGAGAGAGACAGGTCTACTGTTACTCCCTACAGGAACCTCTGTTGTGTCCCAATTGGCACCCTGTTCACGACCTCTGACCAGTGTCCACTCTGGTTAAATAAAAGCAGTGCAACATTTAGGGACTAGGGGCCCACAGGGCTCTGGTTAAAAGCAGTGCAACATTTAGGGACTAGGGGCCCACAGGGCTCTGGTTAAAAGCAGTGCAACATTTAGGGACTAGGGGCCCACAGGGCTCTGGTTAAAAGCAGTGCAACATTTAGGGACTAGGGGCCCACAGGGCTCTGGTTAAAAGCAGTGCAACATTTAGGGACTAGGGGCCCACAGGGCTCTGGTTAAAAGCAGTGCAACATTTAGGGACTAGGGGCCCACAGGGCTCTGGTTAAAAGCAGTGCAACATTTAGGGACTAGGGGCCCACACAGGGCTCTGGTTAAAAGCAGTGCAACATTTAGGGACTAGGGGCCCACAGGGCTCTGGTTAAAAGCAGTGCAACATTTAGGGACTAGGGGCCCACAGGGCTCTGGTTAAAAGCAGTGCAACATTTAGGGACTAGGGGCCCACAGGGCTCTGGTTAAAAGCAGTGCAACATTTAGGGACTAGGGGCCCACACAGGGCTCTGGTTAAAAGCAGTGCAACATTTAGGGACTAGGGGCCCACAGGGCTCTGGTTAAAAGCAGTGCAACATTTAGGGACTAGGGGCCCACAGGGCTCTGGTTAAAAGCAGTGCAACATTTAGGGACTAGGGGCCCACAGGGCTCTGGTTAAAAGCAGTGCAACATTTAGGGACTAGGGGCCCACAGGGCTCTGGTTAAAAGCAGTGCAACATTTAGGGACTAGGGGCCCACAGGGCTCTGGTTAAAAGCAGTGCAACATTTAGGGACTAGGGGCCCACAGGGCTCTGGTTAAAAGCAGTGGAACATTTAGGGACTAGGGGCCCACAGGGCTCTGGTTAAAAGCAGTGCAACATTTAGGGACTAGGGGCCCACAGGGCTCTGGTTAAAAGCAGTGCAACATTTAGGGACTAGGGGCCCACAGGGCTCTGGTTAAAAGCAGTGCAACATTTAGGGACTAGGGGCCCACAGGGCTCTGGTTAAAAGCAGTGCAACATTTAGGGACTAGGGGCCCACAGGGCTCTGGTTAAAAGCAGTGCAACATTTAGGGACTAGGGGCCCACAGGGCTCTGGTTAAAAGCAGTGCAACATTTAGGGACTAGGGGCCCACAGGGCTCTGGTTAAAAGCAGTGCAACATTTAGGGACTAGGGGCCCACAGGGCTCTGGTTAAAAGTAGTGCAACATTTAGGGACTAGGGGCCCACAGGGCTCTGGTTAAAAGCAGTGCAACATTTAGGGACTAGGGGCCCACAGGGCTCTGGTTAAAAGCAGTGCAACATTTAGGGACTAGGGGCCCACAGGGCTCTGGTTAAAAGCAGTGCAACATTTAGGGACTAGGGGCCCACAGGGCTCTGGTTAAAAGCAGTGCAACATTTAGGGACTAGGGGCCCACAGGGCTCTGGTTAAAAGCAGTGCAACATTTAGGGACTAGGGGCCCACAGGGCTCTGGTTAAAAGCAGTGCAACATTTAGGGACTAGGGGCCCACAGGGCTCTGGTTAAAAGCAGTGCAACATTTAGGGACTAGGGGCCCACAGGGCTCTGGTTAAAAGCAGTGCAACATTTAGGGACTAGGGGCCCACAGGGCTCTGGTTAAATAAAAGCAGTGCAACATTGAGGGACTAGGGGCCCACAGGGCTCTGGTTAAAAGCAGTGCAACATTTAGGGACTAGGGGCCCACAGGGCTCTGGTTAAAAGCAGTGCAACATTTAGGGACTAGGGGCCCACAGGGCTCTGGTTAAAAGCAGTGCAACATTTAGGGACTAGGGGCCCACAGGGCTCTGGTTAAAAGCAGTGCAACATTTAGGGACTAGGGGCCCACAGGGCTCTGGTTAAAAGCAGTGCAACATTTGGGGACTAGGGGCCCACAGGGCTCTGGTTAAAAGCAGTGCAACATTTAGGGACTAGGGGCCCACAGGGCTCTGGTTAAAAGCAGTGCAACATTTAGGGACTAGGGGCCCACAGGGCTCTGGTTAAAAGCAGTGCAACATTTAGGGACTAGGGGCCCACAGGGCTCTGGTTAAAAGCAGTGCAACATTTAGGGACTAGGGGCCCACAGGGCTCTGGTTAAAAGCAGTGCAACATTTAGGGACTAGGGGCCCACAGGGCTCTGGTTAAAAGCAGTGCAACATTTAGGGACTAGGGGCCCACAGGGCTCTGGTTAAAAGCAGTGCAACATTTAGGGACTAGGGGCCCACAGGGCTCTGGTTAAAAGCAGTGCAACATTTAGGGACTAGGGGCCCACAGGGCTCTGGTTAAAAGCAGTGCAACATTTGGGGACTAGGGGCCCACAGGGCTCTGGTTAAAAGCAGTGCAACATTTGGGGACTAGGGGCCCACAGGGCTCTGGTTAAAAGCAGTGCAACATTTGGGGACTAGGGGCCCACAGGGCTCTGGTTAAAAGCAGTGCAACATTTAGGAACTAGGGGCCCACAGGGCTCTGGTTAAAAGCAGTGCAACATTTAGGGACTAGGGGCCCACAGGGCTCTGGTTAAAAGCAGTGCAACATTTAGGGACTAGGGGCCCACAGGGCTCTGGTTAAAAGCAGTGCAACATTTGGGGACTAGGGGCCCACAGGGCTCTGGTTAAAAGCAGTGCAACATTTAGGGACTAGGGGCCCACAGGGCTCTGGTTAAAAGCAGTGCAACATTTGGGGACTAGGGGCCCACAGGGCTCTGGTTAAAAGCAGTGCAACATTTAGGGACTAGGGGCCCACAGGGCTCTGGTTAAAAGCAGTGCAACATTTAGGGACTAGGGGCCCACAGGGCTCTGGTTAAAAGCAGTGCAACATTTAGGGACTAGGGGCCCACAGGGCTCTGGTTAAAAGCAGTGCAACATTTAGGGACTAGGGGCCCACAGGGCTCTGGTTAAAAGCAGTGCAACATTTAGGGACTAGGGGCCCACAGGGCTCTGGTTAAAAGCAGTGCAACATTTAGGGACTAGGGGCCCACAGGGCTCTGGTTAAAAGCAGTGCAACATTTAGGGACTAGGGGCCCACACAGGGCTCTGGTTAAAAGCAGTGCAACATTTAGGGACTAGGGGCCCACAGGGCTCTGGTTAAAAGCAGTGCAACATTTAGGGACTAGGGGCCCACAGGGCTCTGGTTAAAAGCAGTGCAACATTTAGGGACTAGGGGCCCACAGGGCTCTGGTTAAAAGCAGTGCAACATTTAGGGACTAGGGGCCCACAGGGCTCTGGTTAAAAGTAGTGCAACATTTAGGGACTAGGGGCCCACAGGGCTCTGGTTAAAAGCAGTGCAACATTTAGGGACTAGGGGCCCACAGGGCTCTGGTTAAAAGCAGTGCAACATTTAGGGACTAGGGGCCCACAGGGCTCTGGTTAAAAGCAGTGCAACATTTAGGGACTAGGGGCCCACAGGGCTCTGGTTAAAAGCAGTGGAACATTTAGGGACTAGGGGCCCACAGGGCTCTGGTTAAAAGCAGTGCAACATTTGGGGACTAGGGGCCCACAGGGCTCTGGTTAAAAGCAGTGCAACATTTAGGGACTAGGGGCCCACAGGGCTCTGGTTAAAAGCAGTGCAACATTTAGGGACTAGGGGCCCACAGGGCTCTGGTTAAAAGCAGTGCAACATTTAGGGACTAGGGGCCCACAGGGCTCTGGTTAAAAGCAGTGCAACATTTAGGGACTAGGGGCCCACAGGGCTCTGGTTAAAAGCAGTGCAACATTTAGGGACTAGGGGCCCACAGGGCTCTGGTTAAAAGCAGTGCAACATTTAGGGACTAGGGGCCCACACAGGGCTCTGGTTAAAAGCAGTGCAACATTTAGGGACTAGGGGCCCACAGGGCTCTGGTTAAAAGTAGTGCAACATTTAGGGACTAGGGGCCCACAGGGCTCTGGTTAAAAGCAGTGCAACATTTAGGGACTAGGGGCCCACAGGGCTCTGGTTAAAAGCAGTGCAACATTTAGGGACTAGGGGCCCACAGGGCTCTGGTTAAAAGCAGTGCAACATTTAGGGACTAGGGGCCCACAGGGCTCTGGTTAAAAGCAGTGCAACATTTAGGGACTAGGGGCCCACAGGGCTCTGGTTAAAAGCAGTGCAACATTTAGGGACTAGGGGCCCACAGGGCTCTGGTTAAAAGCAGTGCAACATTTAGGGACTAGGGGCCCACAGGGCTCTGGTTAAAAGCAGTGCAACATTTAGGGACTAGGGGCCCACAGGGCTCTGGTTAAAAGCAGTGCAACATTTAGGGACTAGGGGCCCACAGGGCTCTGGTTAAAAGCAGTGCAACATTTAGGGACTAGGGGCCCACAGGGCTCTGGTTAAAAGCAGTGCAACATTTAGGGACTAGGGGCCCACAGGGCTCTGGTTAAAAGCAGTGCAACATTTAGGGACTAGGGGCCCACACAGGGCTCTGGTTAAAAGCAGTGCAACATTTAGGGACTAGGGGCCCACAGGGCTCTGGTTAAAAGCAGTGCAACATTTAGGGACTAGGGGCCCACAGGGCTCTGGTTAAAAGCAGTGCAACATTTAGGGACTAGGGGCCCACAGGGCTCTGGTTAAAAGCAGTGCAACATTTAGGGACTAGGGGCCCACACAGGGCTCTGGTTAAAAGTAGTGCAACATTTAGGGACTAGGGGCCCACAGGGCTCTGGTTAAAAGCAGTGCAACATTTAGGGACTAGGGGCCCACAGGGCTCTGGTTAAAAGCAGTGCAACATTTAGGGACTAGGGGCCCACAGGGCTCTGGTTAAAAGCAGTGCAACATTTAGGGACTAGGGGCCCACAGGGCTCTGGTTAAAAGCAGTGCAACATTTAGGGACTAGGGGCCCACAGGGCTCTGGTTAAAAGCAGTGCAACATTTAGGGACTAGGGGCCCACAGGGCTCTGGTTAAAAGCAGTGCAACATTTAGGGACTAGGGGCCCACACAGGGCTCTGGTTAAAAGCAGTGCAACATTTAGGGACTAGGGGCCCACACAGGGCTCTGGTTAAAAGCAGTGCAACATTTAGGGACTAGGGGCCCACAGGGCTCTGGTTAAAAGCAGTGCAACATTTAGGGACTAGGGGCCCACAGGGCTCTGGTTAAAAGCAGTGCAACATTTGGGGACTAGGGGCCCACAGGGCTCTGGTTAAAAGCAGTGCAACATTTAGGGACTAGGGGCCCACAGGGCTCTGGTTAAAAGCAGTGCAACATTTAGGGACTAGGGGCCCACAGGGCTCTGGTTAAAAGCAGTGCAACATTTGGGGACTAGGGGCCCCTTATATGTGAAGCTAAACAGCTTGACACTGTAGCCACACACACACACACACCTTTGCTGTATATAAGGGCCCTCATGTAAAAATACAATTTTAATTCACTTAGGGGATGATTTTCCCAGATCCACACGAAGCCCATTTATTCCTGGACTAAAAAGCACCTTCAATTCAGATTGTCTATTGAGCATCATGGTGCTCAGTCCGGGAGGGTAGTAGGCTTGATGTTTTTCCAGAGAACCTGACCCATAATGTAGAGCCAATGAGTGTCAGAAGAATCCAGAGGTGTGCAGAGCCCTGGCGGAGTGAAAGACACTCCCGGCTCAAACCACATAATCCTCCTCAGAAACAGAGCGGTTCAATCCCTTTCTCCCTCCTCATGATGTCCCATAATCCTCCTCAGTACAGAGCGGTTAAATCCCTTTCTCCCTCCTCATGATGTCCCATAATCCCCCTCAGTACAGAGCGGTTCAATCCCTTTCTCCCTCCTCATGATGTCCCATAATCCTCCTCAGTACAGAGCGGTTAAATCCCTTTCTCCCTCCTCATGATGTCCCATAATCCCCCTCAGTACAGAGCGGTTCAATCCCTTTCTCCCTCCTCATGATGTCCCATAATCCTCCTCAGTACAGAGCGGTTCAATCCCTTTCTCCCTCCTCATGATGTCCCATAATCCTCCTCATGATGCCCCATAATCCTCCTCAGTACAGAGCGGTTCAATCCCTTTCTCCCTCCTCATGATGTCCCATAATCCTCCTCAGTACAGAGCGGTTCAATCCCTTTCTCCCTCCTCATGATGTCCCATAATCCCCCTCAGTACAGAGCGGTTCAATCCCTTTCTCCCTCCTCATGATGTCCCATAATCCCCCTCAGTACAGAGGGGTTCAATCCCTTTCTCCCTCCTCATGATGTCCCATAATCCTCCTCAGTACAGAGCAGTTCAATCCCTTTCTCCCTCCTCATGATGTCCCATAATCCTCCTCAGTACAGAGCGGTTCAATCCCTTTCTCCCTCCTCATGATGTCCCATAATCCCCCTCAGTACAGAGCGGTTCAATCCCTTTCTCCCTCCTCATGATGTCCCCATCTAAATATACAGCTGTCAGATGAAACGGGAACAACACTAAAAAGGTTGAGTGGACTTCCACTCTCATTAAAAACATCAAGAGACGGAAGGTGAGATGTTCCTACTGCCTGATGAACTGAACTGAATCTGGAGGTGGTGTACATACTGCCTGATGAACTGAATCTGGAGGTGGTGTACATACTGCCTGATGAACTGAACTGAATCTAGAGGTGAGGTGTACATACTGCCTGATGAACTGAACTGAATCTGGAGGTGGTGTACATACTGTCTGATGAACTGAATCTGGAGGTGAGGTGTACATACTGCCTGATGAACTGAATCTGGAGGTGGTGTACATACTGCCTGATGAACTGAATCTGGAGGTGGTGTACATACTGCCTGATGAACTGAACTGAATCTAGAGGTGAGGTGTACATACTGCCTGATGAACTGAACTGAATCTAGAGGTGGTGTACATACTGCCTGATGAACTGAATCTGGAGGTGGTGTACATACTGCCTGATGAACTGAATCTGGAGGTGGTGTACATACTGCCTGATGAACTGAACTGAATCTAGAGGTGAGGTGTACATACTGCCTGATGAACTGAACTGAATCTAGAGGTGGTGTACATACTGCCTGATGAACTGAACTGAATCTAGAGGTGAGGTGTACATACTGCCTGATGAACTGAACTGAATCTAGAGGTGGTGTACATACTGCCTGATGAACTGAACTGAATCTGGAGGTGAGGTGTACATACTGCCTGATGAACTGAATCTGGAGGTGAGGTGTACATACTGCCTGATGAACTGAACTGAATCTGGAGGTGAGGTGTACATACTGCCTGATGAACTGAACTGAATCTAGAGGTGAGGTGTACATACTGCCTGATGAACTGAACTGAATCTAGAGGTGGTGTACATACTGCCTGATGAACTGAATCTGGAGGTGAGGTGTTCATACTGCCTGATGAACTGAATCTGGAGGTGGTGTACATACTGCCTGATGAACTGAATCTAGAGGTGAGGTGTACATACTGCCTGATGAACTGAATCTGGAGGTGAGGTGTTCATACTGCCTGATGAACTGAATCTAGAGGTGAGGTGTACATACTGCCTGATGAACTGAATCTAGAGGTGGTGTACATACTGCCTGATGAACTGAACTGAATCTAGAGGTGGTGTACATACTGTCTGATGAACTGAATCTAGAGGTGGTGTTCATACTGCCTGATGAACTGAATCTAGAGGTGAGGTGTACATACTGCCTGATGAACTGAATCTAGAGGTGAGGTGTTCATACTGCCTGATGAACTGAATCTAGAGGTGAGGTGTACATACTGCCTGATGAACTGAATCTAGAGGTGGTGTACATACTGCCTGATGAACTGAACTGAATCTAGAGGTGGTGTACATACTGTCTGATGAACTGAATCTAGAGGTGAGGTGTACATACTGTCTGGTGAACTGAATCTGGAGGTGAGGTGTACATACTGCCTGATGAACTGAATCTGGAGGTGAGGTGTACATACTGCCTGATGAACTGAATCTGGAGGTGAGGTGTACATACTGCCTGATGAACTGAATCTAGAGGTGGTGTACATACTGCCTGATGAACTGAATCTAGAGGTGGTGTACATACTGCCTGATGAACTGAATCTGGAGGTGGTGTACATACTGCCTGATGAACTGAACTGAATCTGGAGGTGAGGTGTACATACTGCCTGATGAACTGAATCTGGAGGTGGTGTACATACTGTCTGATGAACTGAATCTAGAGGTGAGGTGTACATACTGCCTGATGAACTGAATCTAGAGGTGGTGTACATACTGCCTGATGAACTGAACTGAATCTAGAGGTGAGGTGTTCATACTGCCTGATGAACTGAATCTGGAGGTGGTGTACATACTGCCTGATGAACTGAACTGAATCTAGAGGTGAGGTGTTCATACTGCCTGATGAACTGAATCTGGAGGAGAGGTGTACATACTGCCTGATGAACTGAACTGAATCTGGAGGTGGTGTACATACTGCCTGATGAACTGAATCTGGAGGTGAGGTGTACATACTGCCTGATGAACTGAATCTGGAGGTGAGGTGTACATACTGCCTGATGAACTGAATCTGGAGGTGAGGTGTACATACTGCCTGATGAACTGAATCTAGAGGTGGTGTACATACTGCCTGATGAACTGAATCTAGAGGTGGTGTACATACTGCCTGATGAACTGAACTGAATCTGGAGGTGGTGTACATACTGCCTGATGAACTGAATCTGGAGGTGAGGTGTTCATACTGCCTGATGAACTGAATCTAGAGGTGGTGTACATACTGCCTGATGAACTGAACTGAATCTAGAGGTGGTGTACATACTGCCTGATGAACTGAACTGAATCTAGAGGTGAGGTGTACATACTGTCTGATGAACTGAATCTGGAGGTGAGGTGTACATACTGCCTGATGAACTGAATCTGGAGGTGAGGTGTTCATACTGCCTGATGAACTGAATCTGGAGGTGAGGTGTACATACTGCCTGATGAACTGAACTGAATCTAGAGGTGAGGTGTACATACTGCCTGATGAACTGAACTGAATCTAGAGGTGGTGTACATACTGCCTGATGAACTGAACTGAATCTAGAGGTGAGGTGTACATACTGCCTGATGAACTGAACTGAATCTAGAGGTGGTGTACATACTGCCTGATGAACTGAACTGAATCTGGAGGTGAGGTGTACATACTGCCTGATGAACTGAATCTGGAGGTGAGGTGTACATACTGCCTGATGAACTGAACTGAATCTGGAGGTGAGGTGTACATACTGCCTGATGAACTGAACTGAATCTAGAGGTGAGGTGTACATACTGCCTGATGAACTGAACTGAATCTAGAGGTGGTGTACATACTGCCTGATGAACTGAATCTGGAGGTGAGGTGTTCATACTGCCTGATGAACTGAATCTGGAGGTGGTGTACATACTGCCTGATGAACTGAATCTAGAGGTGAGGTGTACATACTGCCTGATGAACTGAATCTGGAGGTGAGGTGTTCATACTGCCTGATGAACTGAATCTAGAGGTGAGGTGTACATACTGCCTGATGAACTGAATCTAGAGGTGGTGTACATACTGCCTGATGAACTGAACTGAATCTAGAGGTGGTGTATATACTGTCTGATGAACTGAATCTAGAGGTGGTGTTCATACTGCCTGATGAACTGAATCTAGAGGTGAGGTGTACATACTGCCTGATGAACTGAATCTAGAGGTGAGGTGTTCATACTGCCTGATGAACTGAATCTAGAGGTGAGGTGTACATACTGCCTGATGAACTGAATCTAGAGGTGGTGTACATACTGCCTGATGAACTGAACTGAATCTAGAGGTGGTGTACATACTGTCTGATGAACTGAATCTAGAGGTGAGGTGTACATACTGTCTGGTGAACTGAATCTGGAGGTGAGGTGTACATACTGCCTGATGAACTGAATCTGGAGGTGAGGTGTACATACTGCCTGATGAACTGAATCTGGAGGTGAGGTGTACATACTGCCTGATGAACTGAATCTAGAGGTGGTGTACATACTGCCTGATGAACTGAATCTAGAGGTGGTGTACATACTGCCTGATGAACTGAATCTGGAGGTGGTGTACATACTGCCTGATGAACTGAACTGAATCTGGAGGTGAGGTGTACATACTGCCTGATGAACTGAATCTGGAGGTGGTGTACATACTGTCTGATGAACTGAATCTAGAGGTGAGGTGTACATACTGCCTGATGAACTGAATCTAGAGGTGGTGTACATACTGCCTGATGAACTGAACTGAATCTAGAGGTGAGGTGTTCATACTGCCTGATGAACTGAATCTGGAGGTGGTGTACATACTGCCTGATGAACTGAACTGAATCTAGAGGTGAGGTGTTCATACTGCCTGATGAACTGAATCTGGAGGAGAGGTGTACATACTGCCTGATGAACTGAACTGAATCTGGAGGTGGTGTACATACTGCCTGATGAACTGAATCTGGAGGTGAGGTGTACATACTGCCTGATGAACTGAATCTGGAGGTGAGGTGTACATACTGCCTGATGAACTGAATCTGGAGGTGAGGTGTACATACTGCCTGATGAACTGAATCTAGAGGTGGTGTACATACTGCCTGATGAACTGAATCTAGAGGTGGTGTACATACTGCCTGATGAACTGAACTGAATCTGGAGGTGGTGTACATACTGCCTGATGAACTGAATCTGGAGGTGAGGTGTTCATACTGCCTGATGAACTGAATCTAGAGGTGGTGTACATACTGCCTGATGAACTGAACTGAATCTAGAGGTGGTGTACATACTGCCTGATGAACTGAACTGAATCTAGAGGTGAGGTGTACATACTGTCTGATGAACTGAATCTGGAGGTGAGGTGTACATACTGCCTGATGAACTGAATCTGGAGGTGAGGTGTTCATACTGCCTGATGAACTGAATCTGGAGGTGAGGTGTACATACTGCCTGATGAACTGAACTGAATCTGGAGGTGAGGTGTACATACTGCCTGATGAACTGAATCTGGAGGTGAGGTGTTCATACTGCCTGATGAACTGAATCTGGAGGTGAGGTGTTCATACTGCCTGATGAACTGAATCTGGAGGTGAGGTGTTCATACTGCCTGATGAACTGAATCTAGAGGTGGTGTACATACTGCCTGATGAACTGAATCTAGAGGTGAGGTGTACATACTGCCTGATGAACTGAATCTGGAGGTGAGGTGTACATACTGCCTGATGAACTGAATCTGGAGGTGAGGTGTACATACTGCCTGATGAACTGAACTGAATCTGGAGGTGAGGTGTTCATACTGCCTGATGAACTGAATCTAGAGGTGGTGTACATACTGCCTGATGAACTGAATCTGGAGGTGAGGTGTTCATACTGCCTGATGAACTGAATCTGGAGGTGGTGTACATACTGCCTGATGAACTGAATCTAGAGGTGGTGTACATACTGCCTGATGAACTGAATCTGGAGGTGAGGTGTACATACTGCCTGATGAACTGAATCTGGAGGTGAGGTGTACATACTGCCTGATGAACTGAATCTGGAGGTGAGGTGTACATACTGCCTGATGAACTGAATCTAGAGGTGGTGTACATACTGCCTGATGAACTGAATCTAGAGGTGGTGTACATACTGCCTGATGAACTGAATCTGGAGGTGAGGTGTACATACTGCCTGATGAACTGAATCTGGAGGTGAGGTGTACATACTGCCTGATGAACTGAATCTGGAGGTGAGGTGTACATACTGCCTGATGAACTGAACTGAATCTGGAGGTGGTGTACATACTGCCTGATGAACTGAATCTAGAGGTGAGGTGTTCATACTGCCTGATGAACTGAACTGAATCTAGAGGTGAGGTGTTCATACTGCCTGATGAACTGAATCTGGAGGTGAGGTGTACATACTGCCTGATGAACTGAATCTGGAGGTGAGGTGTACATACTGCCTGATGAACTGAATCTAGAGGTGGTGTACATACTGCCTGATGAACTGAATCTGGAGGTGAGGTGTACATACTGCCTGATGAACTGAATCTAGAGGTGAGGTGTACATACTGCCTGATGAACTGAATCTAGAGGTGAGGTGTACATACTGCCTGATGAACTGAATCTAGAGGTGGTGTACATACTGCCTGATGAACTGAATCTGGAGGTGAGGTGTACATACTGCCTGATGAACTGAATCTGGAGGTGAGGTGTACATACTGCCTGATGAACTGAATCTGGAGGTGAGGTGTACATACTGCCTGATGAACTGAATCTAGAGGTGAGGTGTTCATACTGCCTGATGAACTGAACTGAATCTAGAGGTGGTGTACATACTGCCTGATGAACTGAACTGAATCTGGAGGTGGTGTACATACTGCCTGATGAACTGAACTGAATCTAGAGGTGGTGTACATACTGCCTGATGAACTGAATCTGGAGGTGAGGTGTACATACTGCCTGATGAACTGAACTGAATCTAGAGGTGGTGTTCATACTGCCTGATGAACTGAATCTGGAGGTGAGGTGTACATACTGCCTGATGAACTGAATCTGGAGGTGAGGTGTACATACTGCCTGATGAACTGAACTGAATCTAGAGGTGAGGTGTACATACTGCCTGATGAACTGAACTGAATCTAGAGGTGAGGTGTACATACTGCCTGATGAACTGAATCTGGAGGTGAGGTGTACATACTGCCTGATGAACTGAACTGAATCTAGAGGTGAGGTGTACATACTGCCTGATGAACTGAATCTGGAGGTGGTGTACATACTGCCTGATGAACTGAACTGAATCTGGAGGTGAGGTGTACATACTGCCTGATGAACTGAATCTAGAGGTGAGGTGTACATACTGCCTGATGAACTGAATCTGGAGGTGAGGTGTACATACTGCCTGATGAACTGAATTGAATCTGGAGGTGAGGTGTACATACTGCCTGATGAACTGAACTGAATCTGGAGGTGGTGTACATACTGCCTGATGAACTGAACTGAATCTGGAGGTGAGGTGTTCATACTGCCTGATGAACTGAATCTGGAGGTGGTGTACATACTGCCTGATGAACTGAATCTAGAGGTGAGGTGTACATACTGCCTGATGAACTGAATCTGGAGGTGAGGTGTACATACTGCCTGATGAACTGAACTGAATCTGGAGGTGGTGTACATACTGCCTGATGAACTGAATCTAGAGGTGAGGTGTACATACTGCCTGATGAACTGAATCTGGAGGTGGTGTACATACTGCCTGATGAACTGAATCTAGAGGTGGTGTACATACTGCCTGATGAACTGAATCTAGAGGTGAGGTGTACATACTGCCTGATGAACTGAATCTGGAGGTGAGGTGTACATACTGCCTGATGAACTGAATCTGGAGGTGAGGTGTACATACTGCCTGATGAACTGAACTGAATCTGGAGGTGAGGTGTTCATACTGCCTGATGAACTGAATCTAGAGGTGGTGTACATACTGCCTGATGAACTGAATCTGGAGGTGAGGTGTTCATACTGCCTGATGAACTGAATCTGGAGGTGGTGTACATACTGCCTGATGAACTGAATCTAGAGGTGGTGTACATACTGCCTGATGAACTGAATCTGGAGGTGAGGTGTACATACTGCCTGATGAACTGAATCTGGAGGTGAGGTGTACATACTGCCTGATGAACTGAATCTGGAGGTGAGGTGTACATACTGCCTGATGAACTGAATCTAGAGGTGGTGTACATACTGCCTGATGAACTGAATCTAGAGGTGGTGTACATACTGCCTGATGAACTGAATCTGGAGGTGAGGTGTACATACTGCCTGATGAACTGAATCTGGAGGTGAGGTGTACATACTGCCTGATGAACTGAATCTGGAGGTGAGGTGTACATACTGCCTGATGAACTGAACTGAATCTGGAGGTGGTGTACATACTGCCTGATGAACTGAATCTAGAGGTGAGGTGTTCATACTGCCTGATGAAATGAACTGAATCTAGAGGTGAGGTGTTCATACTGCCTGATGAACTGAATCTGGAGGTGAGGTGTACATACTGCCTGATGAACTGAATCTGGAGGTGAGGTGTACATACTGCCTGATGAACTGAATCTAGAGGTGGTGTACATACTGCCTGATGAACTGAATCTGGAGGTGAGGTGTACATACTGCCTGATGAACTGAATCTAGAGGTGAGGTGTACATACTGCCTGATGAACTGAATCTAGAGGTGAGGTGTACATACTGCCTGATGAACTGAATCTAGAGGTGGTGTACATACTGCCTGATGAACTGAATCTGGAGGTGAGGTGTACATACTGCCTGATGAACTGAATCTGGAGGTGAGGTGTACATACTGCCTGATGAACTGAATCTGGAGGTGAGGTGTACATACTGCCTGATGAACTGAATCTAGAGGTGAGGTGTTCATACTGCCTGATGAACTGAACTGAATCTAGAGGTGGTGTACATACTGCCTGATGAACTGAACTGAATCTGGAGGTGGTGTACATACTGCCTGATGAACTGAACTGAATCTAGAGGTGGTGTACATACTGCCTGATGAACTGAATCTGGAGGTGAGGTGTACATACTGCCTGATGAACTGAACTGAATCTAGAGGTGGTGTTCATACTGCCTGATGAACTGAATCTGGAGGTGAGGTGTACATACTGCCTGATGAACTGAATCTGGAGGTGAGGTGTACATACTGCCTGATGAACTGAACTGAATCTAGAGGTGAGGTGTACATACTGCCTGATGAACTGAACTGAATCTAGAGGTGAGGTGTACATACTGCCTGATGAACTGAATCTGGAGGTGAGGTGTACATACTGCCTGATGAACTGAACTGAATCTAGAGGTGAGGTGTACATACTGCCTGATGAACTGAATCTGGAGGTGGTGTACATACTGCCTGATGAACTGAACTGAATCTGGAGGTGAGGTGTACATACTGCCTGATGAACTGAATCTAGAGGTGAGGTGTACATACTGCCTGATGAACTGAATTGAATCTGGAGGTGAGGTGTACATACTGCCTGATGAACTGAACTGAATCTGGAGGTGGTGTACATACTGCCTGATGAACTGAACTGAATCTGGAGGTGAGGTGTTCATACTGCCTGATGAACTGAATCTGGAGGTGGTGTACATACTGCCTGATGAACTGAATCTAGAGGTGAGGTGTACATACTGCCTGATGAACTGAATCTGGAGGTGAGGTGTACATACTGCCTGATGAACTGAACTGAATCTGGAGGTGGTGTACATACTGCCTGATGAACTGAATCTGGAGGTGAGGTGTACATACTGCCTGATGAACTGAACTGAATCTGGAGGTGGTGTACATACTGCCTGATGAACTGAATCTGGAGGTGAGGTGTACATACTGCCTGATGAACTGAATCTGGAGGTGGTGTACATACTGCCTGATGAACTGAATCTGGAGGTGAGGTGTACATACTGCCTGATGAACTGAATCTGGAGGTGGTGTACATACTGCCTGATGAACTGAATCTGGAGGTGAGGTGTACATACTGCCTGATGAACTGAACTGAATCTGGAGGTGGTGTACATACTGCCTGATGAACTGAATCTAGAGGTGGTGTACATACTGCCTGATGAACTGAATCTAGAGGTGGTGTACATACTGCCTGATGAACTGAATCTGGAGGTGGTGTACATACTGCCTGATGAACTGAATCTAGAGGTGGTGTACATACTGCCTGATGAACTGAATCTAGAGGTGAGGTGTACATACTGCCTGATGAACTGAATCTAGAGGTGAGGTGTACATACTGCCTGATGAACTGAATCTAGAGGTGAGGTGTACATACTGCCTGATGAACTGAATCTAGAGGTGAGGTGTTCATACTGCCTGATGAACTGAATCTGGAGGTGGTGTACATACTGCCTGATGAACTGAATCTAGAGGTGGTGTACATACTGCCTGATGAACTGAATCTAGAGGTGAGGTGTACATACTGCCTGATGAACTGAATCTAGAGGTGAGGTGTACATACTGCCTGATGAACTGAATCTAGAGGTGAGGTGTACATACTGCCTGATGAACTGAATCTGGAGGTGAGATGTACATACTGCCTGATGAACTGAATCTGGAGGTGGTGTACATACTGCCTGATGAACTGAATCTAGAGGTGGTGTACATACTGCCTGATGAACTGAATCTGGAGGTGAGGTGTACATACTGCCTGATGAACTGAATCTAGAGGTGGTGTACATACTGCCTGATGAACTGAATCTAGAGGTGGTGTACATACTGCCTGATGAACTGAATCTAGAGGTGGTGTACATACTGCCTGATGAACTGAACTGAATCTGGAGGTGAGGTGTACATACTGCCTGATGAACTGAATCTAGAGGTGGTGTACATACTGCCTGATGAACTGAATCTAGAGGTGGTGTACATACTGCCTGATGAACTGAATCTAGAGGTGGTGTACATACTGCCTGATGAACTGAACTGAATCTAGAGGTGGTGTACATACTGCCTGATGAACTGAACTGAATCTAGAGGTGGTGTACATACTGCCTGATGAACTGAACTGAATCTAGAGGTGGTGTACATACTGCCTGATGAACTGAATCTGGAGGTGGTGTACATACTGCCTGATGAACTGAATCTGGAGGTGGTGTACATACTGCCTGATGAACTGAATCTAGAGGTGGTGTACATACTGCCTGATGAACTGAATCTGGAGGTGGTGTACATACTGCCTGATGAACTGAATCTAGAGGTGAGGTGTACATACTGCCTGATGAACTGAATCTGGAGGTGGTGTACATACTGCCTGATGAACTGAATCTAGAGGTGGTGTACATACTGCCTGATGAACTGAATCTAGAGGTGAGGTGTACATACTGCCTGATGAACTGAATCTAGAGGTGAGGTGTACATACTGCCTGATGAACTGAATCTGGAGGTGAGATGTACATACTGCCTGATGAACTGAATCTGGAGGTGGTGTACATACTGCCTGATGAACTGAATCTAGAGGTGGTGTACATACTGCCTGATGAACTGAATCTAGAGGTGGTGTACATACTGCCTGATGAACTGAACTGAATCTAGAGGTGGTGTACATACTGCCTGATGAACTGAACTGAATCTGGAGGTGAGGTGTACATACTGCCTGATGAACTGAATCTAGAGGTGGTGTACATACTGCCTGATGAACTGAATCTAGAGGTGGTGTACATACTGCCTGATGAACTGAACTGAATCTAGAGGTGGTGTACATACTGCCTGATGAACTGAACTGAATCTAGAGGTGGTGTACATACTGCCTGATGAACTGAACTGAATCTAGAGGTGGTGTACATACTGCCTGATGAACTGAACTGAATCTAGAGGTGGTGTACATACTGCCTGATGAACTGAACTGAATCTAGAGGTGGTGTACATACTGCCTGATGAACTGAACTGAATCTAGAGGTGGTGTACATACTGCCTGATGAACTGAATCTGGAGGTGAGGTGTACATACTGCCTGATGAACTGAATCTGGAGGTGGTGTACATACTGCCTGATGAACTGAACTGAATCTGGAGGTGAGGTGTACATACTGCCTGATGAACTGAATCTAGAGGTGAGGTGTACATACTGCCTGATGAACTGAATCTGGAGGTGGTGTACATACTGCCTGATGAACTGAACTGAATCTGGAGGTGAGGTGTACATACTGCCTGATGAACTGAATCTAGAGGTGAGGTGTACATACTGCCTGATGAACTGAATCTGGAGGTGGTGTACATACTGCCTGATGAACTGAACTGAATCTGGAGGTGAGGTGTACATACTGCCTGATGAACTGAACTGCCTCCTCATACTTCATCCCGCCCTCGATCAGAGCCAGAGCCACCAGCACAGGAGCCCTGGAGGGAGAAACACAAAGAAACAGCCTTTACATGCTGCTACTAATACTGGGACTTAAAGACACAGTCAGACTGCTGTTAATACTGGGACTTAAAGACACAGTCAGACTGCTACTAATACTGGGACTTAAAGACACAGTCAGACTGCTGTTAATACTGGGACTTAAAGACACAGTCAGACTGATACTAATACTGGGACTTAAAGACACAGTCAGACTGCTGTTAATACTGGGACTCAAAGACACAGTCAGACTGCTACTAATACTGGGACTTAAAGACACAGTCAGACTGCTACTAATACTGGGACTTAAAGACACAGTCAGACTGCTACTAATACTGGGACTTAAAGACACAGTCAGACTGCTGTTAATACTGGGACTTAAAGACACAGTCAGACTGCTACTAATACTGGGACTTAAAGACACAGTCAGACTGCTGTTAATACTGGGACTTAAAGACACAGTCAGAACCTTATGGGCCCTGGTCAAAAGTAGTGCACTTAATAGGGAATATAGCGCCATTTGGGACGTTAGAAACAGCATTCACATATTAAGACGGGGAATTAAAGACATCCATTAGTATCCTTCCTGTTATGCCCCCAGCAACGTCTCTCTCTCCATGTTGTCACAACACAGCCAGTTCCCAGGGAATGGAGTTCATTCTGGTTTGGACAAAGGAAAGCCCTGCTGCGGGTTGAGAGCTGGAACTAGTTGTGCTGTATTTGGCCACTAATATTTACAGGTAACAAATCATTAGGAAAAGCTGTAGCCCACTTTCCCCTTTTCTAGCCTTATATGGGTTGTTGCTGTGGTTACGGTAAGTCAGTGTGGAAATAGAGAGCTGAAGAGCATAACACCACTAACACAAACACAGGACTTCTAGGAATCAGTGAAACAGATGAGGTGCCTGCCTGCATGGACATGAGACATTCAAACATATTCATCTAACTCTACCCTGTCAAGCCATATCAGCCCCCAGACCACTTAGACGTTGCAGAGGTTACCAGCTGAAAGCCAAAGACTCCCCAGCTGATTAACAGGACAACAAACAGTTCAGAGTAAAGTCAACATTGGAGCCCTGTCAAAAACCACAGACGAGTCCCAGAGGAGGTCTCCAGTACGTCAGAGATAGACGGTGCTTCACCAACCCAGGGAGGAGAGGCTGGGGAGGGCTGGGGGGCTCCTTCAGCTAACCCAGGGAGGGGAGGCTGGGGAGGTCAGGGGGCTGGGGAGCTCCTTCAGCTAACCCAGGGAGGGGAGGCTGGGGAGCTCCTTCAGCTAACACAGGAGGGGAGGGAAGAGCCTGGGGAGGCCAGGGGGCTGGGGAGCTCCTTCAGCTAACACAGGATGGGGAGGGAAGAGCCTGGGGAGGCCAGGGGGCTGGGGAGCTCCTTCAGCTAACACAGGATGGGGAGGGAAGAGCCTGGGGAGGCCAGGAGGCTGGGGAGCTCCTTCAACTAACACAGGAGGGGAGGGAAGAGCCTGGGGAGGCCAGGAGGCTGGGGAGGTCCTTCAGCTAACACAGGAGGGGAGGGAAGAGCCTGGGGAGGCCAGGGGGCTGGGGAGCTCCTTCAGCTAACACAGGAGGGGAGGGAAGAGCCTGGGGAGGCCAGGGGGCTGGGGTGGCTCCTTCAGCTAACACAGAGAGGGGAGGGAGAGAAGAGCCTGGGGAGGGCTGGGGTGGCTCCTTCAGCAGAGAGGGGAGGGAGAGAAGAGCCTGGGGAGGCCAGGGGGCTGGGGAGCTCCTTCAGCTAACACAGGAGGGGAGGGAGAGAAGAGCCTGGGGAGGTCAGGGGGCTGGGGTGGCTGCTTCAGCTTACCCAGAGAGGGGAACGGAAGAGGCTGGGGAAGTCAGGGGGCTGGGGGGGCTCCTTCAGCTAACACAGGAGGGGAGGGGAACAGGGGCTCCTTCAGCTTACCCAGGAGGGGAGGGAGAGAAGAGCCTGGGGAGGTCAGGGGGCTGGGGTGGCTCCTTCAGCTAACACAGAGAGGGGAGGGAGAGAAGAGCCTGGGGAGGCCAGGGGGCTGGGGAGCTCCTTCAGCTAACACAGAGAGGGGAGGGAGGGAAGAGCCTGGGGAGGTCAGGGGGCTCCTTCAGCTAACACAGAGAGGGGAGGGAGGGAAGAGCCTGGGGAGGTCAGGGGGCTCCTTCAGCTAACACAGGAGGGAAGAGCCTGGGGATGTCAGGGGGCTGCTTCAGCTAACACAGAGAGGGGAACGGAAGAGGCTGGGGAAGTCAGGGGGCTGGGGGGGCTCCTTCAGCTAACACAGGAGGGGAGGGGAACAGGGGCTCCTTCAGCTTCCTACCAATGAGCTCAACCATTATTAGTACCTAAGGCCTGGTTTAAAGGCTCCCTATTGCCCACAGGGCTCTGGTCAAAAGTAGTGCACTATGTATAGAATAGGGTACCATTTGAGAAATTTTCTCCTCTACTAGCTAATATACTCCATCAGTACAGATGTGACTCGTTGTCTCTCCTCTGCCATAGAGGACACCTGAAGGAACACCAGACAGGACAGTGCTAAAATGAGCCTGGTAACCAGATCAGTTTGTGCTTCTATTTAGTCAACTCCTCTGTTATGTTGGTTGGCATGCCAACCATAAGAACTAATTTACGGCATGGCCAACCATAAGAACTAATGTACGGCATGGCCAACCATAAGAACTAATGTACGGCATGGCCAACCGTAAGAACTAATTTACGGCATGGCCAACCGTGAGAACTAATGTACGGCATGGCCAACCATAAGAACTAATGTATGGCATGGCCAACCGTAAGAACTAATGTACGGCATGGCCAACCATAAGAACTAATGTACGGCATGGCCAACCATAAGAACTAATGTATGGTAATGTACGGCATGGCCAACCATAAGAACTAATGTATGGTAATGTACGGCATGGCCAACCGTAAGAACTAATGTACGGCATGGCCAACCATAAGAACTAATGTACGGCATGGCCAACCATAAGAACTAATGTACGGCATGCCAACGGGAGTCCAGAGGCTCAACTACAGAACATACATTACAAGTCTGGGCGTGGCCAACCAGAATACAGCTAACTGACATTTCACAAGACGACTTGGCAACATCCCAAATGGCACCCTATTCCCTATATAGTGCACTACTTTTGACCAGAGTTCTGGTGAGCTAACTAGTAGAGATCCAATCTGAGAGGATACACTTACCGACACACAATAGAAATAAATACTGCGTCAACGTTTTTCAGAACTCAACCTCTGTGCTTTGAATAATAAACGGTGGATTAGTTGTGAAGGAGTGGCCCCTTGGCTAACAGTTGACTTTGGCTTGGTTCTGTCTGCATGCTGAGAGAGGGCCCTGGTCAGGCTGTAGGAGAAGGCGAGAGACTGGTGGCTGCTGGGACAGTGGCCGTCACAGTGGGTGGATGACACTGCAGCCGTGTGATCTTGGTTCAACCGTCTCACCCAATCAGAACCCTAAGACAGAAGAGTATTAATGAGCCGTACCGTCCCAGCCCGGCAACACAGTGCACCGCCACGCAGCAGCCAGGGTCCTCACGGAACTTAGTCTTCAGCAGGTTCAGCCAATCATCTACGATCTTAGTGGGCGGAGGGGCACCGTCATCAAAGGCCCAGTCCTGGAAAACACACAAATACATTCACATTAGAAAACAATGTAATTGTCCACACAATGTGGGAATTGGTCTTCGGCGTCACACATCATTAACAGTACAGTTCTGTCTCTCTGACAGAAACAGCTGATTAGCATTGGCACTCTGAGGGAGCCCATTGTTACGAGACAAAGCAGCTCTACACTGCACCCCTACCTACTTCAAACTGAGGAACCAGACAAAGCAGAATCCCCTACTGAGGGTGAATGTATTAAAAGAGTTTGTGAAGCGCTGCATGTCTGAAACAACTGGTTCCAAGCCGCTGCTCACTGTGAAATGAGACATCTGTACCCACGTAACGGGGAGGAACGCAGAGTGTACCAACCTCAGTCATCTAAGCATGACTCGCAACATGAACCAACTGTCCCCACAGACAACACACTGTGTCCTTCCTACACTATTCACTGTTCCTGCCATCTCAGCAAGCAAAATAGGGTGCCATTTGGGACACATATCATGTTCCATCAGCACCCACAGCATCAGGAAAGCCTTCTGTCAACACAGACAACACTAGAAGGGGTTTGTTTGTAGTTGGTGCAGAACCACAACAGAGAACAGATGTGTGGTCACCTCTTCTTCACGGAGTGAACTGTGGTGAACTGTTTGACTTCAACGTTTAATTGGTTTGGCTAGTGTACATTAAATCAGTCGGTTGGATACAATGTATTTTTCTGGCCATGTTGGGCTACCATCCCCTATAATGACAAACAGTCTTTTCATTGAAGGATTAGACAGTGATGGTAGATGAACTAAGACATCCCTCACCTGGTCAGATGTAGACCTAATGCACCATACAGCATCAAGGATGCTCAAACCAGCTGTTTGACTCCTCCATTGGGCAGATGAAGGCTTAAAGCAGAAACCATGGGTGTCTAGGAGGGATCAGTCACACTAGAGACCCATCAGACACTGTATCACATCCGGCCGTGATTGGGAGTCCCACAGGGCGGCGCACAATTGGCCCAGCGTCGGCCGGGTTTGGCCAGGGTAGGCCCGTCATTGTAAATAAGAATTTGTTCTTAACCTACTTGCCTAGTTAAATAAAAGGTTACATGTAAAAAAAAATAACAGAGAGAGAGAGAGAGAGAGAGAGAGAGAGACAAAGAGAGAGAGACAAAGAGAGAGAAAGAGAGACAAAGAGAGAGAGACAAAGAGAGAGAAAGAGAGACAGAGAGACAGAGAGACAGAGAGACAGAGAGACAGAGAGAGACAGAGAGACAGAGAGACAGAGAGAGAGAGAGAGTCATCTCTTATCTCCTAGTGGAGTGGGACTTCCAACAACACAATACCTGCTCCCAGGTACAAACATCTTGTGTGTCTGACGACAATGCGTTACCAAGGCAACAGCTCAGCTGAGCCAGTGGATCACAGGCCTGGCTGGGAAAGATGTTATGATGACATCACTATTTCACACTGCCATGAATAGAAGGGTGCAACTGGGACTTTCTCTCTCAGAAAAACAAAACAAGAAACTGTCAGGACCCATTCTACCAGTAACACACAGGCAAAACCCACAACAGGACCCATTCTACCAGTAACACACAGGCAAAACCCACAACAGGACCCATTCTACCAGTAACACACAGGCAAAACCCACAACAGGACCCATTCTACCAGTAACACACAGGCAAAACCCACAACAGGACCCATTCTACCAGTAACACACAGGCAAAACCCACAACAGGACCCATTCTACCAGTAACACACAGGCAAAACCCACAACAGGACCCATTCTACCAGTAACACACAGGCAAAACCCACAACAGGACCCATTCTACCAGTAACACACAGGCAAAACCCACAACAGGACCCATTCTACCAGTAACACACAGGCAAAACCCACAACAGGACCCATTCTACCAGTAACACACAGGCAAAACCCACAACAGGACCCATTCTACCAGTAACACACAGGCAAAACCCACAACAGGACCCATTCTACCAGTAACACACAGGCAAAACCCACAACAGGACCCATTCTACCAGTAACACACAGGCAAAACCCACAACAGGAACCATTCTACCAGTAACACACAGGCAAAACCCACAACAGGACCCATTCTACCAGTAACACACAGGCAAAACCCACAACAGGACCCATTCTACCAGTAACACACAGGCAAAACCCACAACAGGACCCATTCTACCAGTAACACACAGGCAAAACCCACAACAGGACCCATTCTACCAGTAACACACAGGCAAAACCCACAACAGGACCCATTCTACCAGTAACACACAGGCAAAACCCACAACAGGACCCATTCTACCAGTAACACACAGGCAAAACCCACAACAGGACCCATTCTACCAGTAACACACAGGCAAAACCCACAACAGGACCCATTCTACCAGTAACACACAGGCAAAACCCACAACAGGAACCATTCTACCAGTAACACACAGGCAAAACCCACAACAGGAACCATTCTACCAGTAACACACAGGCAAAACCCACAACAGGACCCATTCTACCAGTAACACACAGGCAAAACCCACAACAGGAACCATTCTACCAGTAACACACAGGCAAAACCCACAACAGGAACCATTCTACCAGTAACACACAGGCAAAACCCACAACAGGACCCATTCTACCAGTAACACACAGGCAAAACCCACAACAGGACCCATTCTACCAGTAACACACAGGCAAAACCCACAACAGGAACCATTCTACCAGTAACACACAGGCAAAACCCACAACAGGAACCATTCTACCAGTAACACACAGGCAAAACCCACAACAGGAACCATTCTACCAGTAACACACAGGCAAAACCCACAACAGGACCCATTCTACCAGTAACACACAGGCAAAACCCACAACAGGACCCATTCTACCAGTAACACACAGGCAAAACCCACAACAGGACCCATTCTACCAGTAACACACAGGCAAAACCCACAACAGGACCCATTCTACCAGTAACACACAGGCAAAACCCACAACAGGACCCATTCTACCAGTAACACACAGGCAAAACCCACAACAGGAACCATTCTACCAGTAACACACAGGCAAAACCCACAACAGGACCCATTCTACCAGTAACACACAGGCAAAACCCACAACAGGAACCATTCTACCAGTAACACACAGGCAAAACCCACAACAGGACCCATTCTACCAGTAACACACAGGCAAAACCCACAACTGGACCCATTCTACCAGTAACACACAGGCAAAACCCACAACAGGACCCTTTCTACCAGTAACACACAGGCAAAACCCACAACAGGAACCATTCTACCAGTAACACACAGGCAAAACCCACAACAGGACCCATTCTACCAGTAACACACAGGCAAAACCCACAACAGGACCCATTCTACCAGTAACACACAGGCAAAACCCACAACAGGACCCATTCTACCAGTAACACACAGGCAAAACCCACAACAGGAACCATTCTACCAGTAACACACAGGCAAAACCCACAACAGGACCCATTCTACCAGTAACACACAGGCAAAACCCACAACAGGACCCATTCTACCAGTAACACACAGGCAAAACCCACAACAGGACCCATTCTACCAGTAACACACAGGCAAAACCCACAACTGGACCCATTCTACCAGTAACACACAGGCAAAACCCACAACAGGACCCTTTCTACCAGTAACACACAGGCAAAACCCACAACAGGAACCATTCTACCAGTAACACACAGGCAAAACCCACAACAGAAACCATTCTACTCTCTGTTCAATGTTCCAGGTAGGACACTAATCCTGTACACGGCAAGGCCTTGAATTTGAATTTGAATTTCTCCGCATCCTGCTGTGGATATCTAAAGAAGTTGTGGATATCAAGATATGTAGAAGTCACCACAACACCGAAGACACAGAAATGTCCATTTACATGTCTGTTTTGATGCTACAGAACTCCATAATGGGTGAACCCGTTGTGACAACCTTGAGAGTAAATCTCTCCCTAATAGAATCTTCGACTGTAGAGAGGATGTGGTTCAAAATAACATTTACATCTACTAAGAGGTGAACAGAGCCGCCTGGTATGTCAACAGTAAGCTATTCATGTCGTGAAGCTCATTCCAAGTCCAACCAACGCAGCCCAGAGCTTGAGACAAGAGCTTGGAGGAGGAGGAGGCAGAGTTCTAATTGTGGCCCGAAGAACGTCTTGGGCCGTTTCTCGGAACCCCCAGAACAGACCTTGTCACCATGGTATCCTTCCTCTGCAACTTGACTCTCATACGACAACCAGCGAGACGTTTGGCAGAGTGTAGGTCTCAAATCTGGCACCCTATTCCCTTTATAGTGCAGTGCACTACTTATGATTAGGGCCCATACAGCTCTGCTCAAAAGTAGTGCACTATATGGACACAATAGGGTGCCATTTTGGGCCACTTCCTGAATGAGTCCACAGTCCCTTTATATCAGCCAGCTGAATGTTATCACATGCTACAGAGGATGGTCTATGTTAAGTCAGTCACAAGGTGGATGGACGCACCTCTGGTACTTACCACTGTTATTACTGGTTATATATGGCCTCCAAATATACCCCCACCATTACTGATACACTGGTAAGACTAATGTAACCTGCAAAAGCAGAGAGTGTGGGAGTAACATTTCTCCATATAATGCCAATAAATAACCTCTTTGAGCAATGAAAGCATCACGAGCCATGTCAGACAGAACAGCACATTACACAGCGTTCTGAATGAGACAGACAACATGGTTTTCATCTGGAGTTCAGGGAGATGTGGAGGGGAACCGGGTTTCACCTGCCAGCCAGGCTCTCTCTCTGCCAGTCAGTCAACAAGTGTACAAGGGTACGTCCCAAATGGCACCCTATTCCCTACATAGTGCACTACCTTTGACCAGAGTCGGACTCAGTCAGCCAGGATACAAGGATCTCTCTCACACAGGGAAGAGAAGAGAGAGGACTCAGTCAGCCAGGATACAAGGCTCTCTCTCACACAGGGAAGAGAAGAGAGAGGACTCAGTCAGCCAGGATACAAGGCTCTCTCTCACACAGGGAAGAGAAGAGAGAGGACTCAGTCAGCCAGGATACAAGGCTCTCTCTCACACAGGGAAGAGAAGAGAGAGGACTCTGTGTGACCGTGTCACTCTGATAACACAACAGACAGAGGGTGGTTAAGGGCCTTATGTAACCCGGGCCTCTAGCTATCTCTACATCCCTACATTCTTCTCATCTGATGCTACCTCTCCTCTGAGAGGGTACCCGCTCTCTGCTCTCAACAACATTATTAACTCAGAGGGAGAGAAAGGAGAGAGAGAAAGGAGAGAGAGCGAGAGAGAGAGAGAGAAAGGAGAGAGAGAGAAAGGAGAGAGAGAGAAAGGAGAGAGAGAGCGAGAGAAAGTGAAGCAAAAGAAAGACCAGGTGAGAGGAGAGGATGTTGGGAGACAAGAGAGGAGTAAACCATGAGGTACACCCTGACGCTGAGCCAGATGTGTGTGTGTGTGTGTGTGTGTGTGTGTGTGTGTGGGGCAGGAGGTAGTGTTTCCTCTACTCCAACACATGTGCAGCAGGGTGACATCATGAATAACATCCTCCACATGGCAGAGAGAGAGGAAACAGGGTCAGTAGGAACATAATGGAGAAAATGTTTTGAAACAGAGCGAGTAGACTAGTCTCAATGGACCAGTTCAGGTACCAGTAGACTAGTCTCAATGGACCAGTTCAGGTACGAGTAGACTAGTCTCAATGGACCAGTTCAGGTAGCAGTAGACTAGTCTCAATGGACCAGTTCAGGTACGAGTAGACTAGTCTCAATGGACCAGTTCAGGTAGCAGTAGACTAGTCTCAATGGACCAGTTCAGGTAGCAGTAGACTAGTCTCAATGGACCAGTTCAGGTAGCAGTAGACTAGTCTCAATGGACCAGTTCAGGTAGCAGTAGACTAGTCTCAATGGACCAGTTCAGGTAGCAGTAGACTAGTCTCAATGGACCAGTTCAGGTAGCAGTAGACTAGTCTCAATGGACCAGTTCAGGTAGCAGTAGACTAGTCTCAATGGACCAGTTAAGGTAGCAGTAGACTAGTCTCAATGGACCAGTTCAGGTAGGAGTAGACTAGTCTCAATGGACCAGTTCAGGTAGCAGTAGACTAGTCTCAATGGACCAGTTCAGGTACCAGTAGACTAGTCTCAATGGACCAGTTCAGATACCAGTAGACTAGTCTCAATGGACCAGTTCAGACAGTAGCAGGCCACGTTTCACCTCATTTTGTACCTACTGAACATCACCAGGGTCGTATTCATTAGTGCACAGCGTACCAGAACTTTTGGCACCGTAGCAAAACGTCTTGCAACAGAAAAATGAAAAAAAAAGCTTTTCTCATTGGACAAATTCAGGTAGGTCCCCCTTCGTTTCAGCCTGTTTTGTTTCCGTTTGGTTCCTAGTGAATAGGACCCTAGTGGGAGAGTGTAGAGAAGAGAGATCTGATGTATGTGTGTGTGTATCTTTGCGCACCATGACTGTGATGCCATCCTTCTCCAGACGTGTCTTGTCGTAGGTGACCTCACACACCCGCACCACTGTTGTTGCACCATACTGCTTCAGGTCCTGGAAAAGGGAGAGGTAACTTCATTAAAACCATTCATGAGAGTCGGAGGTTTGACAATGACAGTTGTAATACCAGTTAGATTGATTTGGTCACCGCCCTGTCACATGACACAGTGGTAATACCAATCAGACCGAGTAGGATTACGTTTTCCCTAGATGCTGATCTACCATCAGTTCTGGGTTTTCCCTGAGAGACTCACACTGTGTTCTTAGAACCAAGTTTTCAGGGTTAGCCAATCACAGATTGTCACCCAGTTTAAATATTAATTGTCATCAAATTCCATTTATTGTGACATTTCCATTTTCACCTAACATGAATATTCATGAAGCTTAGCCCTGGGCTAAGAACGTGCAGTGTGAACCCGGAGGAGTAATCTAATTTTAGATCAGTTACCTAGGTACCACTTCTAACTCAGCAGGATTAGACGACCGAGAGCCAGAACAGTCTGGAAGATTCCTCTCTGTCTCACCTTGATGAAGGTGATAAGAGTGGTGTTAGTGGTGTTGTGTGGAAGGTTCTTCTCTGTCTCACCTCGATGAAGGTGTCGAGGGTGGCGTTGGTGGGGTTGTGTGTGATGAGGAACCTCATGTTCTTGTAGGAGACCTCGACGGGGGGAGCCGGACGGTTCATTCTGGACACACTGAGGATCCCACTCTCAGGAGAAGACGCCACGACGTCGACCCAGACCCAGGGGCCCGCACCCACCCTGACAGAGGAGCACCCAGCCCACCAGCTACACTACACTGTCCTGACACAGCAGGCAGGAAGCCAGGCAGGAAGCCAAGAAGGCAGGTAACCCCTGCTAGTCTCTCTGAGGTGGAGGAACAAACCCCAGCAACAACACCCCACCTCAGGAGGAATTTACAAGGTCCTCTCAAGTCTCTCCTGTCCAGGGTGTCTTGGTGTGCTGGGAATAGAGTGGGGGTTGGACAGGGTGAAGAGGTAGCTGTCCGTTAGCTTACGCTGCCCTTGGCCACCGACACTCACTACCCCATCTGGTGAGTTAGTGGGCCTGCCGTCCGTCGGTCAGTCTACAGTCAGAGTGGGGGTGGCTGGGTCTGGGTTGAGAGGGCGACCTGGCTGTGGGCATTCAGGGGTGGGAGGTGCAGCAGGGCAACAGGGCCATCCTCCCCCCGGGGGGCCTGGGCTCAAGCGCTGAGATGTTGGGCGTGGCAGTAGTCACCGCTCCCCTGCAAGAACTCCATCAACGACTGGCCGGCCTGAGTGCAGCGCTGCAAAGACAGAGGAGAGAGTCAGTGGGACTAACACACACACACACACACACACACACACACACAGGAGAGAGTCAGTGGGACTAACAGTCAAACCACACACACACACACACACACAGTTAGTTGGGGAGAGAAAGTCTACCTTTTCTCCATTATCCCCAGTCAGTCAGTTCAGGACATAATTTCCCTTTTTTGATCAAGCTGGGCTGAAGAGCGTTTGGTAAACTTTTATTCTATCAAACTACACACACAGGGTAAGGAGAGGACACAGACAGATAGAAGACGATACAGTCAGTCAAACAGTCAGTCAAGTCAGTCAGTCAGTCAGTCAGTCAGTCAGACACACCCACAGGGTAAGGAGAGGACACAGACAGGTAAAAGACAGGCCCTAAAACTAACTTGTTTGTATAGCAGCCACCGTGGCAGGTAGATACAAAAAAAATCTACCAGCCAATCAGATTTTTTACCAGCCAAAATTTAAAAAAAATGTGCTGCCATAATTACACAAAGAAACAAAGAACTGCCATGCTTAGTAATGTTTCTAAAACAAGAAATGTATTACTAGTAAGAAGTTATTGGTTATATTTCTCAATGTAATTTACTATTCTGTGACCTGAGTATTTTTAACATAAATATCAGACAAAAAAATGTTTAGCTGCCCTTTTAAGGTTACCTTGGTAACAGGGCCACTCAAGTCATCACATGTGCCTGTGTCACTAGTAAGAGAGCCAACGAGGTCTCTTTTTGCTAGCAGTGGGAGGAAACTCAAAACATTGAAAAAGTAACCTAGCTTGTGAACAAAACAATGTAAATTAACAAGAAATCACTGTAGGATACTTGAGTAAATTAGACCAACTTTTATGCCTGTGCCCATTGCTTCTAAAAACAAATATTTTCCCACTCACAGCCCCCCAGACAGGCAGTGTTGCTGCCTGATATCTGAATCCTAATGTTATAGCTTTCTCTGTGCATTAACAGATACGAAACAAAATGGCATTAATACTTTGAAAACAGCTACTGTAGCTTTGATTAAGCTATAAATCACAACTCACTTGGGCCCATGCTGGACTATTTTTATGAAATACCCACACTGTAGAGCCTGGAGTACTGCCACGCACTAACATAGCTGGTGAATTATACATTCTTACCTGCCAACGGCAAAATCTACCCACGTTCAGCAGGTGGCGGGTGTTAATTTTAGGCCATGGGTCTAGGTGAGGATAACTGATACCCTAGAACTGCCAATTCCACAAATACCACACACAGCACCATACGCTAACCACACACAGCGCCATACGCTAACCACACACAGCGCCATACGCTAACCACACACAGCCCCATACGCTAACCACACACAGCGCCATACGCTAACCACACACAGCCCCATACGCTAACCACACACAGCCCCATACGCTAACCACACACAGCGCCATACGCTAACCACACACAGCCCCATACGCTAACCACACACAGCCCCATACGCTAACCACACACAGCGCCATACGCTAACCACACACAGCCCCATACGCTAACCACACACAGCGCCATACGCTAACCACACACAGCCCCATACGCTAACCACACACAGCGCCATACGCTAACCACACACAGCGCCATACGCTAACCACACACAGCGCCATACGCTAACCACACACAGCGCCATACGCTAACCACACACAGCGCCATACGCTAACCACACACAGCGCCATACGCTAACCACACACAGCGCCATACGCTAACCACACACAGCGCCATACGCTAACCACACACAGCACCATACGCTAACCACACACAGCCCCATACGCTAACCACACACAGCGCCATACGTTAAACACGCACAGCGCCATACGCTAACCACGCACAGCGCCATACGCTAAACACACACAGTGCCATACGCTAACCACACATAGCCCCATGTGTTAAACATACTGCATACTTCGAGATGATAGGACACAAATGGAAAACACTGTGCAGTAGGGACACTTCTCCAGTTATTTCTACTATTTCAGAGCTGTAGGGACACTTCTCCAGTTATTTCTACTATTTCAGAGCTGTAGGGACACTTCTCCAGCTATTTCTACTATTTCAGCGCTGTAGGGACACTTCTCCAGTTATTTCTACTATTTTAGAGCTGTAGGGACACTTCTCCAGTTATTTCTACTATTTTAGAGCTGTAGGGACACTTCTCCAGTTATTTATACTATTTTAAAGCTGTAGGGACACTTCTCCAGTTATTTCTACTATTTCAGAGCTGTAGGGACACTTCTCCAGTTATTTCTACTATTTCAGCGCTGTAGGGACACTTCTCCAGTTAGTTCTACTATTTCAGCGCTGTAGGGACACTTCTCCAGCTATTTCTACTATTTCAGAGCTGTAGGGACACTTCTCCAGCTATTTCTACTATTTCAGAGCTGTAGGGACACTTCTCCAGCTATTTCTACTATTTCAGAGCTGTAGGGACACTTCTCCAGCTATTTCTACTATTTCAGCGCTGTAGGGACACTTCTCCAGTTATTTCTACTATTTCAGCGTTGTAGGGACACTTCTCCAGCTATTTCTACTATTTCAGCGCTGTAGGGACACTACTGTAACCTGGCAGTGTTGTTTTACCTGTAGAGACATACTGTAACCTGGTAGTGTTGTTTTACCTGTAGAGACATACTGTAACCTGGCAGTGTTGTTTCACCTGTAGAGACATACTGTAACCTAGCAGTGTTGTTTTACCTGTAGAGACATACTGTAACCTGGCAGTGTTGTTTCACCTGTAGAGACATACTGTAACCTGGTAGTGTTGTTTCACCTGTAGAGACATACTGTAACCTAGTAGTGTTGTTTTACCTGTAGAGACATACTGTAACCTGGTAGTGTTGTTTTACCTGTAGAGACATACTGTAACCTGGTAGTGTTGTTTTACCTGTAGTGACATACTGTAACCTAGTAGTGTTGTTTTACCTGTAGTGACATACTGTAACCTAGTAGTGTTGTTTTACCTGTAGAGACATACTGTAACCTGGTAGTGTTGTTTTACCTGTAGAGACATACTGTAACCTGTCAGTGTTGTTTCACCTGTAGAGACATACTGTAACCTAGTAGTGTTGTTTTACCTGTAGTGACATACTGTAACCTAGTAGTGTTGTTTTACCTGTAGAGACATACTGTAACCTGTCAGTGTTGTTTCACCTGTAGAGACATACTGTAACCTAGCAGTGTTGTTTTACCTGTAGAGACATACTGTAACCTGGCAGTGTTGTTTCACCTGTAGAGACATACTGTAACCTAGTAGTGTTGTTTTACCTGTAGAGACATACTGTAACCTGGTAGTGTTGTTTTACCTGTAGAGACATACTGTAACCTAGCAGTGTTGTTTTATCTGTAGAGACATACTGTAACCTGGCAGTGTTGTTTCACCTGTAGAGACATACTGTAACATACTGCAGCCTACCGTTTAAATGTAATAAGGATGAGGTTGCAGCCTACTGTTTAAATGTAATAAGGATGAGGTTGTAGCCTACTGTTTAAATGTAATAAGGATGAGGTTGCAGCCTACTGTTTAAATGTAATAAGGATGAGGTTGTAGCCTACCGTTTAAATGTAATAAGGATGAGGTTGTAGCCTACCGTTTAAATGTAATAAGGATGAGGTTGCAGCCTACCGGTTACATGTAATAAGGATGAGGTTGCAGCCTACCGTTTAAATGTAATAAGGATGAGGTTGTAGCCTACTGTTTAAATGTAATAAGGATGAGGTTGTAGCCTACCGTTTAAATGTAATAAGGATGAGGTTGCAGCCTACCGTTTAAATGTAATAAGGATGAGGTTGTAGCCTACCGTTTAAATGTAATAAGGATGAGGTTGCAGCCTACCGTTTAAATGTAATAAGGATGAGGTTGCAGCCTATCGTTTAAATGTAATAAGGATGAGGTTGTAGCCTACCGGTTAAATGTAATAAGGATGAGGTTGCAGCCTACCGGTTACATGTAATAAGGATGAGGTTGCAGCCTACCGGTTACATGTAATAAGGATGAGGTTGCAGCCTACCGGTTACATGTAATAAGGATGAGGTTGCAGCCTACCGTTTAAATGTAATAAGGATGAGGTTGTAGCCTACCGTTTAAATGTAATAAGGATGAGGTTGCAGCCTACCGTTTAAATGTAATAAGGATGAGGTTGCAGCCTACCGTTTAAATGTAATAAGGATGAGGTTGCAGCCTACCGGTTACATGTAATAAGGATGAGGTTGTAGCCTACCGTTTAAATGTAATAAGGATGAGGTTGCAGCCTACCGGTTAAATGTAATAAGGATGAGGTTGCAGCCTACCGGTTACATGTAATAAGGATGAGGTTGCAGCCTACCGTTTAAATGTAATAAGGATGAGGTTGTAGCCTACCGTTTAAATGTACTAAGGATGAGGTTGTAGCCTACCGTTTAAATGTAATAAGGATGAGGTTGTAGCCTACCGTTTAAATGTAATAAGGATGAGGTTGCAGCCTACCGTTTAAATGTAATAACGATGAGGTTGCAGCCTACCGGTTACATGTAATAAGGATGAGGTTGTAGCCTACCGTTTAAATGTAATAAGGATGAGGTTGCAGCCTACCGGTTAAATGTAATAAGGATGAGGTTGCAGCCTACCGGTTACATGTAATAAGGATGAGGTTGCAGCCTACCGTTTAAATGTAATAAGGATGAGGTTGTAGCCTACCGTTTAAATGTACTAAGGATGAGGTTGCAGCCTACCGTTTAAATGTAATAAGGATGAGGTTGTAGCCTACCGTTTAAATGTAATAAGGATGAGGTTGCAGCCTACCGTTTAAATGTAATAAGGATGAGGTTGCAGCCTACCGGTTACATGTAATAAGGATGAGGTTGCAGCCTACCGGTTACATGTAATAAGGATGAGGTTGCAGCCTAATTGAGGTAACGCGGACACACTGACAGTAATTCGATACAATCTATGGGGGCTTCGGCTTGACAGTTATTACTACACCATCTCCTTACCAAAATAACTCCCCTCACTACCTCCTAACTGAACACATAGTAGCCAACTGTGAAGTAGAAAATACAACTGTTGAAGTCAACTGTTTGTAAAAGTCCAGAGTAAAACTAGCAGCCAGAGAAGCCACCGTATTGTACTGCTCACCTGAGACAACTTCTTTGACAAGAAAACATCCTCAAATTAGACAAGAAGAGAAACAACAAGCAGTCTTCTTTAGATTCCTCCCTCACAGCTAAAGCCCAAGAAGCATTTCATTCCTCTGTCACCACCAGGTTGATCAAGCTCATCAAACCCCAGGTCCTCCAAGGAGTCTCTCCAACCTGTTACTCTGCAGAGCTTCCCCTGCACACACTGAGCGTCCATCCACACTGCACACACCCGTGAGAAAGCTTATAGTAATCTAGGCAAATAACTCTTCACCACACCTCTCCTCCTGTGGTCCCTCCCACAGGCACTCTCTCTCTCTCTCTCTCTGCCATCTCTGTTCTGAACCAGTTGAGGCTGCCCAGGTTTGTCATATGACACTGGCAGCACTCAACTGGTAATGTCACAAACAAATGCATGTAATGCTCTAGGAGGCACAGAGAGTTGACCCATAAATATAGTGAAGTTGGTTAGGGTTAACAGTCACCCCCAGGAGTCAGAACAACCCATAACCTAACCAACTTCACTATATTTAACAGTCACCCCCAGGAGTCAGAACCCATAAACCTAACCAACTTCACTCTGTTCACGCCCCTTTCCCTTAACTGTTAGTATACAGACACATAATGTACCACCATCTACTCTGTTCTCTCCCCTTTCCCTTAACTGTTAGTATACAGAAACATAATGTACCACCATGGGACATCTCTCTTCAGCTGTCAATCAAACCCATAGTGGCGCTAGCTAGCTGACAGAAACCTGTGGCGGCTGAACAAAGGGGCCTGACGGGCTATTTCTGTGTAGCTGCCAGCACGCCAGCCAAGGACTTTAATGGAGCCCACAGGTCAGCCATTCCTATAAGAGCATTAACTGTGGCTCTAGTCCCAAATGGAACCCTACCCCCTATCGGGCCTGGTCAAAGGTTGCACACTATATAAGGGAATGGACTGCCATTTGGGACTCAGACAGTGTGACTATGGGTCAGGTGGGGAATGAAAGGACTACATCTACTGACTGGCTCATAAATAACATCACACATGAGTCAGACTTCTATCTGCAGCAATGAAGCAGTGTTATTGATGGTCTGTTTCATTGTCATTGCTGCAGAGTGTGTGAGCGGAGCTGAGCTGTCGGAAATCCCGCTCGTCGCTCACGGGCGCGCCATGTCCTTTCTACCCGCTCCGCTAGAAAACGCTCCTCGCTCACGGGCGCGCCATGTCCTTTCTACCCGCTCCGCTAGAAAACGCTCCTCGCTCACGGGCGCTCCATGTCCTTTCTACCCGCTCCGCTAGAAAACGCTCCTCGCTCACGGGCGCTCCATGTCCTTTCTACCCGCTCTGCTAGAAAACGCTCCTCGCTCACGGGCGCGCCATGTCCTTTCTACACGCTCTGCTAGAAAACGCTCCTCGCTCACGGGCGCTCCATGTCCTTTCTACACGCTCTGCTAGAAAACGCTCCTCGCTCACGGGCGCTCCATGTCCTTTCTACCCGCTCTGCTAGAAAACGCTCCTCGCTCACGGGCGCGCCATGTCCTTTCTACCCGCTCCGCTAGAAAACGCTCCTCGCTCACGTGCGCTCCATGTCCTTTCTACCCGCTCCGCTAGAAAACGCTCCTCGCTCACGGGCGCGCCATGTCCTTTCTACACGCTCCGCTAGAAAACGCTCCTCGCTCACGGGCGCTCCATGTCCTTTCTACCCGCTCCGCTAGAAAACGCTCCTCGCTCACGGGCGCTCCATGTCCTTTCTACCCGCTCCGCTAGAAAACGCTCCTCGCTCACGGGCGCGCCATGTCCTTTCTACACGCTCCGCTAGAAAACGCTCCTCGCTCACGGGCGCGCCATGTCCTTTCTACCCGCTCTGCTAGAAAACGCTCCTCGCTCACGGGCGCTCCATGTCCTTTCTACCCGCTCTGCTAGAAAACGCTCCTCGCTCACGGGCGCGCCATGTCCTTTCTACCCGCTCCGCTAGAAAACGCTCCTCGCTCACGTGCGCTCCATGTCCTTTCTACCCGCTCCGCTAGAAAACGCTCCTCGCTCACGGGCGCGCCATGTCCTTTCTACACGCTCCGCTAGAAAACGCTCCTCGCTCACGGGCGCTCCATGTCCTTTCTACCCGCTCCGCTAGAAAACGCTCCTCGCTCACGGGCGCTCCATGTCCTTTCTACCCGCTCCGCTAGAAAACGCTCCTCGCTCACGGGCGCGCCATGTCCTTTCTACACGCTCCGCTAGAAAACGCTCCTCGCTCACGGGCGCGCCATGTCCTTTCTACCCGCTCTGCTAGAAAACGCTCCTCGCTCACGGGCGCTCCATGTCCTTTCTACCCGCTCCGCTAGAAAACGCTCCTCGCTCACGTGCGCGCCATGTCCTTTCTACACGCTCGGCTAGAAAACGCTCCTCGCTCACAGGACATTTAAAAAAAACGCCACTTCAAATTCGTTCTATTCATTTAAAAAATATATATATCATTTAACCAACACCCATCTATGTGACTACATGGACCGACCATTTGCTTTTGAAGTATTGAAACCAAACCATATAATTTGAATGAAAATAATTGAAACGTGTAAAAGGTGACTAAGAAGCGCTCTTCATTTGAAAACAGGCCACGTGTCGTATTAAACGGCATAGAAACACTGTGAATAGGTCAGTAGCCAGACAGGTAGCCTAAGACGTAACAACAATGTATTATTTAAGCTATATTATTAGACTATTATCACAAGGCTATAGCCTACAAATAAATCCATTGTGGAGCATTAGTTGAGTGTGACACTAGGCTGGTAGAGAGGCAGGGACAAAGAGCGCTCAGCATTTAAACATTTAGTTGTGTTAAATCATTGTCGTCTAGAAATTGCACATATAGGCTGTGACTTACTTAGAATTAAATACAAATTACACAAAGAATGCCTTATAAGGCTCAATCTACAGTGCCTTTGAATAAAATTTTTTTTAACTGTAGTAAGTACCCAATCATGCATTTATTTAAGGTGATTTTTCAGATTCCACAAGGACTCATTAGGTTGTGGACATTACATCACACTCGCTCCACTGCTTGGTCCTCCTCATCTTTGTAAGTCACCTTGGTTTAGCACCTGTGTGTTTTAATCATTTTCTTTATGAACATCTTTAGTGAACTCCATGACAGTAGCTAAAGCAAGGGGCTACAGCAGCACACAAGTAGACTACAAATGCATGCTGGGCCAGGCAGGCCCTGAGGTGGGGAAGTGAGCGTTACTGGAGTGATATTGGAGCGGGTGAAAGGCCTTTGGGAAAGTTGCTCCGTGCTCCAGTTAAATTGGGCATGCTCCGCTCCTCGCTCCAGCTCCACTCACATACTCTGCATTACCGCTGTGACAGCTCCCTGCTCCACCTCTTATGATTTTTTTTATCAGACTTTAGGTGTGTTATTCGTCACGAATAGTCCAGACTGTTGGAGTACTAACAATAGTCCTTGGCTCAGGTTAGCTAGCTACATCACCAGTATACCATGCTCCAGTCCAGGGTCAGGCTAGCTAGCTACATCACCAGTATACCATGCTCCAGTCCAGGATCAGGCTAGCAAGCTAGATCACCAGTATACCATGCTCCAGTCCAGGATCAGGCTAGCTAGCTACATTACCAGTATACCATGCTCCAGTCCAGGATCAGGCTAGCAAGCTACATCACCAGTATACCATGCTCCAGTCCAGGATCAGGCTAGCTAGCTACATCACCAGTATACCATGCTCCAGTCCAGGATCAGGCTAGCAAGCTACATCACCAGTATACCATGCTCCAGTCCAGGATCAGGCTAGCAAGCTACATCACCAGTATACCATGCTCCAGTCCAGGATCAGGCTAGCTAGCTACATCACCAGTATACCATGCTCCAGTCCAGGATCAGGCTAGCTAGCTACATCACCAGTATACCATGCTCCAGTCCAGGATCAGGCTAGCTAGCTACATCACCAGTATACCATGCTCCAGTCCAGGATCAGGCTAGCTAGCTACATCACCAGTATACCATGCTCCAGTCCAGGATCAGGCTAGCAAGCTACATCACCAGTATACCATGCTCCAGTCCAGGATCAGGCTAGCTAGCTACATCACCAGTATACCATGCTCCAGTCCAGGATCAGGCTAGCAAGCTACATCACCAGTATACCATGCTCCAGTCCAGGATCAGGCTAGCTAGCTACATCACCAATATACCATGCTCCAGTCCAGGATCAGGCTAGCAAGCTACATCACCAGTATACCATGCTCCAGTCCAGGATCAGGCTAGCTAGCTACATCACCAGTATACCATGCTCCAGTCCAGGATCAGGCTAGCTAGCTACATCACCAATATACCATGCTCCAGTCCAGAATCACTGTTCCAATAACAGCCTTACAGTAGCCTTGCCAAACACCACTCCTTTATCTAATGTTGTTATGTGTCTATTCCGGTCTCACCTGAACACAGTAGCCTATAATATCTATCAGGGCTGTTGTTGTTCTAAATAGGAGGGAGATTTACAGGGCCTCCTGTGGAGTAAAACCAGTTCAGCCTATCAAGAGGTAGGAAGCCCTGCTGAGTAGCTGAAACTGGGCCAAAGGTTGCTTACCAAATAGCACCCTATCTACTATGACGGGCCCTGGTCAAAAGTAGTGCACTATAAAGGGAATAGGGTGTCATTTGGGATGTAGTCAAAGTCTGAGCCTTGCCAGAGGACCAGATATTATGTATATGATTACTCATATGGAGTCACACACAGACTCTCACCAGCCCCCCCCACACACACTCACACACACACATCACAGTGACACTCTCACCAGCCCAAACACGAGACCCAAACCTTAGAGACCAGTTAGATGTTTCTAGCAGGGACAGAGCGGCAAGCTGTGGTCCTTCCTCCTTTGAGGAGCAGGTACACAGAGTTTTAAACCCAGAGTGCCGAGCAGCCAATGCTTCAGGAGATGCAGACCAAACAGACCAGACCTGGATTTGAGGTTTGGGAAGTCAATTGGTTGGTTTGTAAGTCTTCAGCTTCCATTAAAACTAGCACTTGATAACTGATTAAATGAATCAGGATACTATAGACAACAGCAACACATGGCAGACAACAGAACAACAATTCCTCATAGCCTAACTTCTCTCTTCACAATGGCTTATCTCTCCACTCTCCTTAATGGCTTCTCACCTGTACACACAGTCTAATCCTTCATACACAGGGCCAGTGTGTTACAAAACTAGACTTTAATAGCTCTGTCTCTGGATAGGCCTAAATATAGTGCCCAGTGATCCAGGAGGAGGGCAAGCCTTTATCTGTTTGTTGTTGGCTTTATACTCGGGTTATGAAGTCATGCCGTGGCTCAGTAAAGGATGTAGCTTGGCCAAGCTTATTAGCTACTACATTGACTGTCACCCACAACACGCTGGGATTTAAAAAAAACTATTAAGCTTAGCAGTTTGAGGGCTCAAATAGACCTCAGGGTTGACTTCGTAAACACAAGATTTATTATAAAAAGCTATTTAGGCCTAGGTATTGTAGGTCCACTACTGTAGAGTAAGTGATGCACAACTCAAACAGCCGTATCGGCCAGATATCCACAACAACTAGAGGGCACGGCGGTGAGGCTAGACTTCTCTACTGTTGTTGTCACGCAGACTGACTAGATGACTGGTAAACATGTCCACACGGTATCCTAGCAGCCAGGCCACAGAGGCCAGAGCATCATTCTGAGAAATCTTCAGAAGGCTTGGGCTGTCCTCTGAGGACGTTAATTGGATGATTATGTGGCTGGAATGGACAATCACATGACTACACTGGGTAGACAACAGATCACAGAGAGCATAACAGGTCAATCAATCAAATGTATATATAAAGCCCTTCTTACATCAGCCGATGTCACAAAGTGCTATACAGAAACCCAGCCTAAAACCCCAAACAGCAAGCAATGCAGATGTAGAAGCACGGTGGCTAGGAAAAACTCCCTAGAAAGGCAGGAACCTAGGAAGAAACCTAGAGAGGAACCAGGCTATGAGGGGTGGCCAGTCCTCTTCTGGCTGTTCCGGGTGGAGATTATTACTATTATTAGTACTGTTGTACATGACCAAGATGTTCAAACGTTCATAGATGACCAGCAGGGTCAAATAATAATAATCACAGGGTGCAACAAGCCAGCACCTCAGGAGTAAATGTCAGTTGGCTTTTCATAGCTGTTCATTCAGAGTTAGAGACATTAGGTGCGTTTAGAGAGAGAGAGAGAGTCAAAACACTGATGACTTGTTGTGAACAACATGAAAGACATTGAGTGACATGATGTTACTGTATTGATACAGCTCATAATGCTATACGGTACGGACCCCTAGTTCTAATGATCAGTCTCTACATCAATCACCGTGGTGAAGGAACTAACTAGGTTTGGGAATTGCCAGGGACCTCACGATCACGATACGGAGGTGCCGATTCTATATGGATTGCGATTCGATACTGAGATTTTATTCAGATTCATGCTCACCATACAGTACCAGGTCAAAAGTTTGGACACACCTACTCATTCAAGTGTTTTTCTTTATTTTTGCTATTTTCTACATTGTAAAATAATAGTTAAGAAATCAAAACTATGAAATAACACATATGGAATCATGTAGTAACCAAAATATATTTTATATATACAAAGTAGCCACCCTTTGCCTTGACGACAGCTTTGCACTCTCTCGGCATTCGCTCGACCATTTTGATATTCTATTACAGACACCTAAATGCATCCTTTTAAATGATATAATGTGAGCTAAACATACAACAAAAACGCTAGAGGCGTCACTACAGACCCTGGTTGGATTCCAGGCTGTGTCACAACCGGCCGTGATTGGGAGTCCCATATAGCGGCGCACAATTGGCCCAGCGTCGATCGGGTTTGGCAAAAGAGAATTTGTTCTTAACTGACTTGCCTAGTTAAATAAAAGGTCAATTTAAAAAGTTGTGTTACTATATAGGGAATAGGGTCCCCATAGGGTTCTGGTTAAAAGTAGTGCACTATATAGGGAATAGGGTCCCCATAGGGTTCTGGTTAAAAGTAGTGCACTATATAGGGAATAGGGTCCCCACAGGACTCTGGTCAAAAGTAGTGCACTATATAGGGAATAGGGTCCCCATAGGTCTCTGGTCAAAAGTAGTGCACTATATAGGGAATAGGGTCCCCACAGGACTCTGGTCAAAAGTAGTGCACTATATAGGGAATAGGGTCCCCATAGGTCTCTGGTCAAAAGTAGTGCACTATATAGGGAATAGGGTCCCCACAGGACTCTGGTCAAAAGTAGTGCACTATATAGGAAATAGGGTGTGATTTGGGACGTACACAAGGTGTCAAAGTTGATAGTTGGGTTGGAATTCTGTAGCAGTCTGTCGGCATTACAGGCGTTTCCCCAGGTGGGTCAAGCCTTGGTAAGAACAGAGCAGGTCTGCTGCGTTTGACAGGATGGGAGATGTGTGTTGGACACGAGCATTGTTGTGACACTACACTCCAGAGTGTCTTCACAGTGAGTACTGTAGTCAGGGCCCTCGCAGACACCTGCTGTCTATATTTAACACCACCAGCTGTTATCTAATAAATTTAGCCTGGGCTGGCTGCAACCAAGAGTAGCCAGGCAACGTTGGATAACTCAGGGAGCTAGCTGGGGTCGCTTGTTTTGAAACCCGAGACCCCTCCTCTGGTCCAAAAACAAAGTCAAACAGGAAGAAGATTGCAGATTTAAAAAAGACACTGAACATAAAATGGAGCAGCATCAATACGTTTCAGAGGAGGCCATTTTAGAATTCGTCTGGCGTCCTTGTGATGGGAGTGTCTTCTGGAGTACACTACCGCACCTTGTTATGTCACTCCATTTGTTACACTACAACTCTGAACATTTAGGCTGGACTACACGTCTAGGGTAATGAATGGTACAAGACTTGGAATAGCTACATTAGGCTGGACTACACGTCTAGGGTAATGAATGGTACAAGACTTGGAATAGCTACATTAGGCTGGACTACACGTCTAAGGTAATGAATGGTACAAGACTTGGAATAGCTACATTAGGCTGGACTACACGTCTAGGGTAATGAATGGTACAAGACTTGGAATAGCTACATTAGGCTGGACTACACGTCTAGGGTAATGAATGGTACAAGACTTGGAATAGCTACATTAGGCTGGACTACACGTCTAGGGTAATGAATGGTACAAGACTTGGAATAGCTACATTAGGCTGGACTACACGTCTAGGGTAATGAATGGTACAAGACTTGGAATAGCTACATTAGGCTGGACTACACGTCTAGGGTAATGGCTGGTACAAGACTTGGAATAGCTACATTAGGCTGGACTACACGTCTAGGGTAATGGATGGTACAAGACTTGGAATAGGCTTACTGATAGCACCCCCGATAGCCCTTTCAAGTGGTCATGGGAGTGCATTGCGCAACTGTAAAGGTCAAACTGACAAAAACAAACACAATGACGCACCCTGGGATACCCTACACCCTGGAGAAGGCGGAGCCTAGAAGACAACGATGTTACACAACATCTTGGCAACCTAGCTTTGGGTGGAAAGGCTATATACACCACAGCAGTACCATTTACATCAATGGGCATGCCTGATTCGTGGTATCAAAAAAATATATACATATTTTTGGAGAGCCTCATTTCAAACCGGGGGCTTCCTGAATGTGTCAACAAAGGTAACATACATATGCAATGTTAACTAGGCCTGTTCTCGTTCAATTAGAATGGGGGCCGTCCTCATTTAATTGATCAGTCACGACTAACCCATAAGAAACCACTTTGCTGACCAATTAGATATGTGCTTTCTCTCTCCGTGCATAAAGTATCTCTTTGATTGCCAGGTTCTCTGACTACAGGGTTAAATAAAGCCCTCTAAGAAATATTATGTAACCTCGATTCTTAGAAAGTCAAAGGAAACTTCTCCATTAGAAACTTCTCTGTTAGAAAAGCACGGGTTACGGAAGGTCAGATTGCACAATTACTGTACAATCGCAGAGCAAAAGACTAGAAGGACAGGGACTTTGTTGGTAGGTCATTGATTCATACAGAGAGAGAGAGAGCCCTGAGACTCTGATAAAACTTTTGATAGCTGGTACAGCAAAACCTCCTTTTGAGATGAAGGGCTATTCTTGACCTCATGGGAATCCTTTGTTGGACGTCAGAAATCAAGGTCAAGTGCATGTATAAACAGGCCAGCCTGTCAGACCCCAAGGAGTCAGAGATCTCTGTCACTATAGTGACTCCTAAAGGGATAGTACAGCTGGTGTGCATCCTGCAAGGTCACTCCCCTGCAGGCACATGTGATCATACATACCCCCCCCAAAATCCTGGCTCGTTTTTAGATTTGACATCAAATCCATTGTTAATGTTTACATACCGTTTTACTCATCTCATATGTAGATACTGTATTCTACTGTATTTAGTCAATGCCACTCCGACATGGCTCGTCCTAATATTTATATATTTCTTAATTCCAGTCTTTTACTTTTAGATGTGTGTGTATTGTTTTGAATTGTTAGATACTACTGCACTGTTGGAGCTAGGACCACCAGCATTTCTCTACGCCCGCAATAACGTCGGCTAAATATGTGGATGTGACCAATAAAATGTGATTTGATTGTACCCCACGCACCATTGCTACCCTCTTGGCCAGGTCTCCCTTGTAAAAGAGGTCTTCTGACCTTAATGTGACTTCCTGGTTGGATAAAGGTTAAATAAATACGTTTTAAAAACCCCACCCAGGGTTACCTGAAGACGTGTGTACACAGTGTAACCTTGGAATCACCCTCAGTGAGTGCGGCCATCAAATATCTAGCTAATGCGTTCAGCTGAGTGGACTAGATGAACTGCTCTGTATGGAAAGTGGACGTAAGTATGAGTAATATAATCACTGAGATAACATGAGCTCATCCTTTTTCCCCTTGGTTGGCTCACATGGTCAGAGGAGGCAACCAACCAGAGAGGTTCATTATCTTTATATGACATCATCACTGTTGTTATTGCTGCCAATAGGCCCTCTCCACCTATGGCCTCTGCAAGCCTCGGCGAGCAACTACAGTCTGGTAAAAGTAGGCCTACAAGGCTTCTGGCTATGGGGACTTGTGTGTGTCATACACATCTATAAAAAGGCCATAGGGGATAGGATGGATTTTTCCCGGAAAGCTACGTGCTTGATGTGGCTTCTACACAAAACCCCACTCCAATACTGTTTTCTCTTAGAGCAGGGAGTCCTGCGGAGGACATACCAGCTTCCAAAAATAGGATGAATGGATTTTTTTCCCCCAACAGAGCCCACTCCAAAGGCCAATGTCAGCCAGAGTGGCACACTGGTTAATTTAGCTGAACTAAGGGTAACCCACAAGAAAGCTGCACTCTCAAGTAGAGAAACAGGAACAGATTGCTCTACTATCTCTGCTCTGTCTGATGTACTTGCTCAACTCTGAGCCAGTCACAGATCTATGGTTTAGACATGGGGTAGGCTATGTCCCAAATGGCACTCTATTCCCTTTAACTTTTGACCAGATACGTTAAAAGTTGTGTGTGTGTGCGTGTGTGTGTGTGTGTACACACTACTTTTAACATCTCTGGTCAAACACACACACACACACACACACAACAGGTCAAATGTTTTAGAACACATCTACTCATTCAAGTGTTTTTCTTTCATTTTTACTATTTCCTACATTGTAGAATAATAGTAAAGACATCACAACTATGAAATAACACATATGGAATCATGTAGTAACCAAAAAAGTGTTAAAGAAATGTAAAAGCATCTAGGTAAAGCTGGTTAAGAGAATGCCAAGAGGCAAAGGGTGGCTATTTGAAGAATCTCAAATAAACAATTCAAAATATATTTTATAAAACTTTTTTGGTTACTACGTGATTCCAAGTGTTATTTCATAATTTTCATGGTCACTATTATTCTACAATGTAGAAAATAGTAAAAATAAAGAAAAACCCTGGAATGAGAAGGTGTTCTAAAACGTTTGACCAGTAGTGCACATATAGGGAAAAGAGTGCCATTTGGGACGCAGGCATGGCACAAATATTGGAAGAGGTTTAGACCTACCAATGAATCTTAAGAACCTCAGCAAAATGGTATTTCTAACATGATAAGGCTGAATTTATTTCCTGGAAATACTTGGCTATATAGTAGGCAGAAGTTGCTAGGAGCAACACGGCCCAGTAGGAAGATGTTGCTAGGAGCAACACGGCCCAGTAGGAAGATGTTGCTAGGAGCAACACGGCCCAGTAGGAAGATGTTGCTAGGAGCAACACGGCCCAGTAGGAAGATGTTGCTAGGAGCAACACGGCCCAGTAGGAAGATGTTGCTAGGAGCAACACGGCCCAGTAGGAAGATGTTGCTAGGAGCAACACGGCCCAGTAGGAAGATGTTGCTAGGAGCAACACGGCCCAGTAGGAAGAAGTTGCTAGGAGCAACACGGCCCAGTAGGAAGATGTTGCTAGGAGCAACACGGCCCAGTAGGAAGAAGTTGCTAGGAGCAACACGGCCCAGTAGGAAGAAGTTGCTAGGAGCAACACGGCCCAGTAGGAAGATGTTGCTAGGAGCAACACGGCCCAGTAGGAAGATGTTGCTAGGAGCAACACGGCCCAGTAGGAAGATGTTGCTAGGAGCAACACGGCCCAGTAGGAAGATGTTGCTAGGAGCAACACGGCCCAGTAAGAAGATGTTGCTAGGAACAACACGGTCTGTAGCTTTCAAATCCCCCTGGTAAATATATCATCACGGGACATGTTGAGCTTGACACATGGGTTTGATCAAGGCAACAAATACACATGCACACTTGACTAATCCTTGCGCAATAGCTTTCAAGCATCTTCATTCCAACTTCCTTTTTTTATTGCACTTCCTGTGTTATGAGCAGGAAGCCAGCTGCTGCTGCAACTGAACTCTTTCATCCAGGCCACAACAGATCACATGAGGACTGGTGGCTCTGAATGGTGGACCTGCTGTAAGCCACAACTGAGACACACAGGATTGGTGTTTCAGATATAAATAGGAGCCACAGGGTGTGGAACACCGGAACTAAATACCTCTTAATGCCCTGCTAGACATGAGGATTTCATACTGCATTACTGACCCCGCTGGGCTCATGGTGTAAATGTCTTCTTCCTCTATCTTTAGAGAGTTGCCTCTCGTATTCAGTTGTCCTGGATTCAGATCAGACACCTCGTTGCTGCCGATCGATTGGACGTTAGGCTACAGTACTACAGGGGTTCACATGATCCATGGTGCAGCCAGCCTGCCTTTAGCCCGGTCCCACACCTGTTTGTGCTCTTACCAGCTCCATTGATGCCATTGTCAAGCCAAACATGACCATGAGTGACAAGGGTTTGGCATGATGGCACAAACAGACTGGCACTCAGGCTACCTGCCTTTCATCTCGGATTCCCTTTCCAACGTCAACGTTAAGCGACTACTTCTCATCTTCAGCCTTGCTACCAATTACCTCAGACAACATCTAACAATGAACTTCTGTTTGGCATTCTGAATTCCACTCCCAATTGAAAGTCATGGGGAATTAGGCTACTGAAAGATTAGGGCTAAATATACCAACCAGGCTGCATTCACTTGGAAGCAAGAACTGCGTAGAACTAGGGGACTAGCAGTACACATGCCCTGGGTTACTTAACACTGCGTAGAACTAGGTGACTAGCAGTACACATGCCCTGGGTTATTTAATACTGCGTAGAACTAGGTGACTAGCAGTACACATGCCCTGGGTTATTTAACACTGCGTAGAACTAGGTGACTAGCAGTACACATGCCCTGGGTTATTTAATACTGCGTAGAACTAGGTGACTAGCAGTACACATGCCCTGGGTTATTTAACACTGCGTAGAACTAGGTGACTAGCAGTACACATGCCCTGGGTTATTTAATACTGCGTAGGACTAGGTGACTAGCAGTACACATGCCCTGGGTTACTTAACACTGCGTAGAACTAGGGGACTAGCAGTACACATGCCCTGGGTTACTTAACACTGCGTAGAACTAGGGGACTAGCAGTACACATGCCGTGGGTTATTTAACACTGAGTTACAGGAGGGCTATGCAGGCCTCGAATATTCCGGCGGCATGAAGTCGAAGCCCCCTTGTGTGTGGCAGTAATGCCCCCCTTGTGTGTGGCAGTAATGTCCCCCCTTGTGTGTGGCAGTAATGTCCCCCCTTGTGTGTGGCAGTAATTCCCCCCCTTGTGTGTGGCAGTAATTCCCCCCCTTGTGTGTGGCAGTAATTCCCCCCCTTGTGTGTGGCAGTAAAGCCCCCCCTTGTGTGTGGCAGTAAAGCCCCCCCTTGTGTGTGGCAGTAAAGCCCCTCCCCTTGTGTGTGGCAGTAAAGCCCCCCCCCTTGTGTGTGGCAGTAAAGCCCCCCCTTGTGTGTGGCAGTAAAGCCCACCCTTGTGTGTGGCAGTAAAACCCCCCCTTGTGTGTGGCAGTAAAACCCCGTCCTTGTGTGTGGCAGTAAAGCCCGTCCTTGTGTGTGGCAGTAAAGCCCGTCCTTGTGTGTGGCAGTAAAACCCCCCCTTGTGTGTGGCAGTAAAACCCCGTCCTTGTGTGTGGCAGTAAAACCCCGTCCTTGTGTGTGGCAGTAAAACCCCGTCCTTGTGTGTGGCAGTAAAACCCCGTCCTTGTGTGTGGCAGTAAAACCCCGTCCTTGTGTGTGGCAGTAAAGCCCGTCCTTGTGTGTGGCAGTAAAGCCCGTCCTTGTGTGTGGCAGTAAAGCCCGTCCTTGTGTGTGGCAGTAAAGCCCGTCCTTGTGTGTGGCAGTAAAGCCCGTCCTTGTGTGTGGCAGTAAAGCCCGTCCTTGTGTGTGGCAGTAAAGCCCGTCCTTGTGTGTGGCAGTAATGTCCCCCTTGTGTGTGGCAGTAATGTCCCCCTTGTGTGTGGCAGTAATGTCCCCCTTGTGTGTGGCAGTAATGCCCCCCTTGTGTGTGGCAGTAATGTCCCCCCTTGTGTGTGGCAGTAATGTCCCCCCTTGTGTGTGGCAGTAAAGTCCCCCTTGTGTGTGGCAGTAATGTAACCCTTGTGTGTGGCAGTAATGTCCCCCTTGTGTGTGGCAGTAATGTCCCCCTTGTGTGTGGCAGTAAAGTCCCCCTTGTGTGTGTGGCAGTAATGTACCCCTTGTGTGTGGCAGTAATGTCCCCCCTTGTGTGTGGCAGTAATGTAACCCTTGTGTGTGGCAGTAATGTCCCCCTTGTGTGTGGCAGTAATGTCCCCCCTTGTGTGTGGCAGTAAAGTCCCCCTTGTGTGTGTGGCAGTAATGTACCCCTTGTGTGTGGCAGTAATGTCCCCCCTTGTGTGTGGCAGTAAAGTCCCCCTTGTGTGTGTGGCAGTAATGTACCCCTTGTGTGTGGCAGTAATGTCCCCCCTTGTGTGTGGCAGTAATGTAACCCTTGTGTGTGGCAGTAATGTCCCCCCTTGTGTGTGGCAGTAATGTCCCCCCTTGTGTGTGGCAGTAATGTCCCCCCTTGTGTGTGGCAGTAAAGTCCCCCCTTGTGTGTGGCAGTAATGTACCCCTTGTGTGTGGCAGTAATGTACCCCTTGTGTGTGGCAGTAATGTCCCCCCCTTGTGTGTGGCAGTAATGTACCCCTTGTGTGTGGCAGTAATGTAACCCTTGTGTGTGGCAGTAATGTAACCCTTGTGTGTGGCAGTAATGTCCCCCTTGTGTGTGGCAGTAATGTCCCCCCTTGTGTGTGGCAGTAATGTCCCCCCTTGTGTGTGGCAGTAATGTCCCCCCTTGTGTGTGGCAGTAATGTCCCCCCTTGTGTGTGGCAGTAATGTCCCCCCTTGTGTGTGGCAGTAATGTCCCCCCTTGTGTGTGGCAGTAATGTCCCCCCTTGTGTGTGGCAGTAATGTACCCCTTGTGTGTGGCAGTAATGTCCCCCTTGTGTGTGGCAGTAATGTCCCCCCTTGTGTGTGGCAGTAATGTACCCCTTGTGTGTGGCAGTAATGTCCCCCTTGTGTGTGGCAGTAATGTCCCCCTGCCTTACGTCCAAAGTGGTTGTTGTGCCCTTGGGCTGAATATAATAATTAGAATTCCCTTCTCCCGGGTGCCAAATCGCCATGCTCCAAATCACCTCTCACTGACATGGGTCTCTCAGATATCTCAATTCTTATTCGCCGACGCCCGTCACGTGATCGGGTCAGACACATCAGGGATGAAGTGAAGACAGACGTCGGGGATGCATTTGGCGCTCATCCTACCTTTTGAATTCCGAGGCGCATATTGAAAATGTTAGAACTGTCCACATTTGACTTTTCATCCGCCGACATCAACCAAAAGCACCAGCCTGTCAATCTACTATCCCCCATAGGACAAACGTTGACCCATTCTATTGGTCAGCTTGTCCTTCTGTGTGAGAAATAAATATTCCAAACTGACTCTGGGACAGTTGTGGGACGACAGATCACAAATTAATACAACCACTGAATATCAAAAAACATCTTAAAAAGCAAATGAGGCTGATGCAACGGATCAGAACGTTTAGCCCAAAAAATGTTGATCAACTATTTGGCTATTTCTTCACATTATAAGCGCAGCAATGCACACACGCCAGTGTGAAAGCTCCAAAATGCAATAAGGGGGAAAACACCATTCTCAAAAATGCACCGTGAGGTTTCATATCCTTCAGAAATTTAGAAAGATCTAAAAACACAAGCATGGGCTGTTACTCTGACTAGGGCTGTTACTCTGACTAGGGCTGTTACTCTGACTAGGGCTGTTACTCTGACTAGGGCTGTTACTCTGACTAGGGCTGTTAGGGCTGTTACTATGACTAGGGCTGTTACTCTGACTAGGGCTGTTACTCTGACTAGGGCTGTTACTCTGACTAGGGCTGTTACTATGACTAGGGCTGTTACTCTGACTAGGGCTGTTAGGGCTGTTACTATGACTAGGGCTGTTACTCTGACTAGGACTGTTACTCTGACTAGGGCTGTTACTCTGACTAGGGCTGTTAGGGCTGTTACTCTGACTAGGGCTGTTACTCTGACTAGGGCTGTTACTCTGACTAGGGCTGTTACTCTGACCAGGGCTGTTACTCTGACCAGGGCTGTTACTCTGACCAGGGCTGTTACTCTGACCAGGGCTGTTACTCTGACCAGGGCTGTTACTCTGACCAGGGCTGTTACTCTGACCAGGGCTGTTACTCTGACCAGGGCTGTTACTCTGACCAGGGCTGTTACTCTGACCAGGGCTGTTACTCTGACTAGGGCTGTTACTCTGACTAGGGCTGTTACTCTGACTAGGATTGTGTCTTTGGCTCCTCGACAACGAAAGAAAGTTGAGAACATGAGATAAATACTGGTTTCAGTGGCATATAAGGAAGTGTTTATGAAAGAATCCCCATAACATTCCTATGCTAGTAACTCTAAGACATGCCTCATAAAATACCCCAAAACGTCCAGGTTTCAAACAATTACGTTTCTGGTTAAATAGTTTTAAAATGTTGACTGCCTACGCTTAGATTACAAGATTGGTGAAGTTGCGCAAATGGCAACTTCAGAAGGAACAGTGCCTCAGGTATTCAGTTTTCAAATCAATTTAATTGGATATTTTGGTTAATGGACTTGGTGCCGTGGCAGATTGAGCACCGCTTGAACGCCATATGGCCTTGCCCCTAAAATCACTAAATTTGTCATTTACAGTAGATTGCAGTAATCACATCTCACACGGGTTCAAATTTGCTCTCATTTTCCCACTACAATGACAATAACACCAGTCCAATCCATCTTACCTTTTCAGAGAAAAACAAACCTGCCAAAGACTGTTTGAAAAATCCTTACTCAAGTCAAGTGTCACTTTAGTTCCTCTTCCAGTCATCTCGAACTGCTGGAGTGTCACTGATAATACATAGGGCCTATGACCTACAATATAGGTACATCAAACAGCCCCTAGTGCCATTAAAATGTGGAAACTCGAGACAGAAATGGAAGTTGAGCGATCCTGGTACTAGTTAGCCTAGTTCTCTGGAGGGGAGAACGTGAGGTGATCCTGGTACTAGTTAGCCTAGTTCTCTGGAGGGGAGAACGTGAGGTGATACTGGTACTAGTTAGCCTAGTTCTCTGGAGGGGAGAACGTGAGGTGATCCTGGTACTAGTTAGCCTAGTTCTCTGGAGGGGAGAACGTGAGGTTAGCAGCAAAGCAACACTTTGGTTTTTACCCGTCTAAGAAAGCTGACAACCGTACCATGGTCTTGTTTCCATGTGCCAGTTTTCAAGATTAGATATCAGGTTAAGAGAGGCCGGCATTCGTGTGCTCATCTGACAGCTCTACAGTGTTGGCAGTCAGAACAGGCACCAGCAGGCACTGGCACTTTCCACCCTTAAGGACTCCAGAGGTGATCTTAAATATAGCTTCACTGCCTCAAAGCCTTCCATAAACACAGGCAAATATGCCAGTGCTCTGAGCTCTTTGCAGATGACAAATACAATTGCTTCACACCCCCTCCCCCCCATCTCTCTCTCTGACAACACATCACAAAATTCCAAAAATATCCCATCTGATTTAGCCAAGTGTGGCAGAAGTAGGCGGGATCCCCCACAGGAAGCATTTCCCTTCATTGTATCTCTGTGGTGCCTGTCTAAGCCCAAAGCCCTATAAGCAGTGCACTATGTAGATAACAGGGTGCCATTTAGGACACACAAAAACCACAGCCGTCCATCAGCAGACAAGCGAGCGCACACTCCCTAGAGTAAGGGCTCACTGGCACTTCATAAATCAAGATTAGGAATGTCTGGAGAATCCCCTCCTCAGAGTGTCATTAAAAAGGCCATGTCAGATGGAATATATCAGATGAGGGTGAGAGAACCAGATGAAAGAGGAGCCAGGTCAAGAAGACCTCTGTGAGCAACAGCAACATTTAAATGAGTTAGTATGACTCTGGAGTTTTCTGGAGATAATGCACGCCATGCTAACTAGCCTAAACTGTGCAGCTGCCTGCAGGCTTGAAGGAACCTCCTGAACTTCAGAGGCCTGCGTTGGGTCTTTCCTCGTGGGTTGGTTGAACTTCTTCAGTCACTTGCTTGGGAATCTCTTTCACTAAGTTAATTAATCCTCCAGAAGATTACATCATACACTGGGAGACAAAGCTAGAGAAGGAGAAATACATCAAGCTACCGCAGGTGAAAATACAACAAGCTCACGTAGGAGGAGAAAAATACAACAAGCTACTGTAGGAGGAGAAAAATACAACAAGCTACTGTAGGAGGAGAAAAATACAACAAGCTACTGTAGGGAGAAAAATACAACAAGCTACTGTAGGGAGAAAAATACAACAAGCTACTGTAGGGAGAAAACTACAACAAGCTACTGTAGGGAGAAAACTACAACAAGCTACTGTAGGGAGAAAAATACAACAAGCTACTGTAGGGAGAAAAATACAACAAGCTACTGTAGGGAGAAAAATACAACAAGCTACTGTAGGGAGAAAAATACAACAAGCTACTGTAGGGAGAAAACTACAACAAGCTACTGTAGGGAGAAAAATACAACAAGCTACTGTAGGGAGAAAAATACAACAAGCTATTGTAGGGAGAAAAATACAACAAGCTACTGTAGGGAGAAAACTACAACAAGCTACTGTAGGGAGAAAAATACAACAAGCTACTGTAGGGAGAAAAAAAAACATCAAGCTACTGTAGGGAGAAAAAAAAACATCAAGCTACTGTAGGGAGAAAAATACAACAAGCTACTGTAGGGAGAAAAATACAACAAGCTACTGTAGGGAGAAAAATACAACAAGCTACTGTAGGGAGAAAAATACAACAAATAAACATGTCCAACACGTCTCCACAATGAAAAGCCTTAAATTGCTGAGGATTTTCCTAAATACCAATTGACTGACTTATCCTGTTAACAATTCATGGAGGACATCTATATCCACACAGTACAATGAGACGTACAGCTCTGTAATTCATGAAGGACAACTATATCCACACAGCACAATGAGACGTACAGCTCTGTAATTCATGGAGGACATCTATATCCACACAGCACAATGAGACGTACAGCTCTGTAATTCATGAAGGACAACTATATCTACACAGCACAATGAGACGTACAGCTCTGTAATTCATGGAGGACATCTATATCCACACAGCACAATGAGACGTACAGCTCTGTAATTCATGAAGGACAACTATATCTACACAGCACAATGAGACGTACAGCTCTGTAATTCATGGAGGACATCTATATCCACACAGCACAATGAGACGTACAGCTCTGTAATTCATGAAGGACAACTATATCCACACAGCACAATGAGACGTACAGCTCTGTAATTCATGGAGGACATCTATATCCACACAGCACAATGAGACGTACAGCTCTGTAATTCATGAAGAACAACTATATCCACACAGCACAATGAGACGTACAGCTCTGTAATTCATGAAGGACAACTATATCCACACAGCACAATGAGACGTACAGCTCTGTAATTCATGGAGGACATCTATATCCACACAGCACAATGAGACGTACAGCTCTGTAATTCATGGAGGACATCTATATCCACACAGCACAATGAGACGTACAGCTCTGTAATTCATGAAGGACAACTATATCCACACAGCACAATGAGACGTACAGCTCTGTAATTCATGAAGGACAACTATATCCACACAGCACAATGAGACGTACAGCTCTGTAATTCATGAAGGACAACTATATCCACACAGCACAATGAGACGTACAGCTCTGTAATTCATGGAGGACATCTATATCCACACAGCACAATGAGACGTACAGCTCTGTAATTCATGAAGGACAACTATATCCACACAGCACAATGAGACGTACAGCTCTGTAATTCATGAAGGACAACTATATCCACACAGCACAATGAGACGTACAGCTCTGTAATTCATGGAGGACATCTATATCCACACAGCACAATGAGACGTACAGCTCTGTAATTCCTGAAGGACAACTATATCCACACAGCACAATGAGACGTACAGCTCTGTAATTCATGGAGGACATCTATATCCACACAGCACAATGAGACGTACAGCTCTGTAATTCATGAAGGACAACTATATCCACACAGCACAATGAGACGTACAGCTCTGTAATTCATGAAGGACAACTATATCCACACAGCACAATGAGACGTACAGCTCTGTAATTCATGAAGGACAACTATATCCACACAGCACAATGAGACGTACAGCTCTGTAATTCATGAAGAACAACTATATCCACACAGCACAAGGAGACAGGGTAGCCTAGTGGTTAGAGCGTTGGACTAGTAACCGGAAGGTTGCAAGTTCAAAACCCCCGAGCTGACAAGGTCGTTCTGCCCCTGAACAGGCACTGAACTGTTCCAAGGCCGTCATTGTAAATAAGAATTTGTTCTTAACTGACTTGCCTAGTTAAATAAAGGTAAAAAACATAAATAATAATAAAATAAAAAAATACAGCTCTGTAATTCGAAGAGGAAGCATCGGTGCAATACCTGCTATTACTTTGCCATGAGGCTAAACATTCTATAAAAGTCCAAGACCATATCATTACAGAACAAAAACTGAAAAGCAGAAAGCTCTGCCTTACAGTTTTGCACTTTAACAAGCAGAAATAACAAGAATAGCTTCAAACTTAAACTTAACGGAGATCTCACCTTTCAGAGTGGTCGATCCAAATGGGTCAGGAACCTATTTGCACTTCCAGAAGAAGTTCCCTTTTAAAACAATGTGCTTCCTGCTTGCCTCTCTTTTTGAGCGTGTACATGCGTACCAGTGGGCTTGCCTGGGCTGTGATGTCTGTGCCCAATTAGTGCTCCAAAATGCCAATGAGGAAAAGGGGAGGCCTGCTCCTTAGGGAATCCTAACATAACCATTTATTAGGCTCCAATACGAGTCCCAAAGCTCCACCAGTTGTATTCTGTCTCTTTATGCTTCTTTAACAGCAGTTGGTTGGCTGGGAGCCAGGTCCTGCATGCAGAAGGCCAGGGGAAAGTCAGATGGAGGGCCAATTAACAAATGGCACCCTATTCCCTATATAGTGCACTACTTTGACCAAGACCTATGGGTCCTAGTCCTATGGGTCCTAGTCCTGGTCAAAAGTAGTGCACTCAATAGGTAATAGGGTGCCATTTGAGCTGTAGCTGTGAAACTTGGCTTGGGGCAACATGGCTGGTTCTGCTATGAACCTGGGGCGTTATTACCAGCCAGCCACAAAGTAACAGGTTCCCTCACTACTGTCAAGAGTGACCTGGGGGGGTATTACCAGCCACAGAGGAACAGGTTCCCTCACTTCTGTCAAGAGTGACCTGGGGGGGGGGGGGGGGGGGGGGGGGTATTACCAGCCACAGAGTAACAGGTTCTCTCACTACTGTCAAGAGTGACCTGGGGAGGGTATTACCAGCCACAAAGTAACAGGTTCTCTCACTACAGTCAAGAGTGATCTGAAGTGGGGGGGGGGGGGTATTACCAGCCACAAAGTAACAGGTTCTCTCACTACTGTCAAGAGTGACCTGGGGGGGGTATTACCAGCCACAGAGTAACAGGTTCTCTCACTACTGTCAAGAGTGACCTGGGGGGGTATTACCAGCCACAGAGTAACAGGTTCCCTCACTTCTGCCAAGAGTGACCTGGGGGGGTATTACCAGCCACAGAGTAACAGGTTCTCTCACTACTGTCAAGAGTGACCTGGGGAGGGTATTACCAGCCACAAAGTAACAGGTTCCCTCACTACTGTCAAGAGTGATCTGGGGGGGTATTACCAGCCACAAAGTAACAGGTTCTCTCACTACTGTCAAGAGTGATCTGGGGGGGGGGGGGGGGTATTACCAGCCACAAAGTAACAGGTTCCCTCACCACTGTCAAGAGTGGTCTGGGGGGGGGGGGGGGGGGGGGGGGGGTGTATTACCAGCCACAAAGTAACAGGTTCTCTCACTACTGCCAAGAGTGACCTGGGGGGGTATTACCAGCCACAAAGTAACAGGTTCTCTCACTACTGTCAAGAGTGATCTGGGGGGGGGGGGGGGGTATTACCAGCCACAAAGTAACAGGTTCCCTCACCACTGTCAAGACTGATCTGGGGGGGGGGGGGGGGGGGGTGTATTACCAGCCACAAAGTAACAGGTTCTCTCACTACTGCCAAGAGTGACCTGGGGGGGTATTACCAGCCACAGAGTAACAGGTTCTCTCACTACTGTCAAGAGTGATCTGGGGGGGGGGGTGTATTACCAGCCACAAAGTAACAGGTTCTCTCACTACTGTCAAGAGTGATCTGGGGGGTATTACCAGCCACAAAGTAACAGGTTCCCTCACTTCTGCCAAGAGTGACCTGGGGGGGGGTATTACCAGCCACAGAGTAACAGGTTCTCTCACTACTGTCAAGAGTGACCTGGGGGGGGTATTACCAGCCACAAAGTAACAGGTTCCCTCACTACTGTCAAGAGTGATCTGGGGGGGTATTACCAGCCACAAAGTAACAGGTTCCATCACCACTGTCAAGAGTGATCTGGGGGGGGGGGGGGGGGTATTACCAGCCACAAAGTAACAGGTTCCCTCACTACTGTCAAGAGTGACCTGGGGGTGGTATTACCAGCCAGCCACAAAGTAACAGGTTCCCTCACTACTGTCAAGAGTGACTGATCCCAGGGGGCTTTGAGAACAAAGCTGAATCCCCAGAAGAGGCCTCCTCATGAGTTGGGATCACTTGACTCAGCCACACACAACCGCTTTCACAGCATAAAAACATAAAAGGGTCTAACACAACGGAATAATCCAACGTAGAAATCAAGTGCGTACAGGGATCATCATTTGCAAGGGAAAGCGAGATCATTTGCGAGGTTTCCATGCTTTTATAGCTAATCATTTCTTCATAGATTGGAATTGTAGCTCTGTTTCCAGCATCAGGGAAACTGTTTGCTTGTGCCCCCCCAACAAGTTCCACACAGAGTGTGTGCCAGCACATCCACCACCCACCAGTCCTCCTTCATGCATTTTCCAGGGTCTCATATTTTCCCAATAAAAGGGGTGTATCAGGATGACTGACGCGGAGGAAGCCACCCCTTGCCCCATGGCAGCCATTTACGTCATTGGTTGCCGATGCCATGAGTGAGGACTGACACGTTCAACTGTTAGGACACCCCTGCCCAGCGGTGGTGGGCGTGGGCTCCACCCTTCCCTCTCCTGGCCCTTCCTGAGTCAGCGGTGGGGGAGCGGGGGCTCCACCCTTCCCTCCCCCTTCCTGAGCCAGCGGTTGATTAGGTAGGCTGTGGCTACATCTCAAAACGGCACCTAATTCCCTATGTAGTGCCCCCATAGGGCCCTATGTAGTGCCCCCATAGGGCCCTATGTAGTGCCCCCATAGGGCCCTGGTCAGAAGTGGGGAATAAGGTATCATTTGGGATGCCGGCCGGTGTGTGACAAACTGGGGTGGGCCTCCCTCCTCACACCTTCCTGGTTTACAACCAGCAGAGAGAAGCCGGTGTCACAGTAAAGGGGGAAACAATGAGGTTGAGCCAGGTCAGTGGGCAGAGCAGCAGGGTGACTAGAACAGGACTTTATGCATAAGGAGAGTTTCCACGGTGACCTAGCCTCTACTCAGGACCTATATCAAAAACAACTGGCGTCATCAACCTCAGCACTAGAAGGACAGGTTCTTTACAATTAGACATGGGGTTGGATCCCAAATGGCACCCTATAGGGATACTCTATATAGTGCACTACTTTGGACCAAGACCCATCGGGAAAAGCATGCCATTTGGGATACACTCCAAGGAGAAATATGCCCATTATGTCAGTGGCTCACAAATAAAATGTGGCCACAAAAGAGCCTCGAGTTTGAGCCTGTCCTAAGCATGACTTCCTTTAGGAAGGAACACACAAAACCAAGAAAGAAGAGGAGAGTTGTTCCCAGGCCTCAGCGCTTCCTGCTGTTAGGCCTATATGACAGAAGAAACATATTGGAGACCCGCCGGGACCACAAACCACAGCAGTAGCCTGTAATGAAGTCAGTCTGGACAATAGTACCACAGCCTCAATAAAACAGAGAGAGAATGCTATGTGAAAGTCTGTGACGGAGCGACTTCATGTGGGAAAGACTGGAGAAGTAATCAACAGGGCAGATGAGATGCCCACCCTCTCACCAGGTTGCTGCTTCACACACACACCTGTTCACACCTGTGACAACAGGGCAGAGTACTTTAACAGAAAAATCTAGAGCTACCTGCTAGCCAACACTACGCTATTCCAATCAGACCCACTTTCCATAACCACTGGCAGCCGGTGAAGTAAACGTATACAGGGGTATTTTGAAATACAGCACAATAACTTTTTCACGACAGATTTATCCATGTCGAACTGTGTTACTTGCAAAAGGCCAAAAGGTTCTTAAAGGGGCAATCAGCAGTTGAAACAATAACAAAGCGTCCTCCCCGTCAGTCACTGTTTCACAAAAAAGCAAAGGGATGGGACAGATGTTTTATTTTTTTTACTACTCTAAAACTCATAGCCAGCGCTATGGACGCAAGGACGGACCATCCATGATATTAAAATGACAGTTTTAAAGGATACCTTTATTTAACTAGGCAAGTCAGTTAAGAACAAATTCTTATTTACAATGACGGCCTTCCGCGGCCAAACCCGGACGACGCTGGGCCAATTGTGCGCCGCCCTATGGGACTCCCAATCACGGCCAGATGTGATACAGCCTGGATTCGAACCAGGGCCTGTAGTGACGCCTCTTGCACTGAGATGCAGTGCCTTAGACCACTGCGCCCCAAATCAGGATTTATTTCACTAATTGGATAAAGAACATTTCGTGAAGTGAAAGGGATTTAGCTGCTGTACATGGTTGTATAACTGCTTTAAAAATATCAATAGTAAATCTACAAATCAGCTTTGGACATTTTGAGGATGAGAAAACAGCAGCACTGTGTGCAATTGTCTAAATGCATAAATATAATCTTGTCTGGTGCAGTTAAATTTCATCAGTATCTTGATCTGAAATAAAAACTGAGAGCAGCGCCCATACCCCGCAGTGTATAAAAGCTGGACTCGAGGTTTTAGGGAGAGTTCCTCCATAAAGTTGCATAGAAATGGGCATAACGTTAGTGTGCCATCATCAACTAAAGTAAACAAAAGGACTGGAGCAAGAATTTATTTGCATCTCAGCGAGCCGGGCATTTTCAAGAAAAACGAATCGTTTTTTCCGAGGAATTGCGGTAGAAATAAGATTCAAATGTTCCGTGTGTAACAGTATTTGTAAAGCCAACCTCAATAGCAAGAAAGCTTCTAAAATGGTTTGATTCAAGGAAGAAGCACAAGGACTGCGCACCCCCTTAAAAATGCTAACCTGTTGCCATCAAAACACTAAGCCTGTTTCAAGAATCTTCACATGGTTGGTTCATCGTTGGCAAGTTAGCACACAACGCAAGTTTACCGTTTGCATGGTAGCTAGTTACAAAGACCATCATAACCAGACCGCTACTGTTGTTACGGGCAAGCTAACTAGCACTAAGCTAGCTAACGTTAGATAGCTACATCCGTAACGTTAGACTAGATCTTGCATGCAAATTCATATTTCATTTGATAGAGGCTTACCGTCTCCAAGCTACTGATGGTATCTTAAACTGCTTGGTCGGCAGCAGCTCCTGGATACTTTTATGAGCAATTTCACATTGTTTGTAGCTATTTTATTGCATACAGACGGAGCGATCAAAACTCGGTCCATGTGATTTTAAAACGACAATGACATTTCTCCCTCCTCTGTCTCCATGGGGACCGCGCGTCACAATCGTTCTGTGAGAATAGGGGCGGGTCTCAGAACCATTTAAACAGCTGGCGGGAACACACTTATGTCAGATTCTCAATGTCATCTGTCCAGACGTTTTCTAAAATGTTTTCTACCTAACCCCATTATTTGTTGTCTAATACCCAGCTGCATAGCATAATGATACGTCTACAATGCTCTAAACGTATATATTTTAGGTTGCTCTGGTACACCATCTAGCGTACGATAAAAGTGTACACAACAGCTACTTGGTGGTGATGTTACACCGAGTACTAGTATTCTGGTACGACAGACAGACAGACAGACCAATCAAACGATAGATCCAAGCCTCTCGACCACAGTCAAACATGTGTGACTGTATGTAATAAAGTATAAAAGCAGGCTCTGACACAGAATGCAGTGTAATTTAATGCTCAGAAAGATATTAATAATCTGAAAGTAATCTGCAATAGCTTTGTCTATCTGATAAATAGGACAAGGAAGGCCTGTGATGGGAGAGGGGAATAGGGTGGGGCCCATGGGGAATAGGGTGTGCCATGTATGGGCCCTGGTCAACATTTGTGCACTAAATAGGGAATATGATCCTATTCCTCGGGCTCCTGAGTGGCGCAGCGATCTAAGGCCCTGCATATCATTGCACGAGGTGTCACTACAGTCCCTAGTTTGAATCCAGGCTGTATCACATCCAGCTGTGATTGACAGTCCCATAGGACGGTGCACAATCGGCCCAGTGTTGTCTGGGGTAGGCCGTCATTGTAAATAAGAATTTGTTCTTAACTGACTTGCCTAGTTAAATAAAACACTTTTTAAAAAATCCTACAGCATATAGTGCCCTACTTTTGTATGGGTCCTGGTCAAAATTAGTGCACTATATATGAAACAGGGTGCCATTTAGGATGTAGCCATAGGTGTAAGCCATGGTAAGAAATAAAAATGCTTGACAGCTGTGTCATTCCAGCAGGCAGTGGCAGACTCTGTTCTGAAGCGATTACCATGGCCTAGACTCTAGACCAAGGGTGTCATGCACCCCAAAGATCTGAGGTGACGTAAAGTATATGAGGATGGCTGGAGGGGGTTCTAGGCCCCTGACCCGTAAATTGGAGAACACCTGAAACATAATCATTATGCTTAATTCTATGTCAAATCCTCCTGACTGGTGTTTTTTTTTTTTTTCAAGAAACAAAATATGCTACTCTGCATCTCTGCTCAAATCTGGGTAAAAGATTGAAAGGAATGTGAGTCTTTTTCAGTATATTTAGTTATTGCATGCTTTTGTACCAACCTTTCCAACAAGCACACCAGCTAAGATACTCTAACTTAATGGATAACCTGAAATGGCTTCTTGGTAGCTAGTTATGAAGTTATGAGATTGGGAATCTTTCAAAGCTAGCTAAAGCCAACTTCATAAAATTGCTAGGTGGCTAGTAATGTTACAGAGAAACGACAACAACAACAAAATGTCATTTAAAAAAACAGGATAGGGCCCGTGCCCCTGTGTTCCCTATGGGCTCTGCTCTAGACCAGGGATGAGGGCCCGCAGTGGCACACGCGGGTCTGCATTCCCACATCCATACCCACACATGCAGTCAAAGGCCTCAGCCGTTTTTGGAGCCCACATTTTAGCGGTACCCCTCTTGACAGCAGAGAGAAAAAAGTTACGTTTTAGAGTTAATTTCAATGCTACACATTTTGCCTTGGGGCGCAGAAAGTAGATTTGGAAATGTTCTAACCCATTTCATGTCATTCTACTCATTTAGCCATGGGGAGGAAGTAAGGAAGTGTGTCACTGTTAGTTTACACCTGTTAGTTACAAAGCATGTGACAAATAACATTTCATTTTGATTTGAGGAGAGACATTTTTTTTTGCAGTTTCACAGCAAATTTTTTGCAATTCTACACATTTTGCAGTAGGGTTTTTGTTTGCGGTTTTTAATATGATATCTGCCCATGCCTGCTCTAGACTTACATCCTAAATTGCAACCTATTCCCGTTATAGTGTACTTCTTTTGACCAGGTCCTATACTATAATAGGGAATAGGGTGCCATTTGGGATACATATTCTCCCTATTCTTTGGCATTGACTGACTGAAACAGATCCCCTGCTGCACCTGCTGCAAAAGATTTATGGGCTTTTTGGCACGCCAGGCATAGGCAGCGACACACACCCCCTGATTACTGAACCAACAGGATATACGGCTGTGTCCCAAATGGCACCCTACACTCTTAAGAAAAAAAAGGAACTATCTAGAACCTAAAAGGGTTCTTCGACTGTTTTATTCCTACATAAGCAGGAATAAAACAGTCAGAACAATTATTTAGGGTGCCATTTGGGACGAAGCTTGAAGTTTCTTACAACCATACTGTTGCAGATTATACAAATATCTCATATGTTACCCTATTCCCTTTCTAGCGCATGACTTTTGACCAGGGCCAATAGTGCTCTGGTCAAATGCTGTACTCTCTAGGTTACCATTTAGGACAGACTCTCTATCTTTTTCTGTTGATGGCGTTGTTGATAAAACAGAGTTTAACAACTCACTCAAAAAAAAGGAACTATCTAAATCAAATCAAATCAAATCAAATCAAATTTTATTTGTCACATACACATGGTTAGCAGATGTTAATGCGAGTGTAGCGAAATGCTTGTGCTTCTAGTTCCGACAATGCAGTAATAACAAGTAATCTAACTAACAATTCCAAAACTACTGTCTTGTACACAGTGTAAGGGGATAAAGAATATGTACATAAGGATATATGAATGAGTGATGGTACAGAGCAGCATAGGCAAGATACAGTAGATGGTATCGGGTACAGTATGTACAAATGAGATGAGTATGTAAACAAAGTGGCATAGTATAGTATAAAGTGGCTAGTGATACATGTATTACATAAGGATACCGTCGATGATATAGAGTACAGTATATACGTATGCATATGAGATGAATAATGTAGGGTAAGTAACATTTATATAAGGTAGCATTGTTTAAAGTGGCTAGTGATATATTTACATCATTTCCCATCAATTCCCATTATTAAAGTGGCTGGAGTTGAGTCAGTGTCAGTGTGTTGGCAGCAGCCACTCAGTGTTAGTGGTGGCTGTTTAACAGTCTGATGGCCTTGAGATAGAAGCTGTTTTTCAGTCTCTCGGTCCCAGCTTTGATGCACCTGTACTGACCTCGCCTTCTGGATGATAGCGGGGTGAACAGGCAGTGGCTCGGGTGGTTGATGTCCTTGATGATCTTTATGGCCTTCCTGTGACATCGGGTGGTGTAGGTGTCCTGGAGGGCAGGTAGTTTGCCCCCGGTGATGCGACTGTCCCCATAGAACCCTTTGAAGACCCCTTTTTGGTTCCAGGTAAAACTCTTTTGGGTTCCATGGACTGTAGGACCCTTTCCACAGAGACAACCCGAAGAACCCTTTTGTGTGTTCCCTTGATAGTGCTTGGACATTTGATCAGGGCCCATCACTGTGTAGACAATAGGGGGCCATTTGTCTCGCTGCCCCAGGACATGAGCAGTTTGTGGTGAGGAGTTTATGACATGTGAATGATTAAAACGGTGAGGAGTAAATTGTGATTGTTGTGATGTAACCCTCTCACATGTTGTATTCAACCTGTAAATCTGGGTTAGAGTGATACCCATGGAGAGGCTTAGCATACATAGGCTTACCAGTTATTTCATAACCCCCCTATAGTTGTATTAATCTGAACAGTATTAAAATATAGCCTACTGTAGGCTATGCACTTATATTTTGAGTTGTTTTTCTTGCATTGAGCACCACATATTTGAAGTAAAATACACTATTGGGCAGGCTATAAAATCCAAACTAGAAACCAGTCATATGATTAAAAAACACTAGGTCATCATGATGAGGCTTGCTATAAATAACCTAGGGTAATTGTCTAGGGATTTGCCTTTCATTTGAACTGGCAGACCATGATGACCGTTATGACAACCAGATATTCCAAACTCTTTGTGACATCTGAATGAAATGTGTTTATTAGGCTAAGTGTCATAGTCAGAGTTGCCAAGGAAACAATTGAGGAAGTTAAGAATCTTGGTGCCTTTTCGATTTTCAACCAACACATCTGTACCACCATCGACTGAGCGTCATGTCTAGGAAGGTGGGTATGTGTCACTGAGGTATAAAGTACGGGTATGCGTATTTCTGGGATTTTGAGATTATGTGGTACTGGCAGGAAGTAGTGATGATGGTTCCTTCGCGAACGGCTCTTTTTGAACGGATCTTATTGGAAAGAGCCGATATTTTGGCTCCCTGATTTGCATACTGCTTTTTGAGCTCAAAACAACCTTTTCTGCAGACAAGTTACAAACAAATTATCTAAAGACGGTGAATCTTCACTGCAAAAACAATAAATATTCAGGAGAGCGCGTCAATCTGGTTATTTTTTTTACAGGCCATCGAATAATTTGGCCAGGTAAAAATGTACTTGAACGCACATTTCACGATCTGACATAATGGTAACCTACCTTTTGGGCTTTACATTGGATATTCGCACCTTTTTCATGGTTCTAGGTCGTTTTTGAAGCATTTTGAACGAAGAGTTGTTTGAGAGATAAATGAACCGGCTCTTTTACATGAACCGAGACAAATTAGCCAGCTCACTGAAAAGACTCGGAATGCCCATCACTAGCAGGAGGTGTCTCGTGCGCTGGAAATCCTTTGCGCGCTCACACGTGCGCAAAGGCTGACAAACTTCAGGACGTGTAGTAGGCTACCCTTTTAGCTAATTCATAAAAGAAACCCAGTGTAAATAAATAAATTTGCTGTAATCTGTTCACTGATACACTGACACATATGGTCCGCAGCATCATGGCAAATGTTACCTGTACAGATGCTGCTTGATGTTTCCGTTTGTTGACCATGGCAAATAAGCCTACAGAAGCGTTACAGAATAATGCAGCCAATGTAATACCTAAATCCCCACTGTATAACAAATCCAATAGCTTTGCTATCGATTTAAAATGTGAAATTGATGGGTTTTTTTTATATGTTGGTTGTTTTACTTAGTGTTTGTCCCAAACTGCACCCTATTACCTATGTAGTGCACTACTTTTGACCAGAGACCGCTTGGCTCCTGGTCAAAAGTAGTGCACTACATAGGTAATAGAGACCATTTGGTCCTGGTCAAAAGTAGTGCACTACATAGGGAATAGAGACTATTTGGTCCTGGTAAAAACTAGTGCACTATATAGGGAATAGGGTGCCAGTTGGGCAACTTTTCTTTTTCATTCAACAGGGTGCTCATCAACATCAACAGGCTTCTCAGCAGATCCCCTCTTTGATGGAGCTGGATGAGGTTGACCTGGAGGGAAATGAGGCGCAGGTCAACGTTAACCCACTTCCTGTGAGTCGTTTAGTTGTTTATACACCTGGAAAGTTCTGGATATCAGTTTGGATTAAATGGTGCACAAGTCATTCAAAATACATTGGCAGGAATCAAACATTCAGAACAATTATTTAGGGTGCCATTTGGGACGAAGCTTGAAGTTACTTAAAACCATACTGTTGCAGATTATACAAATATCTCATATGTTACCGTATTCCCTTTTTAGCGTATGACTTTTGACCGGGGCCAATAGTGCTCTGGTCAAATGTTGTACTCTCTAGGTTACCATTTAGGACAGACTCTCTATCTTTTTCTGTTGATGGCATTTTTGATAAAACAGAGTTGAACAACTCACTCCAACAAGTTGATTTATGATGCTGTAGTCTGTGGTTAATGAGATTGATTTTGTTTTGTCCTCCAGGGGCTGACAGGGGCGGTTACTAGACTTATGGTCGGCTTTAGGGTACGTATCAACACCTAAAACCCATGTATTTACATCATAACAGCTGCATGGTAACAATGTACCAGTTACTCACTACAGTATGTAACTACCATGTAGATACACAGGTTATTACACACAATGTAAAGTAGGACTACTATACATTTACTACAATACATTTACTACTATACATTTACTACTATACATTTACTACTATACATTTTACTACTATACATTTACTACTATACATTTTACTACTATACATTTTACTACTATACATTTACTACAATACATTTACTACTATACATTTACTACTATACATTTACTACTATACATTTTACTACTATACATTTACTACTATATATTTACTACAATACATTTACTACAATACATTTACTACTATACATTTACTACTATACATTTACTACAATACATTTACTACTATACATTTACTACTATACATTTACTACTATACATTTACTACTATACATTTTACTACTATACATTTACTACTATATGTTCACTGAGACACCGAGGTATCTCTCCCCCTTATAATTTGGGATCAAATATGCTCTGAAAGCAAACATGTTGCCATGAGTACCCTGATATCGGGGAATTTGTTCACTACTATATATTTACTATTATATATTTACTGCTATACATTTACTACTATATATTTACTACTATATATTTACTGCTATACATTTACTACTATACATTTACTACTATACATTTACTACAATACATTTACTACAATACATTTACAACTATATATTTACTACAATACATTTACTACTATATATTTACTACTATACATTTACTACAATACATTTACAACTATATATTTACTACTACACATTTACTACTACGTATATATTTACTACTATATATTTACTACTATACATTTACTACTACGTATATATTTACTACAATACATTTACTACTATATATTTACTACTATACATTTACTACAATACATTTACAACTATATATTTACTACTATATATTTACTACTATATATTTACTACTATACATTTACTACAATACATTTACTACTATACATTTACTACTATACATTTACTACTATACATTTACTACTATACATTTACTACAATACATTTACTACTATACATTTTACTACTATACATTTACTACTATATGTTCACTGAGACACCGAGGTATCTCTCCCCCTTATCATTTGGGATCAAATATGCTCTGAAAGCAAACATGTTGACATGAGTACCCTGATATCGGGGAATTTGTTCACTACTATATATTTACTACTATATATTTACTGCTATACAATTACTACTATATATTTACTACTATATATTTACTGCTATACATTTACTACTATACATTTACTACTATACATTTACTGCTATACATTTACTACTATACATTTACTACTATACATTTACTACAATACATTTACTACTATACATTTACTACAATACATTTACAACTATATATTTACTACTACACATTTACTACTACGTATATATTTACTACTATACATTTACTACTATACATTTACTACAATACATTTACTACAATACATTTACAACTATATATTTACTACAATACATTTACTACTATATATTTACTACTATACATTTACTACAATACATTTACAACTATATATTTACTACTATACATTTACTACTACGTATATATTTACTACTATATATTTACTACAATACATTTACTACTATATATTTACTACAATACATTTACTACTATATATTTACTACAATACATTTACTACTATATATTTACTACAATACATTTACAACTATATATTTACTACTACACATTTACTACTACGTATATATTTACTACTATGTATTTACTACAATACATTTACTACTATATATTTACTACTATACATTTACTACAATACATTTACAACTATATATTTACTACAATACATTTACTACTATATAATTACTACTATACATTTACTACAATACATTTACAACTATATATTTACTACAATACATTTACTACTATATATTTACTACTATACATTTACTACAATACATTTACAACTATATATTTACTACAATACATTTACTACTATATATTTACTACTATATATTCACTACAATACATTTACAACTATATATTTACTACTACACATTTACTACTACGTATATATTTACTACTCTATATTTACTACAATACATTTACTACTATATATTTACTACAATACATTTACTACTATATATTTACTACTATACATTTACTACAATACATTTACAACTATATATTTACTACAATACATTTACTACTATATATTTACTACAATACATTTACTACTATATATTTACTACGATACAACAGTTGTTTCCATCTTTTTAAAGATTTTCTTCTTTAATGAGCCCAATATGTAAAATTCTACAACTCCACCTTAATGCCTCAGATATTTTAGAAATGTCATTACACACTGGTCTGGAAGTACTATTTTATTAACTTCTTTGGACTTGACCTTAAACCAGAAAGGGGGGGGGGGGCATGGCATGCTTAACATCAGTGGTTCCCAACGAGGGGTACTAGGACCCCTGGGGCTACTTGGCCTATCCACAGGCGTTACTTGAAAAGCGTACTGGTAAAATGCACAAAGGTACATCAAGGGTACTCCGGGCAAAGCCAAATTCAGTTGGTGGTACAGTAACCGAAAAAGGGTTATGGGAGCAGTTATAGTTGTGGGGTTTGTGTAAACCAGTTGTTTTGCCATGGCAGGAGGATGACGTGGAGACTCAGTTTGGATGGGTCCACTGCACCATGAAGGGGGTTCCCAAGGGTAGCCGCCCCGTCATCATGACCTTCCACGATATTGGACTGAACTGTATGTTTTGTGGTTGTTGTGAGAGAGCCCTGTCTGGGCAGTCCAGTTGATCTTAAGTTTAGTTTATTGTTATTGTGCCCATCTGGCAGCGAAGAGATAAGTTCCATTCCATATTGATATGCATCTAAACCAGTGAGAGCACAGCGCTTTGATGACAAACAGAACTTTAAACAAATGACTTGTTTTTAAATGTGTTAATTCAGGCTTGCATGTCATGATCTGTATACAGTCCCATATGGTTGTTCAATTCAATGTCAATTTCAAAAGCAACAATGCACAAGAAAGAAAAAAACAAACATTTAGGAGCACTTTGCTGAACTTGTCTTATATTCTCCTGTGTGTCTAGACAAGTCGTGCTTCAACCTCCTGTTCAGCCACGAGGACATGCAGGAGATCATGAGGCACTTTGCCGTGTGCCACGTTGATGCCCCTGGGCAGCATGAGGGTGCCTCCACTCTCTCCACAGAGTGAGTGACCAGTGACAACTTCAATTAGCAGCATGAATTTGTGCTTTGCAGGCGGGTTATTGAGTTGAAGATTCTCTGGTGGCTGCAGTCCTCAGTGTACCATGAAATTGATTAGAAACAAATTAGTCAGATCCAAGGATTTCACATGGCACAGATCCCATCTGATCTAGTCCCATCTGTTGTTAGTCTTAGTGGACACTGGGATCTAGTCCCATCTGTTGTTCATGGAGACTGGGATCTAGTCCCATCTGTTGCTGGTGGACAATGGGATCTAGTCTAATCCCATCTATTGTTAGTGAACACTGGGATCTAGTCTAATCCCATCTGTTGTTAGTGGACACTGGGATCTAGTCCCATCTGTTGTCAGTGTTAGTGAACACTGGGATCTAGTCCCATCTGTTGTTAGTGGAGACTGGAATCTAGTCCCGTCTGTTGTTAGTGTTAGTGGACACTGGGATCTAGTCCCATCTGTTGTTAGTGAACACTGGGATCTAGTCCCATCTGTTGTTAGTGGACACTGGAATCTAGTCCCATCTGTTGTTAGTGTTAGTGGACACTGGGATCTAGTCCCATCTACCTGAATGTGGAGGTACTAGAAGTATCCAGTGAGAAAATAGATGATATTCACAGGATAGAAAGACAATGACAAGGCACCAACAGATAATAACAAATGGATGATACATTCATTTGAAACATGTCAACAACAACAACATGTTTGAGAGACAAGTTTGGCACAATAACATTATGTCTGCATCCTAAATGGCACCCTATTCCCTTTACAGTGCACTACTTGTAAGTAGTGCACAATATAGGGAATAGGTTGCCATTTGGGACACATTCATGACTTGCTTTGTGTTAGTGATGATGAGGAGCACTTGAGGTAACTTGTGTTCTGGTCTTCCGCTGCAGGTACACCTACCCCTCTATGGACCAGCTCTCTGAGACTCTCCCTCAGGTCCTCAAGCACTTTCGGTAAATCCCAGATCAACGTTTATTCGTCACATACACAGTTTACAGCAGGTATAAACGGTGCAGCTAAATGTGTACTGGCAAGCTCCCTCAACAGTGCAGTACAAATATCAACATAAACATGATTTAAAATATATATATATTTACACTACCGTTCAAAGGTTTGTGGTCACTAATACATTTCCTTGTTTTGAAAGAAAAGCATTTTTTTTGTCCATTAAAATAACATCAAATTGATCAGAAATACAGTATAGACATTGTTAATGTTGTAAATGACTATTGTAGCTGGAAATGGCAGAGATTTTTTATGGATTATCTACATAGGCGAACAGAGGCCCATTATCAGCCAGTTTGCGCTGTTCTGTGAAGGGAATAGTACACAACGTTGTACGAGATCTTCAGTTTCTTGGCAATTTCTCGCATGGAATAGCCTTCATTTATAGCCTTGCTTTTACACCTGCATTGCTTGCTGTCTGGGGTTTATGGCTGGGTTTCTGTACAGCACTTTGATATATCAGCTGATGTAAGAAGGGCTATATAAATACATTTTATGATTTCTCAGAACAAAAATAGACTGACGAGTTTCAGAAGAAAGTTCTTTGTTTCTGGCCACTTTGTTTCTGGCCATTGTGACCTTATCATCACTAACAAAAAAACAATTTTTTGACAATTTCTCGCATGGAATAGCCTTCATTTCTCAGAACAAGAATAGACTGACGAGTTTCAGAAGAAAGTCCTTTGTTTCTGGCCATTTTAAGCCTGTAGTCAAACCCGCTGATGCTCCAGATACTCAACTAGTCTAAAGAAGGACAGTTTTATTTCTTCTTTAATCAGAAAAATAGTTTTCAGCTTTGCTAACATAACTGCAAAAGGGTTTTCTAATGATCAATTAGCCTTTTAAAATGTTAAACGTGGATTAGCTAACACAACGTGCCATTTGAACACAGGAGTGATGTTTGCTGATAATGGGCCTCTGGACGCCTACAGTATGAAAATATTCCATTAAAAATCGTCCATTTCCTGCTACAATAGTCATTTACAACATTAACAATGTCTACACTGTATTTATGATCAATTTGATGTTATTTTAATGGACAAAAAAATGATTTTCTTTCAAAAACAAGGACATTTCTAAGCGACCCCAAAACTTTTGAACAGTAGTGTATATTTAACCAGGCAAGATTTCGCCTACAATTGATTTGTTTTACCATTGAGAAACACTTGTTTTAATAAATGCTTTCAAGTGTTACCCTCCGGGATCAAAAACACATTTATTATGTGGATAACTAAATATAAATAAAATTACATTCACGAAGAGGTTTACACATCCTCCTCTTCTTATTAGAAGCTTCCATCTCCCATCAAACCTCTTCTTGTTCCCTTTCAGGTTTAAGAGTGTCATTGGACTGGGCAGCGGTGCTGGTGCCTACATCCTCGCTACATTTGCTGTGAGTGGATTTTGTTGCTGTTTAACTTTTTTTGTTTTTTGTTAAATTGAGCAGGCCATAATTCAACTAGGATTTAAACCTAGTAAAAGTCCTTCAACATACCAACAGTGTTGATACTGATAACATCATCTTGATAATTGTTATTGCCAAGCAAATTTTATTGGTCACATACACATGGTTAGCAGATGTTATTGCGAGCGTAGCGAAATGCTTGTGCTTCTAGTTCCGACCGTGCAGCAATATCTAACATGTAATCTGACAGTTCCACAACAACTACATAATACACACAAATCTAAGTAAAGGAATAAGAATATATACAGTACATATAAATATATGGATGAGCAATGACAGAGCGTATAGGCAAGATGCAATAGACGGTATAAAATACAGTATATATATATATATGAGATTAGTAATGCAAGATATGTAAACATTATTAAAGTGTCTTTTGGAATGTTCTTTTGTTTGTACACATCTACACTGTTCTGTACTGTACAGACACAGCCTGTGTGATGGTTATCATCGAGTTAGACGAACCCCTGAAACAATGAAGCTCATAGTAGATATCACAACAAAGTTCATCTTGTTGTGATAAGTGTTTGTGTCATTTCCTACTCTCTGAATCCTACATATGTCCCAAATGGGTTGTGCTATGTTCTTCATGTCTTTATTCTTCCTGTCTTTATTCTTCCTGTCTACAGCTGAACCATCCAGATAAGGTTGAGGGACTTGTCCTCATCAACATCAATGCTCGCGCAGAGAGCGTGATTGATTCACTTACACACAAGGTAGCATAACTAACACAAGATAACATAATTAACATAGCATAATATAGCATAACTAACATGGCATAACTAACATAACATAGCACAGCATAACTAACAGAGCAAAGCATACCATAGCATAATTAACATAACATAATTAACATAGCATAATTAACAGAACATAGCATAACTAGCATAACATAATATAGCAAAATTAACATAACTAACATAAAATAGCAAAGCATAACTAACAAAGTTAAGTTAAGTGCTTTTGAAAATGTAAATAAAATAAAATGCAAGATCTGTATTTGTTTTGTATTATTTTTAAGACCCTCCAACATAACAATCCACATTGTGGTGGGTCTTTCAGGCTAACATAACAATCCACATTGTGGTGGGTCTTTCAGGCTAACATAACAATCCACATTGTGGTGGGTCTTTCAGGCTAACATAACAATCCACATTGTGGTGGGTCTTTCAGGCTAACATAACAATCCACATTGTGGTGGGTCTTTCAGGCTAACATAACAATCCACATTGTGGTGGGTCTTTCAGGCTAACATAACAATCCACATTGTGGTGGGTCTTTCAGGCTAACATAACAATCCACATTGTGGTGGGTCTTTCAGGCTAACATAACAATCCACATTGTGGTGGGTCTTTCAGGCTAACATAACAATCCACATTGTGGTGGGTCTTTCAGGCTAACATAACAATCCACATTGTGGTAGGTCTTTCAGGCTAACATAACAATCCATATTGTGGTGGGTCTTTCAGGCCAACATAACAATCCACATTGTGGTGGGTCTTTCAGGCTAACATAACAATCCACATTGTGGTGGGTCTTTCAGGCTAACATAACAATCCACATTGTGGTCGGTCTTTCAGGCTAACATAACAATCCACATTGTGGTGGGTCTTTCAGGCTAACATAACAATCCACATTGTGGTGGGTCTTTCAGGCTAACATAACAATCCACATTGTGGTGGGTCTTTCAGGCTAACATAACAATCCACATTGTGGTGGGTCTTTCAGGCTAACATAACAATCCACATTGTGGTGGGTCTTTCAGGCTAACATAACAATCCACATTGTGGTGGGTCTTTCAGGCTAAGCTCATGCTGACATGCTGATTTACTCTGATAAGAGTTAAATTCTTAGGGGATTATGTATAAATATGCTTTAATGTCCTTTGTGTTTGATCAGAGCCTGGCTTGGAGGAGCCTGCACACACCACTGTAAACTCCCAACTCTCTCTCTGTTCAGATGACTGGCTGGATCCAAGCACTTCCTGATCATGTTCTAAACCACCTGTTTGGAAAGGTAGAAACAGGAACTATAGTAGCACTAACACCTTAATGACTGTTTCATCTACTACACTACAACCACTGACAGTCTGTATGGAACGGTAAGGGTTAGATAGAAACAGGAACTATAGTAGCACTAACACCTTAATGACTATTTCTGTTTCATCTACTACACTACAACCACTGACAGTCTGTATGGAACGGTAAGGGTTAGATAGAAACAGGAACTATAGTAGCACTAACACCTTAATGACTGTTTCATCTACTACACTACAACCACTGACAGTCTGTATGGAACGGTAAGGGTTAGATAGAAACAGGAACTATAGTAGCACTAACACCTTAATGACTATTTCTGTTTCATCTACTACACTACAACCACTGACAGTCTGTATGGAACGGTAAGGGTTAGATAGAAACAGGAACTATAGTAGCACTAACACCTTAATGACTGTTTCATCTACTACACTACAACCACTGACAGTCTGTATGGAACGGTAAGGGTTAGATAGAAACAGGAACTATAGTAGCACTAACACCTTAATGACTATTTCTGTTTCATCTACTACACTACAACCACTGACAGTCTGTATGGAACGGTAAGGGTTAGATAGAAACAGGAACTATAGTAGCACTAACACCTTAATGACTATTTCATCTACTACACTACAACCACTGACAGTCCGTACGCACAGAGCAACACATTGTTTTGAAACATCTTAAAGATGTAGCTTTGTTCAATAAACTGTCAATATAAGACTTCTGTCCCCCTCTGGAAGCTACACTTGTCCCCCTCTGGAAGCTACACTTGTCCCCCTCTGGAAGCTACAGTATATGCATGATTATGAATGATACAATTACATTTATATTTAAATAGCTATGAATTGTTGTGAAACATCAACCCTTTGTTATGGATGTTTATAGTCGGTGTCATAACACATTACATGTGTATTATAAGGCATTATAAACTATGTTATACGGCATTATAAACTAAGTTATACGGCATTATAAACTATGTTATAAGGCATTATAAACGATGTTATAAGGCATTATAAACTATGTTATACGGCATTATAAACTATGTTATAAGGCATTATAAACTATGTTATAAGGCATTATAAACTATGTTATACAGCATTATAAACTATGTTATAAGGCATTATAAACTATGTTATAAGGCATTATAAACTATGTTATACGGCATTATAAACTATGTTATACGGCATTATAAACTATGTTATACGGCATTATAAACTATGTTATAAGGCATTATAAACTATGTTATAAGGCATTATAAACTATGTTATAATGCATTATAAACTATGTTATACGGCATTATAAACTATGTTATACGGCATTATAAACTATGTTATACGGCATTATAAACTATGTTATAAGGCATTATAAACTATGTTATAATGCATTATAAGTATGTACATCATAGAAAGCGTTACCGTTGAGATTTGTTCTTTGCGCAACAGGAGGAGATCCAAAACAACCCTGATCTGATCGCCACATACCGCAACCACATCACCAATGATGTCAACCAGTCCAACCTGGCCCAGTTCTTCAAGTCCTACCAGAGCCGCAGGGGCCTGGAGATCGAGAGGCCTGTCCCAGGGAGAAACAATAACGCCAGAACTCTGCAGTACGTCACACGGACCGACTCAGCATCAGGACCCTGACTCTACCTGGCCACATGACCTGACCAGGGAAAACTCAGGGCCCTAGCTACTCATGATTGTTTCAGTTATGATATTGACTACAAGTATTAGTTATGGTATTGACTGAGTATTAGTTATGATATTGACTATGAGTATTAGTTATGATATTGACTGAGTATTAGTTATGATATTGACTGAGTATTGGTTATGGTATTGACTATGAGTATTAGTTATGATATTGACTACGAGTATTAGTTATGATATTGACTGAGTATTAGTTATAATATTGACTGAGTATTAGTTATGATATTGACTGAGTATTAGTTATAATATTGACTGAGTATTAGTTATGGTATTGACTGTGAGTATTAGTTATAATATTGACTGAGTATTAGTTTTGGTATTGACTGAGTATTAGTTATAATATTGACTGAGTATTAGTTTTGGTATTGACTGAGTATTAGTTATAATATTGACTGAGTATTAGTTATGGTATTGACTATAAGTATTAGTTATGATATTGACTGAGTATTAGTTTCGATATTGACTGAGTATTAGTTTTGGTATTGACTGAGTATTAGTTATAATATTGACTGAGTATTAGTTATGGTATTGACTGAGTATTAGTTATAATATTGACCGAGTATTAGTTATGGTATTGACTATGAGTATTAGTTATAATATTGACTGAGTATTAGTTTTGGTATTGACTGAGTATTAGTTATAATATTGACTGAGTATTAGTTTTGGTATTGACTGAGTATTAGTTATAATATTGACTGAGTATTAGTTATGGTATTGACTATGAGTATTAGTTATGATATTGACTGAGTATTAGTTATGATATTGACTATGAGTATTAGTTATAATATTGACTGAGTATTAGTTATGGTATTGACTGAGTATTAGTTATGGTATTGACTATGAGTTTTAGTTATGATATTGACTGAGTTTTAGTTATGATATTGACTGAGTATTAGTTATAATATTGACTGAGTATTAGTTATGATATTGACTGAGTATTAGTTATAATATTGACTGAGTATTAGTTATGGTATTGACTATGAGTATTAGTTATAATATTGACTGAGTATTAGTTATGGTATTGACTGAGTATTAGTTATAATATTGACTGAGTATTAGTTATGATATTGACTATGAGTATTAGTTATGATATTGACTGAGTATTAGTTATGATATTGACTATGAGTATTAGTTATAATATTGACTGAGTATTAGTTATGGTATTGACTATGAGTATTAGTTATGGTATTGACTATGAGTATTAGTTATGGTATTGACTATGAGTATTAGTTATGATATTGACTGAGTATTAGTTATGATATTGACTATGAGTATTAGTTATAATATTGACTGAGTATTAGTTATGGTATTGACTATGAGTATTAGTTATGGTATTGGCTGAGTATTAGTTATGGTATTGACTATGAGTTTTAGTTATGATATTGACTGAGTTTTAGTTATGACATTGACTGAGTATTAGTTATAATATTGACTGAGTATTAGTTATGATATTGACTGAGTATTAGTTATAATATTGACTGAGTATTAGTTATGGTATTGACTATGAGTATTAGTTATAATATTGACTGAGTATTAGTTATGGTATTGACTGAGTATTAGTTATAATATTGACTGAGTATTAGTTATGATATTGACTGAGTATTAGTTATAATATTGACTGAGTATTAGTTATGATATTGACTGAGTATTAGTTATAATATTGACTGAGTATTAGTTATGATATTGACTGAGTATTAGTTATAATATTGACTGAGTATTAGTTATGGTATTGACTATGAGTATTAGTTATAATATTGACTGAGTATTAGTTTTGGTATTGACTGAGTATTAGTTATAATATTGACTGAGTATTAGTTTTGGTATTGACTGAGTATTAGTTATAATATTGACTGAGTATTAGTTATGGTATTGACTATGAGTATTAGTTATGATATTGACTGAGTATTAGTTATGATATTGACTATGAGTATTAGTTATAATATTGACTGAGTATTAGTTATGGTATTGACTATGAGTATTAGTTATGGTATTGACTATGAGTATTAGTTATGATATTGACTGAGTATTAGTTATAATATTGACTGAGTATTAGTTATGGTATTGACTATGAGTATTAGTTATGGTATTGACTGAGTATTAGTTATGGTATTGACTATGAGTTTTAGTTATGATATTGACTGAGTTTTAGTTATGATATTGACTGAGTATTAGTTATAATATTGGCTGAGTATTAGTTATGGTATTGACTATGAGTATTAGTTATGATATTGACTGAGTATTAGTTTTGGTATTGCCTGAGTATTAGTTATAATATTGACTGAGTATTAGTTATGGTATTGACTATGAGTATTAGTTGTGATATTGACTGAGTATTAGTTGTGATATTGACTATGAGTATTAGTTATGGTATTGACTATGAGTATTAGTTATGGCATTGACTATGAGTATTAGTTATGGTATTGACTATGAGTGTTAGTTATGATATTGACTAAATATTAGTTATGGTATTGACTATGAGTGTTAGTTATGATATTGACTGAGTATTAGTTACGGTATTGACTATGAGTGTTAGTTATAATATTGACTGAGTATTAGTTATGGTATTGACTGAGCATTAGTTATGGTATTGACTGAGTATTAGTTATGGTATTGACTGAGTATTAGTTATGATATTGACTATGAGTATTAGTTATGGTATTGACTGAGTATTAGTTATGGTATTGACTGAGTATTAGTTGTGATATTGGCTGAGTATTAGTTGTGATATTGACTGAGTATTAGTTATGGTATTGACTATGAGTATTAGTTATGGTATTGACTGAGTATTAGTTATGGTATTGACTGAGTATTAGTTGTGATATTGACTGAGTATTAGTTGTGATATTGACTGAGTATTAGTTGTGATATTGACTATGAGCATTATTAGTTAAGTAGCTAATTAATCTGCTGACTCCTGCAGGTGTCCTGCTCTGTTGGTGGTGGGAGACAGCTCCCCTGCAGTCGAGGCTGTGGTCGAGAGCAACGCAAAGCTCAACCCAACACAGACCACACTGCTCAAGGTGAGTTTAATGTGTGGCTCAGACAGATGTAACAATTCATATTACTGTCAAAAGTACTTTGTAAGTAAAGATTCGCAACCACAATGTCATTGGCCATCCAAGAACAATACATGTGATGGATAATGAGAAAGGGTTGTTGTGATCAAATGACGTTTGGTTGGCCAATGATCTTTTGTCTCTGTCCAATCAGATGGCTGACTGTGGAGGACTTCCCCAGGTGAGTCAGCCTGGCAAACTGACAGAGGCCTTCAAGTACTTCATCCAGGGCATGGGTTACAGTAAGTATCGTGGGTTACAGTAAGTATCGTGGGTTACAGTAAGTATCATGGGTTACAGTAAGTATCGTGGGTTACAGTAAGTATCGTGGGTTACAGTAAGTATCGTGGGTTACAGTAAGTATCATGGGTTACAGTAAGTATCGTAACACACATTTCCACTATCCCTGCACCCAAACACACAATGTTTCCACTATCCCTGCACCCAAACACACAATATTCCTACATTATCCCAGCACCCAAACACACAATGTTTCTACATTATCCCTGCACCCAAACACACAATGTTTCTACATTATCCCTGCACCCAAACACACAATATTCCTACATTATCCCAGCACCCAAACACACAATGTTTCTACATTATCCCTGCACCCAGACACAATGTTCTACATTATCCTTGCACCCAAACACACAATGTTTCTACATTATCCCTGCACCCAAACACACGTTTCCACTTCACAGAAGCTGTCGTTGTCATGCGCTGAGAGAAAACTGAAGAACAAGAACTAAAATGTAGCTACCAGCCTCCTAGTGTACCCAGAGACTATTCACTTTCTATGACAGTGCTTCTCATTGGTGTCCCCTCCACTAAGACTAGGGGCTCTATTCAAACGGTGTGCCCTCCACTAAGACTAGGGGCTCTATTCAAACGGTGTCCCCTCCACTAAGACTAGGGGCTCTATTCAAACGGTGTGCCCTCCACTAAGACTAGGGGCTCTATTCAAACGGTGTCCCCTCCACTAAGACTAGGGGCTCTATTCAAACGGTGTGCCCTCCACTAAGACTAGGGGCTCTATTCAAACGGTGTCCCCTCCACTAAGACTAGGGGCTCTATTCAAACGGTGTCCCCTCCACTAAGACTAGGGGCTCTATTCAAACGGTGTCCCCTCCACTAAGACTAGGGGCTCTATTCAAACGGTGTCCCCTCCACTAAGACTAGGGGCTCTATTCAAACGGTGTCCCCTCCGCTAAGACTAGGGGCTCTATTCAAATGGTGTCCCCTCCCCTAAGACTAGGGGCTCTATTCAAACGGTGTCCCCTCCCCTAAGACTAGGGGCTCTATTCAAACTGTGTCCCCTCCGCTAAGACTAGGGGCTCTATTCAAACGGTGTCCCCTCCGCTAAGACTAGGGGCTCTATTTAAACGGTGTCCCCTCCCCTAAGACTAGGGGCTCTATTCAAACTGTGTCCCCTCCACTAAGACTAGGGGCTCTATTCAAACGGTGTCCCCTCCGCTAAGACTAGGGGCTCTATTCAAACTGTGTCGCTGAAGCGTAACAGTCATTTCCAGTTGAGGCGACGTACTGTAGCATTTACCGTGAATGCCGTCTCTCTGCATTGCATTTCAATCACGCTGTAACACAGAATTTCCGCGATACGGATTGAATAGAGCCCTCAGGCTCTGGTCAAAGCAATACACTATATAGGGAATAGAGTGGACGTGACAATTACATTGACGGAAGCTACACTATCTGCAATATTAAAGCTGATCTACCCCCTAAACATACAAAAAAATATGTATGCTATGCTAGTTATGCTATGTTATGTTAGATATACCAAGCTATGGTAACTGTCTCTCCTTCCTTCTCTTAGTGTCCTCAGCCAGCATGACCAGACTGGTGAGGTCCCGCACCGCCTCAGGCTCCAGCATCGCCTCCTGCGACAGCAGCAGGAGCCGCTCTCACGCCAACGACCACCAGCCCGTCCGGGAGCACACCGACGTGTCCATGGAGAATGTCTCCAACAGCACCGTAGATCAGACCATTGTCGTGTCCAGCAGCAAGACTGAGGACGTCTGCTAGTGCCCTGGTCACTGAAAGGTCATAGGTTGTCTCCTAAATGGCTCCCCATTTCCTTTATAGTGCACTACTTTTGACTATGTGGGAAATAGGGAAACATTTGGGACACAACCCGTGTCCCTAAACCCTGACCTCATAATCCCTGTCCTGTCTACCCTACTGCCTGTGTTGCTGCTGACAACAAACCTCATAACCCCTGTCCTGTCTACCCTACTGCCTGTGTTGCTGCTGACAACAAACCTCATAACCCCTGTCCTGTCCTGTCTACCCTACTGCCTGTGTTGCTGCTGACAACAAACCTCATAACCCCTGTCCTGTCTACCCTACTGCCTGTGTTGCTGCTGACAACAAACCTCATAACCCCTGTCCTGTCTACCCTACTGCCTGTGTTGCTGCTGACAACAAACCCCATAACCCCTGTCCTGTCCCTACTGCCTGTGTTGCTGCTGACAACAAACCTCATAACCCCTGTCCTGTCTACCCTACTGCCTGTGTTGCTGCTGACAACAAACCTCATAACCCCTGTCCTGTCCTGCCTACTGCCTGTGTTGCTGCTGACAACAAACCTCATAACCCCTGTCCTGTCCTGTCTACCCTACTGCCTGTGTTGCTGCTGACAACAAACCTCATAACCCCTGTCCTGTCCTGTCTACCCTACTGCCTGTGTTGCTGCTGACAACAAACCTCATAACCCCTGTCCTGTCTACCCTACTGCCTGTGTTGCTGCTGACAACAAACCTCATAACCCCTGTCCTGTCTACCCTACTGCCTGTGTTGCTGCTGACAACAAACCCCATAACCCCTGTCCTGTCCCTACTGCCTGTGTTGCTGCTGACAACAAACCTCATAACCCCTGTCCTGTCTACCCTACTGCCTGTGTTGCTGCTGACAACAAACCCCATAACCTCTGTCCTGTCCCTACTGCCTGTGTTGCTGCTGACAACAAACCTCATAACCCCTGTCCTGTCCTGCCTACTGCCTGTGTTGCTGCTGACAACAAACCTCATAACCCCTGTCCTGTCTACCCTACTGCCTGTGTTGCTGCTGACAACAAACCTCATAACCCCTGTCCTGTCCTGTCCTGCCTACTGCCTGTGTTGCTGCTGACAACAAACCTCATAACCCCTGTCCTGTCCTCCCTACTGCCTGTGTTGCTGCTGACAACAAACCTCATAACCCCTGGCCTGTCCTCCCTACTGCCTGTGTTGCTGCTGACAACAAACCCCATAACCCCTGTCTTTTCCTGTCTACCCTACTGCCTGTGTTGCTGCTGACAATAAACCACAACATACGGCTATGATAGACTGTCCTCTACCTATGCTCTGTTCTCACTGCATTGTGGGTAATAAGAGTTTATACCCAACGGTTGTCATACTGTACGTCATTTGGGTGATGTGTAATCTGTATGGATGTTCCTCTGTGGAAATAGTATCTCTGATATGTTAGAATGTAACAATGCTGGGGGGATTTTCCACCAGTAACACGTAATGGACAGTTGTGGTGTTGAAGCCATCTGTGACTATTGTCTGGCTTTTTATATGTGATGGATCAAATTGACGACTCCCTATTTTATTTATTTTTATAACATGAGACGTCTGTAATACATAAAGACTGTAGCTATCAGTGATCCTAGGAAGACGCTTAAATAAGATGTATTAATGTTTGGTCAAATCTTTCAAATGATGAAAAACTGATTATATTAAGATTTAAATGATATAGAAATGCAATGTACGTATAGTACCACTTTGTATCAAAGAAATAGCAAAAAATTATGACGAAATTATTTTTACAAAATGTATTTGAAAAGATTTGTCACGACCCAAATCTTAATTCTTTGTATTTATTTTAACCAATCAAATGTGACTTCCTGGATGAGTTTGTTTGTTGTTTATGATGACATGGATATGATACATGGTTTACTAGAGTATTGACCAATGAAATAAATGACAACACTTATTGAGCCGATCTCAATCAAACTTCAATCAATAAAAAGTTGATACACTTTTAACCTCGTAGAGCTCAAATAACAACTGCCTTGACAATGCAGACATTGAGACAAACACTATTATTGTTCACTTAAGAGTCAATGGAAATCAATGCAAAACTGAGAAAATGCGAGAGAATCTTGTCTGATATACTGTACACTTTGCAGTGAACTACAAAATACTTGACTAAATGTTTTGAGCACAACAGTACATACACAGTAAGCTTAATGACATGACACAAAAAGAGGGAAACATAAGAGTACACAACAGGATCACCACTCAAGTGGTTAATGCCCTAACTTGGTAGAAGATTATCCCCATATGAATATGATGCATAATTACAATAGGTTGGACGCCTGTGTCCTACTATGGTATCATCACAAATACATGATCAACTTCCGCTAATATACTGAGTGTACAAAACATTCCATGACAGACTGACCAGGTGAATCCAGGTGAAAGCTATGATCCCTTATTGATGTCACTTTGTTAAATCCACTTCAATCAGTGTAGATGAAGGGGAGGAGACCTGGTTAAAGAATGATTTTTAAGCCTTGAGACATGGATTGTGTGTGTGTGCCATTCTTATGGTGAATGGGTAAGACAAAATATGTCAGTGCCTTTGAACAGGGTATGGTAGTAGGTGCCAGGAGCACCGGTTTGTATCAAGAACTGCAACGCTGCTGGGTTTTTCACGCTCAACAGTTTCCTGTGTGTATCAAGAATGGTCCACCACCCAAAGGACATCCAGTCAATTTGACACAACTGTGGGAAGTATTGGAGTCAACATGGGCCAGCATCCCTGTGGAACGCTTTCAACTCCTTGTAGAGTCAACATGGGCCAGCATCCCTGTGGAACACTTTCAACACCTTGTAGAGTCAACATGGGCCAGCATCCCTGTGGAACACTTTAGACACCTTGTAGAGTCAACATGGGCCAGCATCCCTGTGGAACACTTTGGACACCTTGTAGAGTCAACATGGGCCAGCATCCCTGTGGAACACTTTGGACACCTTGTAGAGTCAACATGGGCCAGCATCCCTGTGGAACACTTTGGACACCTTGTAGAGTCAACATGGGCCAGCATCCCTGTGGAACACTTTGGACACCTTGTAGAGTCAACATGGGCCAGCATCCCTGTGGAACACTTTGGACACCTTGTAGAGTCAACATGGGTCAGCATCCCTGTGGAACACTTTGGACACCTTGTAGAGTCAACATGGGCCAGCATCCCTGTGGAACGCTTTGGACACCTTGTAGAGTCCATTCTCTGGCAAATTGAGAATGTTCTGAGGGCAAAAAGGGGGTGCAACTCAATATTAGGAAGGTGTACTTAATGTTTTGTACACTCAGTGTATATTTAGATTGAAAAACACCTACATCCCTTTTCCTTTCATTGAATGGAGGTTAAATAACTGATAAACCCTGTGTATTATTTTTTTTAATTTTTTTATCAAGATCATAATGAAGAGTTTGGGCAGGGTTCAACTGCAATGTTCTTCAATCCTACTCCTGGGGACCTTAGTTGTGTGCAGGCTTTGTTCCAGCCTGGTACTTGAACATCTAATTCAACTAACCAACAAATCATCAATCCCTTTATTCCAAGGAATGTAAAGCTTGGAGTCAATAATAACCTAAATGAACCTGTCCTCTGCTCAGTTCTCCCCAGTGGAATCATACCAAAGACTCTAGAAACGCTTGGCATTCAGCATTAAGGAGATGTATTTGGGTAAAAGGTCCCGCGGCAGACTAGCGTCTTACCCAGGGGTTGTACTTGTACACTAAACTACCTCATGCTACAGAAACAAGAGATGGTCTCCTGCCCTGTGGGCCGTACGTTCAGGCTCGGACAAGGCTGCTCAGTTGTCAGTTGATGACCTCATTGTGGTCGTAGTAGTGCTCCAGCTCAGAGAAGATGTCGTTGGGGTTCCTGCAGCTGAGGTTACAGAAGCAGGCGTTGATCCACATCACCTGCCATGTCAGAGTGGCTCCGTTGGGACACTCGAACTCCACCTCGATAGTCCTGGACTTGTAAGGGATGCAGCAGCGATCGTCTGTGGCCACGCAGACACCACAGTATTTTGGACGGTAGGGCTTCTTGCTGTTGCAGCCTGAGATTGTGAAGTTCTGGCTCTGCTCCTCCCTGTAAATGTTCAGACACTTCTTCCCTGGCTGAGGGGTTCATAGGTCAACATGGGTCAGAATCAACACTTGAGTGGTAGACATATGGAGTCAGGATAATGTTACACTGTCAAAATGATGTTCAACTGTATTGAGAAAACATATGTCACCCATATGACTTTAAAACCATGTTTATATGCACAATACATGAGTTGATGAAGTTGGGCCTGGTTTCATTGAAAGCAAAAGTGAGAGATATTGTGTGTGTCTATAAAGTGTACTACTTTTGACCAGGGACCAACCTATTCCCTATAGAGTGCACTACTTTTGACCAGAGCCCTATGGGTAGTACACTTTATAGGGAATAGGGTGCAATTTAGGGCACAAGCCACGACAGATGTTCTCACCTTGATGTGCTTGGTGATGTCCACGTCACAGGGCCGGATGTTGCAGAGGCGTGACTCCTTGATCAACTCACACTGGTCGTTGGCATTGGAGATCCTCAGGGACAGGCCACGTCCACAGGTCTTGGAACACGGGGACCAGGAGGTTGTCTGGGTAATGCAGTTCTTATGCCAGACCTCATTGTGGCTGGCGCGCACTACCATGTCAACAGAGGAACAGACTCCTGATTAGGGATGCTAAATTCCAGTAACTTTCCCCCCCAAAAACACCCAGGTTTTCCAGAAATCCTGGTTGGAATATTCCTGGATTCCCTGCTTATTCCTTCCTGATTTCAGGAATCTTCCAAGCGGGTTTTCTGGGAAACCAATGGGCCCCATAGTGCTCTGGTCAAAAGTAGTGCCCTTCATAGGACATAGGGTACCATTTGAGATGCATCCCATAGAATGTAGTAGTGTACCTATCTCCTCATGCCTGGTGTCTGCCTTGCGCGTCTTCCTGGGCTCGTCACAGATCCACTGCTCACAGCATCGGCCCTGCAGTTTGACCCGCCTGGGCGTCTGGCACCACACCCGGGGCGGTTGGGAGTCTGTGCAGAGCGGCACACAACCGATGGCGCCGTTTACACACAGACAGCGGTACTTACAGCTGGGTTGGAAGCTCTGACCGTTGCGGTAGATCACTCCGTCGTACTCGCAGCCTGTGCCCACCATGTCTGTTTGATAGATCATGTAAAATATTAAGAATCAGCGCTACACAGTAAAGTATATCCCCTATAGGTATACATAGGAAAACAAGAAACGCGTTATAGTTGAGACTGTTCAATGTCGGCATTCCAGCTCTAAACGCCTTCCTCAAGAGAGACCCGTGTCAATGTACGGTGGCACACGAAGAAATACATGCATCAATTCAGTTGAAGAATCAAAACAACGTCCCTTCTCATTACTGTCTCTATATTTACAAACGGACTTCACAGCACAGATGGAGATGGTACAACGATACAACTCAAAGAGGAAAGTTATCTGACTTCACAGCACAGATGGAGATGATACAACGATACAACTCAAAGAGGAAAGTTATCTGACTTCACAGCACAGATGGAGATGGTACAACGATACAACTCAAAGAGGAAAGTTATCTGACTTCACAGCACAGATGGAGATGGTACAACGATACAACTCAAAGAGGGAAGTTATCTGACTTCACAGCACAGATGGAGATGGTACAACGATACAACTCAAAGAGGAAAGTTATCTGACTTCACAGCACAGATGGAGATGGTACAACGATACAACTCAAAGAGGGAAGTTATCTGACTTCACAGCACAGATGGAGATGGTACAACGATACAACTCAAAGAGGGAAGTTATCTGACTTCACAGCACAGATGGAGACGATACAACGATACAACTCAAAGAGGAAAGTTATCTGACTTCACAGCACAGATGGAGATGGTACAACGATACAACTCAAAGAGGGAAGTTATCTGACTTCACAGCACAGATGGAGACGATACAACGATACAACTCAAAGAGGAAAGTTATCTGACTTCACAGCACAGATGGAGACGGTACAACGATACAACTCAAAGAGGAAAGTTATCTGACTTCACAGCACAGATGGAGATGGTACAACGATACAACTCAAAGAGGAAAGTTATCTGACTTCACAGCACAGATGGAGATGGTACAACGATACAACTCAAAGAGGAAAGTTATCTGACTTCACAGCACAGATGGAGATGATACAACGATACAACTCAAAGAGGAAAGTTATCTGACTTCACAGCACAGATGGAGATGGTACAACGATACAACTCAAAGAGGGAAGTTATCTGACTTCACAGCACAGATGGAGATGGTACAACGATACAACTCAAAGAGGAAAGTTATCTGACTTCACAGCACAGATGGAGATGGTACAACGATACAACTCAAAGAGGAAAGTTATCTGACTTCACAGCACAGATGGAGATGGTACAACGATACAACTCAAAGAGGAAAGTTATCTGACACTTACAGGCACATACTCCTTTTTCGTACCTCGGCTTGTCCACGCTGTAGTCACAGTACAGTCCCTTATGGTAGTCACAGACGTCTGCCTCGTTGCAGGTCTCCCCCACCTGTTTGGAACAGGCCTTACAGCAGTCACAGCCGTCCATCAGCACACTGACCCCTGGCGGACACAGGGGGGCGCTCTTGGCACACTTGCACGGCCATTTGCAGTACGCTGTACGGTTATACAGCTCTATGGTCGCCGTCAAGGGAGGCATGGCTGTGGAATGTTGGGAAAAGACCTGTCGGATGGACAGAACAACATTTATGAAATACTGGGTCATACTGGTGGGTTGGTCTTTGGCATGTCATGTTGTGCTATTCCTGAAAACCCACAGAATGGAGACCAGCAGCAGCTCCAGGTTCATCATCACTACCTATGTCATTGGTCATGTGCACCAACAACTAACATCCCCTCCTCACACAGCCAGTATAGTGATATAGTAGACAGGAGTTATGGGGTCATCCAGCCATTATAGTGATATAGTAGACTGGGGTTATGGGGTCACCCAGCCAGTATAGTGATATAGTAGACAGGGGTTATGGGGTCACCCAGCCAGTATAGTGATATAGTAGACAGGGGTTATGGGGTCACCCAGCCAGTATAGTGATAGAGTAGACAGGAGTTATGGGGTCACCCAGCCAGTATAGTGATACAGTAGACAGGAGTTATGGGGTCACCCAGCCAGTATAGTGATACAGTAGACAGGAGTTATGGGGTCACCCAGCCAGTATAGTGATATAGTAGACAGGGGTTATGGGGTCACCCAGCCAGTATAGTGATATAGTAGACAGGGGTTATGGGGTCACCCAGCCAGTATAGTGATACAGTAGACAGGGGTGACATTGTAATGGGGCCTGTAGTTGCATTCACCCCAAATTTGTTGTGGAAGGAAGTCGTTCTTCCAGGAACATTTTTAACAGTAGTACAAGACATCAGACCACAGCAGGTGGAAATATGTTTGATTCCAGAGGGAAACACTCTGACACATTTCCAAACTAAGGCCAGGAGTTCCACCACCAACCTAAAGATTAAGATAACGTTGTGTATGAGGCTGCAGTATTGTAGACTGAAGATCCATGTAGGGTAGGGATCACATGCAAAACATACCCGTTTTTTCTTCCTTAGTCTTTACATTTATTGAATTCAATCTAGTCCAGTCAGCCCCATGGACACAAATACCAAATTGGATCTAGTGGTTTGGTTTCCCCTTATAAAGTAATCCATGGGACTAGTGACTGACAGAAATAAATCACTTTCAGGCCAGGGTCATTTAACCACACCTACCAAATAACACACTTCAAACTATATTAGTCAGAGACAGTACTGAGGTAGTACCTGACCTGTCATTAGCTGAGCTAAAATGAGAGAGAGTGGAAGAGAGAGTGAAGGAAAGAGAGAGTGGAGGAGAGAGTAGAGCTAAGAGAGGAAGAGAGAGTAGAGGAAATAGAGAGTGGAGGAGAGACTAGAGGAAAGAGATAAGAGAGTAGAGGAGAGAGTAGAGCTAAGAGAGGAAGAGAGAGTAGAGGAAAGAGAGAGTGGAGGAGAGATTAGAGTAAAGAGAGAAAGAGAGAGTGGAGGAGAGAGTAGAGTAAAGAGATACGAGAGTAGAGTAAAGAGATGAGAGTAGAGGAAAGAGAGAGTGGAGGAGAGAGTAGAGGAAAGAGATGAGTAGAGGAAAGAGAGAGTGGAGGAGAGAGTAGAGTAAAGAGATAAGAGAGTAGAGGAAAGAGAGAGTGGAGGAGAGAGTGAAGGAAAGAGAGAGTGGAGGAGAGAGTAGAGGAGAGAGTAGAGCTAAGAGAGGAAGAGAGAGTAGAGGAAAGAGAGAGTGGAGGAGAGTAAAGAGAGAAAGAGAGAGGAGAGGAAGAGAGAGTGGAAGAGAGAGCTAAGAGAGGAAGAGAGAGTGGAGGAGAGAGTAGAGGAAAGAGAGAGTGGAGGAGAGAGTAGAGGAGTGTCCAATCTTAGCGTTTCATGGCTGTCTAGGTTTCAGCGCTAGCACAGAGACAGATTCTGAGTAGGTCTATTGTATGATTAACATTGACAACACGATTATAGCCAGTGTCAATGCGAAACCAATAATGGGTAATTGGCACCGCGCGCAAAAAGTCTCTGTGTGTTATTACGCAATTAAATAATCTAATCTGGATAGATGTGCACAACCTGCGATCATTTATATGTCTAATATTCTTATGATCTGTAATCCATAACCTGTAATCTTGAAAACCATAGATAAAATAAATCAAAAGTTAGTATGAACGTTAGAATTAAATCAAATAATTAATGTTACCTGATGAGTGCTGGCTACTATTAGAATCCACGGCAGAAGCCACCTCATTACGAGATTCCAATATCAACTTCATTGAACCCAGAATGAGATTCTTGTAAAAAAAAAAAAAAAGAATTTATTCCACGAGCTAAAATTGTTGTAAAACCGCGCCGTGCAAATGACAGCCAGCGCCGGTCAACGCTCGCTACAAGTGAGTCCTTCTGTCTGACGTCACATTTCGGGACAAACCCTGGAGTTTTGCTTTGGTGGTTTTAATCCCGTCCTTTTCTCCAGTCCCCACCTCTCCCTCCTCCACACACACACAAAAACATATTTTTAAAAAGCTTGGGCTGACCAACAAAAATAAATAGTTGATACAACATAACATCATCTTCCTTAAAGCTTCTCTGTATGTTGATTTATTAATAAAAACAATTTTAAACAAATTCAAACCAATCGCCTGCCCGCCTGCCCGCCTGCCTGCCTGATAAATTCATTTCATAGCCCAATAAAAGCCCAATTTAACTCACACATAAACTTGAAGAATAACCTTGCACATAAAATATGTGCTTTTAATAATCCCAGTCAAAGGTCAACTATAAACTTCACTCAAACAGTCACTTCTACAAGCAGATGCTGAAATACTTAGTGAACCATCGTTGTTGGGTTTTCAATGAGTTGTTGAATTGAAAGGGATAAAAGCAGAGGATTTAACTAAACCACACACTGGCTTTCATTTCTTTAACATGTACAGTACAGCACTGGGTAAACAAAGTTATACTTTGGACAAGGACTACTGTGTTTGTTTAGAAAACAAACCCCCGAGCTGACAAGGTACAAACCCCCGTTCTGGACAGGCAGTTAACCCACTGTTCCTAGGCCGTCATTGAAAATAAGAATTTGTTCTTAACTGACTTGCCTAGTTAAATAAAGGTTTTTAAAAAAATCAGTCTTGGATATGGGGGGCTCTGGTACTCTCAAAGAGGCTCAGCGTTCAGGGTTAACAAGCCACACAGGCCCCCTGGACCAGAGCTAAAAATTTAGAAAAGGTTCAAGGGGAATACTGTATTAATCCTAAAAGGTACGAGAGGAATACTGTATTAATCCTAAAATGTTATAGAGGAGTACTGTATTAATCCTAAAAGGTTCAAGAGGAATACTGTATTAATCCTAAAATGTTATAGAGGAGTACTGTATTAATCCTAAAATGTTATAGAGGAGTACTGTATTAATCCTAAAATGTTATAGAGGAGTACTGTATTAATCTTAAAATGTTATAGAGGAATACTGTATTAATCCTAAAATGTTATAGAGGAGTACTGTATTAATCCTAAAAGGTTCAAGAGGAATACTGTATTAATCCTAAAATGTTATAGAGGAGTACTGTATTAATCCTAAAATGTTATAGAGGAGTACTGTATTAATCCTAAAATGTTATAGAGGAATACTGTATTAATCCTAAAATGTTATAGAGGAATACTGTATTAATCCTAAAATGTTATAGAGGAGTACTGTATTAATCCTAAAATGTTATAGAGGAATACTGTATTAATCCTAAAATGTTATAGAGGAGTACTGTATTAATCCTAAAAGGTTCAAGAGGAATACTGTATTAATCCTAAAATGTTATAGAGGAATACTGTATTAATCCTAAAATGTTATAGAGGAATACTGTATTAATCCTAAAAGGTTCAAGAGGAATACTGTATTAATTATAAAAGCGGAGGATGTATCCTCAGTCAGAGGATCATATCCTATGATAATCAGACTGGCCAAACCTCAGTAGGGGATTGGGCATCCAGCAGGATATCTCTAGCAGACCTATCCAACAGAGTAGATTCACTGATCTAGAGAATTACTTTAACCTTGTGGTGTGTCTAATAAATTAAAACGCACAACTAAAATCCACCCTTTGTCCTTAAAGCAGTTCTAGGAAATGACCAGGTGGGTTTTGGTATCCTAACTCATTGCTTTATCCTTGGATGTAGGCTGTTGCTAATTGATGCTGAATGGGTCGCTGCTTTTTGGAGAATTAAGGTGTAGAGAGTGGCTGGTATCCTGGCAGGTTTAGAAGATGCTGTGTCCAAAATGGTACTCTATTCCCTACCACTTTTGACCTGCATGTAGCGAATAGGTTGCCATTTGGGGACGCAGACAGAGAGGATGGGAAATCCCTCATTTAACTGTAGCTAACCTGTTGACCTCTCTGATGAGGACCGTGAACCCTCGGAACACTGACCTGTTGACCTCTCTGATGAGGACCGTGAACCCTCGAAACACTGACCTGTTGACCTCTCTGATGAGGACCGTGAACCCTCGGAACACTGACCTGTTGACCTCTCTGATGAGGACCGTGAACCCTCGGAACACTGACCTGTTGACCTCTCTGATGAGGACCGTGAACCCTCGGAACACTGACCTGTTGACCTCTCTGATGAGGACCGTGAACCCTCGGAATACTGACCTGTTGACCTCTCTGATGAGGACCGTGAACCCTGGAAACACTGACCTGTTGACCTCTCTGATGAGGAACACTATCACAAGCACTGATATTTGTTGATTGGGAGATCGTGGATGCATCCCAAATGGGATTAAAGGCACTACTTTTGACCAGGGCCCATATGGCTCTGGTCAAAAGTAGTGCACTCCATAGGGAATAGGGTGCCATTTGGGATGTAGACCAGCCTGCAACACCAGTTGCATCATAGCATGGCCTCTTGAACTGGTAGTTGAACTAGAAGAGGAGAGGTGTGGTAGGCTGAGCATGAATCTGTCTAGAGGACAATGAAAGGTGTGGTAGGTTTAGCATTAATCTGTCTAGAGGACATGGAGAACTGTGGTAGGCCTAGCATTAATATGTCCAGAGAACATGGAGAGCTGTGGTAGGCTTAGCATTCATTTGTCTAGAGGACATGGAGAGCTGTGGTGGGTTTATCATTAATCTGTCTAGAGGACAATGAAATGTGTGGTAGGCCTAGCATTAATCTGTCTAGAGGACATGGAGAGGTGTGGTGTGGTAGGACTAGCATTAATCTGTCTAGAGGACATGGAGAAGTGTGGTGTGGTAGGACTAGCATTAATCTGTCTAGAGGACACGGAGAGGTGTGGTGTGGTAGGACTAGCATTAATCTGTCCAGATGACACGGAGAGGTGTGGTAGGACTAGCATTAATCTGTCCAGATTACATGGAGAGGTGTGGTGTGGTAGGACTAGCATTAATCTGTCTGGAGGACATGGAGAGGTGTGATGTGGTAGGACTAGCATTAATCTGTCCAGATTACATGGAGAGGTGTGGTGTGGTAGGACTAGCATTAATCTGTCCAGACCACATAACTCATTTTTATTTCTCTGTTCATCTATTTGGCATCCATGAGGTGGAATGTGTACAACGTACACAGAACAGTGTAGTGTGTGTGAGCGCCAGGAACAAAGCTTAGCTACGGTCATGTAAGGTTAGGGCCAGCTCAGTCAGTCTCTACAAAACAGTAATAAACCCTGTAAGGTTAGGGCCAGCTCAGTCAGTCTCTACAGTAATAAACCCTGTAAGGTTAGGGCCAGCTCAGCCAGTCTCTACAGTAGTTAACCCTGGGGCCACTAGGACTAGAAGGACCTCATGGGCACCCTTATCTTTTAGATTGTATCTCTTGTGGTCTCCTTTCGAGCAACTGGCCAAAGTGGTGAATTATCCTGTGGGTGAACACATTCAAGAATGTGACATACAGTGGGGAGAACAAGTATTTGAAACACTGCCCTCACCTTCCTCATGATCATTGATGCCCCACGAGGTGAGATCTTGCATGGAGCCCCAGACCGAGGGTGATTGACCGTCATCTTGAACTTCTTCCATTTTCTAATAATTGCACCAACAGTTGTTGCCTTCTCACCAAGCTGCTTGCCTTTTGTCCTGTAGTCCATCCCAGCCTTGTGCAGGTCTACAATTGTATCCCTGATGTCCTTACACAGCTCTCTGGTCTTGGCCATTGTGGAGTGGTTGGAGTCTGATTGAGTGTGTGGACAGGTGTATTTTATACAGATAACGAGTTCAAACAGGTGCAGTTAATACAGGTAATGAGTGGAGAACAGGAGGGCTTCTTAAAGAAAAACTAACAGGTCTGTGACAGCTGGAATTCTTACTGGTTGGTAGGTGATCAAATACTTATGTCATGCAATAAAATGCTAATTAATTACTTAAAAATCCTGGAAAAAGTACTCAGGGCCCATATGACTCTGGTTAGAAGTAGTGCACTAAAATAGTAGGGTACACTATTGGGACTGAGCCAAATGAAACAAGACTTCACACCAAACGTACACTTCAATAAGACAGCTGTTTTACACCTCTATTATCAGTCTAGTAACTGACTCTGGAGATTCTCCGATTTGACTCAATTAAAGTAATGTCTCCTTGGTTACCAATCCCAGCACACAGACCCAAATGAGCTAGTTGACTTTAATGTTCAAGCCATCACGAGAGATGACCTGATTACTACTCTAGACGTGAAGAACGTATAAACAACACCACAGACTTCAGGAGTATTATGTAATGCAATTGTTTTATTGTTTTATTTCATTTGTGTGGAAACTAAACAGGCACTTAAATGACACGACTTAATTTACCGACTACTTTGGCAGTTGAAACAACATGTCATTTCTCACTATGTGTGAGTGATAAACCCTAAATGCAGATTAGACGATACGTAGTGTGGATGTTCTTTCTAATTATAAGCATCCTTCTCTGACTTGGGTTTGCTCTGGGTGACAGTTGTCAAGAAATCAACAAATAACTTGGTTTCTGGTGTTGGAGTTCCAGCCCCCAAACCAGCAGATTCCCCTTCCGACACAGCAGATGAAAGTTTGCCTGAAAAACAGAGAGACATCTTTCTTGTGACACCAAGTCATCCCGTGAAGTAAGAGTAGCTTCTCTAAAGTGGTGATATATGGATGTTTTTCCTAAAGATGAAAGGCTCTGCAGATGGAAACTGAACGTTTGGCACCATCTAAGTACATACAGTAGCAAACCTCTAATTACTGGCTACATACAGTGCAAAGTATTCAGACCCCTTGACTTGTTCCACATTTTGTTACGTTACAGCCTTATTCTAAAATGGATCACATTGGTTTTTTTTCTCATCAATCTACACACAATAACCCACAAAGACAAAGCAAAAACAGGTTTTTATAAATATGACATTAGTACTCAGTACTTTGTTGAAGCACCTTTGGCAGCGATTAACAGCCTTGAGTCTTCTTGGGTATGACGCTACAAGCTTGGCACACCTGTATTTGGGGAGTTTCTCCCATTCTTCTCTGCAGATCCTCTCAAGCTCTGTCAGGTTGGATGGGGAGCGTCGCTGCACAGCTATTTTCAGGTCTCTCCATTGATGTTCGATCGGGTTCAAGTCCGGGCTCAGCATTATGGTGCCAGCACCATTATGGTGCCAGCATCATGCATCATGCATATGGATGGTGCTAGGTTTCCTCCAGACGTGACGCTTGGCATTCAGGCCAAAGAGTTCAATCTTGGTTTCATCAGACCAGAGAATCTTGTTTCTCATGGTCTGAGTGTCCTTTAGGTGCCTTTAGGAAAACTCCCAGCTGGTTGTCATGTGCCTTTTACTGAGGAGTGGCTTCCGTATGGCCACTCTACCATAAAGGCCTGATTGATGGATTGCTACAGAGATGGTTGTCTTTCTGGTTCTCCCATCTCCACAGAGGAACTCTGGAACTCTGTCAGAGTGACCATCAGGTTCTTGGTCACTTCCCTGACCAAGGCCCTTCTGCCCCGATTGGTCAGTTTGGCCGGGTGGCCAGCTCTGGAAGAGTCTTGGTGGTTCCAAACTTCTTCCATTTAAGAATGTTGGAGTCCACTGAGTTCTTGGGGACCTTCAATGCTGCAGAAATGTTTTGGTACCCTTCTGCAGATCTGTGCCTAGACACAATCCTGTCTCGGAGCTCTACGGACAATTCCTTCGACCTCATGGCTTGGTTTCTGCTCTGTTCGACCTAACATAGACAGGTGTGTGCCTTTCCAAATCATGTCCAATCAATTGAATTTACCACAGGTGGACTCCAATCTAGTTGTATAAACATCTCAAGGATGATCAATGGAAACAGGATGCACCGGAGTTCAATTGTGAGTCTCATAGCAAAGGGTCTGAATACTTTGGTAAATACGTTTTTTAATTTTATACATTTGCAAAACTTTTTACTGTTTCTCTTTGTCATTATTGGGTATTGTGTATATGTATTATTTAATACATTTTAGAATAAGGCTGTAAAGTAACCAAACGAAGAAAAAGGAAGGTGTCTGAATACTGTATGTTTCTATGTATGTCCTTCTGACACTGAAATAACAGGAAGTGAATAATTAACACTTGTTTTCTGTGGGTTTTTTTTAGCCTTTGTGTTACTCTGTTTTTTTTGGGGGCAAAGATGTCTGTGGTTTGTTAGGCAAACTGATGATTTACATCATCTTATTTTGAGTTTGGACTTGTACCCACCAATGGAGGCGGTCAGAGAGGGGACGTAGTCGGCCCAGAAGGAGCACTGGGCCCTGCGGAGGCCCCTGTGGTTGCTGAGGCCTGGCTCCACCTCCATATAGCTGTCCCCCTCAGGGTGAGACTGGAAGGCATGCCAGAGGGGCAGCGCCGCCTCGCTGAAGGCCACGCGGGACACACTGTGAGCCTGGTTGGGATTTCTGTTCACAAGGAGAAGACGTACAAGTAAGAGACGTGATGTTCGCACGACTGTAAGTCACTTTGGAAAAAAGTGTCTGCTAAATGACAGATACGGTATATTCTGACGCCACATGCATAAGGCACTATTCTCCAGTCATGCAGATTGGTTTAGATGTACCAAACAATACAAAATAAACCAATTGATTTAGATTGAAAAGGAAATACTATAAAGTATGGTTGGCGTTTATTTAAAGTAATTTCTATTTAAAAAAAAAATAATTTACCCGGACTTGATGAAGTTGGCCATGTAGGTCATCATCTGTAGGGAGAGGCGTCTCTCTGTGTTGGTGAACAGGTCATAGGTCAGGGGGCTGTGGGGGAGGCCAAAGGCATAGTGGACATCCAGGGGTACTGACAGGTCAGCACTGAAATGAAAACAAATCACACACAAATAAACACTACATTATCATGCCACCTCCCTAGCAACACAGCAAAACAAAATAAATAATCCATCATCATGCCACTTCCCTAGCAACACAGCAAAACAAATAAATAATACATTGTCATGCCACTTCCCTAGCAACACAGCAAAACAAATAATACATTATCATGCCACTTCCCTAGCAACACAGCAAAACAAAATAAATAATACATCATCATGCCACTTCCCTAGCAACACAGCAAAACAAATAAATAATACATCATCATGCCACTTCCCTAGCAACACAGCAAAACAAAACAAATAAATAATAGATTATCATGCCGCTTCCATAGCAACACAGCAAAACACATGTAATAGTATTTCTGGACACAACGAGGTAGTCTGAGTTAACGCAAGTACTACTTGACTAGTAGTCAATGGTCTGGAGGCCTGACCTGACCTGGCTGCCTAGTCTTCCTCACACCCAGTGATTACCTGGTCTGGAGGCCTGACCTGACCTGGCTGCCTCGTCCTCCTCACACCCAGTGATTACCTGGTCTGGAGGCCTGACCTGACCTGGCTGCCTAGTCCTCCTCACACCCAGTGATTACCTGGTCTGGAGGCCTGACCTGACCTGGCTGCCTAGTCCTCCTCACACCCAGTGATTACCTGGTCTGGAGGCCTGACCTGACCTGGCTGCCTAGTCCTCCTCACACCCAGTGATTACCTGGTCTGGAGGCCTGACCTGACCTGGCTGCCTAGTCCTCCTCACACCCAGTGATTACCTGGTCTGGAGGCCTGACCTGACCTGGCTGCCTAGTCCTCCTCACACCCAGTGATTACCTGGTCTGGAGGCCTGACCTGACCTGGCTGCCTAGTCCTCCTCACACCCAGTGATTACCTGGTCTGGAGGCCTGACCTGACCTGGCTGCCTAGTCCTCCTCACACCCAGTGATTACCTGGTCTGGAGGCCTGACCTGACCTGGCTGCCTCGTCCTCCTCACACCCAGTGATTACCTGGTCTGGAGGCCTGACCTGACCTGGCTGCCTAGTCCTCCTCACACCCAGTGATTACCTGGTCTGGAGGCCTGACCTGACCTGGCTGCCTAGTCCTCCTCACACCCAGTGATTACCTGGTCTGGAGGCCTGACCTGACCTGGCTGCCTAGTCCTCCTCACACCCAGTGATTACCTGGTCTGGAGGCCTGACCTGACCTGGCTGCCTAGTCCTCCTCACACCCAGTGATTACCTGGTCTGGGCGGTGTCCTCAGGCAGGTAGTACATGAACACATTGGATCTGGTGTTAGCTGCCCAGAAGTTGGCCATCTTTATGGTGGGACACACAATGAAGAGATCTCTGCACAGAGACACAGAGAGACAGATACAGAGAGACGGTGAGAGAGACAGACAGAGAGACGGTGAGAGAGACAGATACAGAGAGACGGTGAGAGAGAGAGACAGAGAGACAGAGAGAGACAGAGAGAGAGAGACGGTGAGACAGAGAGACAGAGAGAGACAGATACAGAGAGACATGAGAAATGTAACACACTTCACATCATCGTTTCCCTTTTCTTTGTGGACAAAGACTGAGAGAAAGGATACAGCAAGGTGTACCTATTCTGTACATGACAGGACAGCAGTTCACTGACAATCACTCACACAGTGTTGTCTAACAAACCTAACATTTACATGTGTGACTGAGGGCCATGAGTGTGTATGTTTGTGTCTTGAGAAAAGATGGTCTCTGTCTGGCTGCCACAGTGCCAGGCTAGTTAACTAAGACTAGGTTCCAAATGGCACCCTATTCCCTATACAGTGCACTACTTTTGACCAGTGCCTATAGGGGTTAGTGCACTATGCAGGGAATAGGGTGCAATTTGGGACACAGACAGTGTGTTACAGCAGGGCAGGTATTTACTGAGTGAGGACCACTCCTGCTGCAGCCAAAATACACTGATGGATCTGGATAAACAAGCAGTGGACCTATCTGCCTTTAAATTACAGGCGTTTTAAACTCTGGAAAATGTCTAGTATAACTCCTAGCATAGTGAGAGTTTCAGGTCAGGACTCTTTTACTGAAATACATGTTGACATGGTCTTCTTGTGAATGTGAGCTATGCTGTTGTTTGTCTTCAAGGCATCGGTCGGTTGCTATCCTCAGCTAACCTCAGGTCCATGGGTGTGTTGTGTGGGTCAGCCTCAGCCCTGTTCCCTGCTATATTTGACACTAGTTATTATGTGGGCGAAGTCCAGTAGACGCTGAAGAGCAGAGGCAGCAGCCACCGTACATATCACTAGCGAAGCCTGGATCAAGGGCATTAGAAGAATATCTCTGTCAATACTGGAGAAATATGCAGAACATCTCTGTCAATACTGCAGATATACAGTACACAGAACATGTCTGTCAATACTGCAGATATACAGTACACAGAACATGTCTGTCAATACTGCAGATATACAGTATACAGAACATGTCTGTCAATACTGCAGATATACAGTACACAGAACATGTCTGTCAATACTGCAGGTATACAGAACATGTCTGTCAATACTGCAGATATACAGTATACAGAACATGTCTGTCAATACTGCAGATATACTGTATACAGAACATGTCTGTCAATACTGCAGATATACAGTATACAGAACATGTCTGTCAATACTGCAGATATACAGTATACAGAACATGTCTGTCAATACCGCAGATATACAGTATACAGAACATGTCTGTCAATACCGCAGATATACAGTATACAGAACATGTCTGTCAATACTGCAGATATGTTCTGTATACTGTATATCTGCAGTATTGACAGACATGTTCTGTATACTGTATATCTGCAGTATTGACAGACATGTTCTGTATACTGTATGTCTGTCAATACTGCAGACATACAGTATGTACAGAATCCATTGCATATAAGATGACAGAAATAATGATTGATCTTGAGTGAATCTGGGACCGTATTCATGAGCTGATCTACACTGAACAGAAATATAAAGGCAACATGTAAAGTGTTGGTCCCATGTTTCATGAGCTGAAATTCAAAATCCTAGCAAATTATCCAAATGCACAAAAAGCGTATTTCTCTCAAATTTTGCACACAAATTGCTTACATCCCTGTTAGTGAGCATTTCTCCATTGCCAATATAATCCATCCACTTGACAAGTGTGGAATATCAAGAAGCTGATTAAACAGTATGATCATTGCACAGGTGCACCTTGTGCCATGGACGATAAAAGGCCACTTTTAAATGTGCAGTTTTGTCACACAACACAATGTCGCAGATGTCTCAAGTTGTCAGGGTGAGTACAATTGGCATGCAGACTGCAGGAATGTCCAGCAGAGCTGCTGCCAGAGAACTGAATGTTCCTTTCTCTACCATAAGCCGCCTCCAACATAGTTTTAAAGAATTTATTTCAATTGACTGATTTCCTTTATATGAACTGTAACTCAAGTAAAATCTTTGAAATTGTTGCATGGTGCACATGTATTTTTGTTCAGTATAGAATCAGATTCCATCTATCCATTCATTTTATAACCCAAAAGGCAAAACTGGTCCTAGAACAGGATTCCTTCTCTAAGGCACTTTATGAATATGGGCCCTGACATATACTGTTTTCTTATGGCATATTTCTGGTGAAAAGCTTGGTCTGCGCCACGTGTCAGGGCCACGTTAAATGGCCGAACCACGGCACCTAGTAGTTCTATTTCTGAATTGTTACATTCTTTTCTTTTCTAAACACGCTGCTTCTAACACCCTCAGTAAAACAGTTCACACAGTCCTTCTAAATCCTCAGGTTATTTCAGTCTTCAGTCGGCTGGCTGTTTCCTTCCTCAAGACCACAAGTGAAACGCACTCTGTTCCAGCTCTTCATAGTTGTGTCCCAAATGGCACCCTATTCCCTTTATAGTGCACTACTTTTGAACAGGAGTCACGGCACTCCCACAGGGCTCTGGACTAAATGAGTCCACTATATAGGGAATAGGGTGTCATTTGGAATGTATGCTCTGTTCCAGTTTGTCAATCACATTAAAGCAACATATAACAGTGTAAAGAGATCAATAGTCGAGCTATGGGTTTCCACTCACACTGCATAGAACTCACTGCATAGAACTCAATGTATGGCCTTCAGAAAGTATTCATCCCCCTTGACGTATTCCACATGTTGTTGTGTTAGAGCCTGAATTAAAAATGGATGAAATAAAACACGCTCTCACCCATCTGCACACAATATCCCATAATGACAAAGTGAAAACATGTTTTTAGAATTTGTTACTAACTTGTTACTAAAATATATATCTCATTTACATATGTATTCATACCCCTTTCCTTTGACATTCCAAATTGAGCTCAAGGTGCATCCAATATCCTTTGATCATCTTTGAGATGTCACTACAACTTGATTGGAGTCCACCTGGGGCCAATTCAATTGTTTGGACATGATTTAGAAAGAAACACACCTGTCTATATAAGGTCCCACAGTTGACAGTGGATGTCAGAGCAGAACCTATACCATGAAGTCCAAGGAACTGTCCGTAGATCTCAGAGATATAATTGTGATAAAGCATATCTGGGGAAGGGTATAAAACACTTTCAAGAGTGTTGAAAGTTTCCAAGAGCATCGTGTCTTCATCATCGGGAAGTTGAAAAAATATGAAACAAGCCAGACTCTGTCTAGAGGTGCCAGTCCGACCTAACTGAGCAACCAGGCAAGAAGGACATTGGTCAGGGAGGAGACCAAGAACCCAATAACCACTCTGACAAAACTGCAGTTCCTTGGCTGAGATGGGAGAACCTACCAGAAGGACAACAGTCTCCACAGCACTTCACCAATTTGGGATTTATGGAAGAGTGGTCAGACGGAAGCCACTCCTGAGAAAATGGCACATGACAGCACGCCTGGAGTTTGCAAAAAGCCACATGAAAGACTGAGCATAAGGCAAAAGATTCTGTGGTCTGATGAGACAAAAACAAAACTCTTTGGCCTGAATGCAAAGCAATATGTTTGGAGAAAACCAGGCACAGCTCATCACCCGTCTAACACCATCCTGACTGTGAAGCATGGTGGTGGCAGCATCATGCTATGGGGATGCTTTTCTGCGGCAGTGACTGGGAGACTGGTAAGGATACAGGAAAATATAGAAAAAAAAATACAGGAAGAGAACCTGTTTCAGAGTGCAAACGACCTTAGACTGGGGGTGAAGATTTTACATTCCAATAGGACAATGACTGCAAGCATAGAGCCAAAGCAACGCTGGAATGGCTTCAGAACAAGAATGTGAAAGTATTTGAGTGGCCCAGCCAAAGCCCAAACTTGAATCCCATTGAAAATCTGTGGAAAGACTTGAAGATTGCTGTTCATCGCCGCTCAACCATCTAATTTAACAGATTTTGAGAAAATCAGCAAGGAAGAATGAGAGAAAATCTGAAAATCCAGACGTGCAAAGCTGATACAGACATACACAAGACGACTCAAAGCTTTAATCTCCGCCAAAGGTGTATCAGGTGTGAATACGAGATAATGAATGTGATAATAAAAGTGAGATATTTCTGTCTTTCATTTTCAATACATTTGTCATTATGGGGTATTGTGTGTAGACGGGTGAGGAAAAATATACATTTAATCCATTTTGAATTCAGGCTGTAAAGCAACATGTGGAATAAGTCAAGGGGTTTGAATACTTTCTGAGGGCACTGTAACTCACTGTATAAAACTCACTGTATAGAACTCACTGTATAGAACTCACTGTATAAAACTCACTGTATAAAACTCACTGTATAGAACTCACTGTATAGAACTCACTGTATAGAACTCACTGAACAGAACTCACTGAACAGAACTCACTGTAACTCACTGTATAAAACTCACTGTATAAAACTCACTGTATAGAACTCACTGTATAGAACTCACTGTATAGAACTCACTGTATAGAACTCACTGTATAGAACTCACTGAACAGAACTCACTGAACAGAACTCACTGTAACTCACTGTATAAAACTCACTGTATAGAACTCACTGTATAGAACTCACTGTATAAAACTCACTGAACAGAACTCACTGTATAGAACTCACTGTATAGAACTCACTGAACAGAACTCACTGTAACTCACTGTATAAAACTCACTGTATAAAACTCACTGTATAAAACTCACTGTATAGAACTCACTGTATAGAACTCACTGTATAGAACTCACTGTATAGAACTCACTGTAACTCACTGTATAAAACTCACTGTATAAAACTCACTGAACAGAACTCACTGAACAGAACTCACTGAACAGAACTCACTGTAACTCACTGTATAAAACTCACTGTATAAAACTCACTGTATAGAACTCACTGTATAGAACTCACTGAACAGAACTCACTGTAACTCACTGTATAAAACTCACTGTATAAAACTCACTGAACAGAACTCACTGAACAGAACTCACTGAACAGAACTCACTGTATAAAACTCACTGTATAAAACTCACTGTATAAAACTCACTGTATAAAACTCACTGTATAAAACTCACTGTATAAAACTCACTGAACAGAACTCACTGAACAGAACTCACTGTATAAAACTCACTGAACAGAACTCACTGAACAGAACTCACTGTATAAAACTCACTGTATAAAACTCACTGTATAAAACTCACTGTATAAAACTCACTGTATAAAACTCACTGTATAAAACTCACTGAACAGAACTCACTGAACAGAACTCACTGTATAAAACTCACTGAACAGAACTCACTGTATAAAACTCACTGTATAGAACTCACTGTATAAAACTCACTGTATAAAACTCACTGAACAGAACTCACTGTATAGAACTCACTGAACAGAACTCACTGAACAGAACTCACTGTAACTCACTGTATAAAACTCACTGTATAAAACTCACTGTATAGAACTCACTGTATAGAACTCACTGAACAGAACTCACTGTATAGAACTCACTGTATAGAACTCACTGTATAAAACTCACTGTATAAAACTCACTGTATAAAACTCACTGAACAGAACTCACTGAACAGAACTCACTGTATAAAACTCACTGTATAAAACTCACTGTATAAAACTCACTGTATAAAACTCACTGAACAGAACTCACTGTATAAAACTCACTGTATAGAACTCACTGTATAAAACTCACTGTATAAAACTCACTGTATAGAACTCACTGTATAAAACTCACTGTATAGAACTCACTGAACAGAACTCACTGAACAGAACTCACTGAACAGAACTCACTGTATAAAACTCACTGTATAGAACTCACTGTATAAAACTCACTGTATAAAACTCACTGAACAGAACTCACTGAACAGAACTCACTGAACAGAACTCACTGAACAGAACTCACTGAACAGAACTCACTGAACAGAACTCACTGAACAGAACTCACTGCTCTTGAACGTGAAGAGAATTCCTGTAAAAGGTAAAATAAACAAAATGAACTGAACACACAGAACTGAACAGAGAATGGTATCTTGTGACGTGATTATTATGGGTCGTGCTTCTCCATACAGGAACTGTATAGTCAAATGGCTACCCAGACTATTGCCATTGACCCCCCCCCCCCCCCTCTCCCACTCATTAAACCTCTGCTACTCTCTGTTATCATCTATGCATAGTCACTTTAATTACTCTACCTACATGTACATATTACCTCAACTAATCGGTGCCCCCCTGTATATAGACTCACTATTGTTATTTTACTGCTGCTCCTTAATTACTTGTTACTTTTATTTCTTATTCTTATCCGTATTTTTTTAAACTGCATTGTTGGTTAGGGGCTCGTAAGTAAGCATTTCACTGTGAGGTTTACACCTGTTGTATTGGGCGCATGTGACTAAAACAATTTGATTTGATATTTATGCACTGAATTCAATGAATAAGGGTAAGGTATTCCGGAACTACATGAATACCGTATACAGTAGTGTGCCGAGCACATTTCTCACCTGGTTGCACTGTTAAGAGCCTGAGAGAAGAGGTTGTAGCCAGCTGGAGAGGGAGAGTGCTGCATGGAGTAGAACCAGGTGGCTGCAGCCTTGACAAACGCATTGGCATCGTCTCCACCCAGAGAGTTGGACAGGGCTTCGTAGAATGCTGTTTTACTGTCAGCTCGCCCCTGGAGCTCCTCAAAGTTCTGTCGTCAGACATTCGGGGGGGGGGAAAGTAGACGTTGGTGATATGAAACGCGGCTGACTAGAGTAATACCACTCAATACTAATACGATGTGAATGAGGACAAACCGCTAACATACGAGTCACCTGCTGAGTTGAACTAGGAGTCTACGCATTAGAATATGTCCTACACTGTATGAAAAACAAAGAGCAATATTCCCCAATTCCATCCTGCACGGGGAAAGCTTAATAAGCAGGTACACCTAAATAGATGGACGAAACTAGAGGTGAATGTTCTCACCATAGAAACACAAAGAACGTCTTTGAATTATAGGATCTCCGGTTCTCACCTTGATCCTCTTGGCCCTGCTGATGAGTCCATCCTCTGCGGAGGAGCCCAGCAGGAGGTCAGCTCTGTGGAAGCCTGCATTCATCAGGGCCATGGAGGGTTTCCCCTGGACAGAGACCCCATCCACCACTGGACCCCAAGCCTGCAGGGGCCCACTGACTGACAGCAACTGAAACAGATAACATAAAATAAGACAGGGGGAAAAAAGTATGCCTGAGTCCCAAATAGCACTACTGCCTTTATAGTGCACTACTTCTGACCAGAGCCCTATGGGCCTTGGACAAAAGAAGCGCACTAAACAGGGAATTGGGTGCCATTTGGGATACATACAGCCCAAGATACATCTGGGACTATAAAGCTTCCTTCCTTAGTCTGTGACTATAAGACCAACAGTACCTCAGTCTTGGTCTACAAGGTCAACAGTTCCTCAGTCTGGGTCTATAAGGCCAACAGTACCTCAGTCTGGGTCTAGAAGGTCAACAGTACCTCAGTCTGGGTCTATAAGGTCAACAGTACCTCAGTCTGGGTCTATAAGGCCAACAGTACCTCAGTCTGGGTCTATAAGGCCAACAGTACCTCAGTCTGGGTCTACAAGGTCAACAGTACCTCAGTCTGGGTCTATAAGGTCAACAGTACCTCAGTCTGGGTCTATAAGGTCAACAGTACCTCAGTCTGGGTCTATAAGGTCAACAGTACCTCAGTCTGGGTCTATAAGGTCAACAAGGCCAACAGTACCTCAGTATGGGTCTATAAGGCCAACAGTACCTCAGTCTGGGTCTATAAGGTCAACAGTACCTCAGTCTGGGTCTATAAGGTCAACAGTACCTCAGTCTGGGTCTATAAGGTCAACAGTACCTCAGTCTGGGTCTAAAAGGCCAACAGTACCTCAGTCTGGGTCTATAAGGTCAACAGTACCTCAGTCTGGGTCTATAAGGCCAACAGTACCTCAGTCTGGGTCTATAAGGTCAACAGTACCTCAGTCTGGGTCTATAAGGTCAACAGTTCCTCAGTCTGGGTCTATAAGGCCAACAGTACCTCAGTCGGGGTCTAGAAGGTCAACAGTACCTCCGTCTGGGTCTATAAGGTCAACAGTACCTCAGTCTGGGTCTATAAGGCCAACAGTACCTCAGTCTGGGTCTATAAGGCCAACAGTACCTCAGTCTGGGTCTATAAGGTCAACAGTACCTCAGTCTGGGTCTATAAGGTCAACAGTACCTCAGTCTGGGTCTACAAGGTCAACAGTACCTCAGTCTGGGTCTATAAGGTCAACAGTACCTCAGTCTGGGTCTATAAGGTCAACAGTACCTCAGTCTGGGTCTATAAGGTCAACAGTACCTCAGTCTGGGTCTATAAGGTCAACAAGGCCAACAGTACCTCAGTATGGGTCTATAAGGCCAACAGTACCTCAGTCTGGGTCTATAAGGTCAACAGTACCTCAGTCTGGGTCTATAAGGTCAACAGTACCTCAGTCTGGGTCTATAAGGTCAACAGTACCTCAGTCTGGGTCTAAAAGGCCAACAGTACCTCAGTCTGGGTCTATAAGGTCAACAGTACCTCAGTCTGGGTCTATAAGGTCAACAGTACCTCAGTCTGGGTCTATAAGGTCAACAGTACCTCAGTCTGGGTCTATAAGGTCAACAAGGCCAACAGTACCTCAGTATGGGTCTATAAGGCCAACAGTACCTCAGTCTGGGTCTATAAGGTCAACAGTACCTCAGTCTGGGTCTATAAGGTCAACAGTACCTCAGTCTGGGTCTATAAGGTCAACAGTACCTCAGTCTGGGTCTATAAGGTCAACAGTACCTCAGTCTGGGTCTAAAAGACCAACAGTACCTCAGTCTGGGTCTATAAGGCCAACAGTACCTCAGTCTGGGTCTATAAGGTCAACAGTACCTCAGTCTGGGTCTATAAGGTCAACAGTACCTCAGTCTGGGTCTATAAGGTCAACAGTACCTCAGTCTGGGTCTATAAGGTCAACAAGGCCAACAGTACCTCAGTATGGGTCTATAAGGCCAACAGTACCTCAGTCTGGGTCTATAAGGTCAACAGTACCTCAGTCTGGGTCTATAAGGTCAACAGTACCTCAGTCTGGGTCTATAAGGTCAACAGTACCTCAGTCTGGGTCTAAAAGGCCAACAGTACCTCAGTCTGGGTCTATAAGGTCAACAGTACCTCAGTCTGGGTCTATAAGGCCAACAGTACCTCAGTCTGGGTCTATAAGGTCAACAGTACCTCAGTCTGGGTCTATAAGGTCAACAGTTCCTCAGTCTGGGTCTATAAGGCCAACAGTACCTCAGTCGGGGTCTAGAAGGTCAACAGTACCTCCGTCTGGGTCTATAAGGTCAACAGTACCTCAGTCTGGGTCTATAAGGCCAACAGTACCTCAGTCTGGGTCTATAAGGCCAACAGTACCTCAGTCTGGGTCTATAAGGTCAACAGTACCTCAGTCTGGGTCTATAAGGTCAACAGTACCTCAGTCTGGGTCTACAAGGTCAACAGTACCTCAGTCTGGGTCTATAAGGTCAACAGTACCTCAGTCTGGGTCTATAAGGTCAACAGTACCTCAGTCTGGGTCTATAAGGTCAACAGTACCTCAGTCTGGGTCTATAAGGTCAACAAGGCCAACAGTACCTCAGTATGGGTCTATAAGGCCAACAGTACCTCAGTCTGGGTCTATAAGGTCAACAGTACCTCAGTCTGGGTCTATAAGGTCAACAGTACCTCAGTCTGGGTCTATAAGGTCAACAGTACCTCAGTCTGGGTCTAAAAGGCCAACAGTACCTCAGTCTGGGTCTATAAGGTCAACAGTACCTCAGTCTGGGTCTATAAGGTCAACAGTACCTCAGTCTGGGTCTATAAGGTCAACAGTACCTCAGTCTGGGTCTATAAGGTCAACAAGGCCAACAGTACCTCAGTATGGGTCTATAAGGCCAACAGTACCTCAGTCTGGGTCTATAAGGTCAACAGTACCTCAGTCTGGGTCTATAAGGTCAACAGTACCTCAGTCTGGGTCTATAAGGTCAACAGTACCTCAGTCTGGGTCTATAAGGTCAACAGTACCTCAGTCTGGGTCTAAAAGACCAACAGTACCTCAGTCTGGGTCTATAAGGCCAACAGTACCTCAGTCTGGGTCTATAAGGTCAACAGTACCTCAGTCTGGGTCTACAAGGTCAACAGTACCTCAGTCTGGGTCTATAAGGTCAACAGTACCTCAGTCTGGGTCTATAAGGTCAACAGTACCTCAGTCTGGGTCTATAAGGTCAACAGTACCTCAGTCTGGGTCTATAAGGTCAACAGTACCTCAGTCTGGGTCTATAAGGTCAACAGTACCTCAGTCTGGGTCTATAAGGTCAACAGTACCTCAGTCTGGGTCTATAAGGTCAACAGTACCTCAGTCTGGGTCTATAAGGTCAACAGTACCTCAGTCTGGGTCTATAAGGCCAACAGTACCTTGGTCTGGGCAGCGTTGAGGTCCTGTGCTGGAGCTGCTCTCAGGCAGGAGCCCAGCTGTTCTGGGTCAGAGGAGGAACAGCCCAGCTCCCTGGCCAGAGCCTCAGCCTGCCCCTGGGCTTTAGATACACTCAGCACTGAGGCAGGGGAGAACACAGAGCCACCCTGGGGAGAGAGAGAGAGAGGAGGGACAGAGTCAGAGAACCACTCATCATTGAGGCAGGGGAGAACACAGAGCCACCCTGGGGAGAGAGAGAGTGGAGGGACAGAGTCAGAGAACCACTCAGCACTGAGGCAGGGGAGAACACAGAGCCACCCTGGGGAGAGAGAGATATGAAGGACAGAGTCAGAGAACCACTCAGCACTGAGGCAGGGGAGAACACAGAGCCACCCTGGGGAGAGAGAGAGAGGAGGGACAGAGTCAGAGAACCACTCATCATTGAGGCAGGGGAGAACACAGAGCCACCCTGGGGAGAGAGAGAGGGGAGGGACAGAGTCAGAGAACCACTCAGCACTGAGGCAGGGGAGAACACAGAGCCACCCTGGGGAGAAAGAGAGAGGAGGGACAGAGTCAGAGAACCACTCAGCACTGAGGCAGGGGAGAACACAGAGCCACCCTGGGGAGAGAGAGAGAGGAGGGACAGAGTCAGAAAACCACTCAGCACTGAGGCAGGGGAGAACACAGAGCCACCCTGGGGAGAGAGAGAGAGGAGGGACAGAGTCAGAGAACCACTCAGCACTGAGGCAGGGGAGAACACAGAGCCACCCTGGGGAGAGAGAGAGAGGAGGGACAGAGTCAGAGAACCACTCAGCACTGAGGCAGGGGAGAACACAGAGCCACCCTGGGGAGAGAGAGAGAGGAGGGACATAGTCAGAGAACCACTGGGCTGTTATTTATAGCTAAGCATTATTAGCTCCAAAATGGAATTACTTTTAATGTTAGACATACTACATACCAATTGGTTACACACATCTTTCAAGTGTTTATTTGAATGCTGTCTGGTCATCTATTAGCTTCAGCACTGTGGTGATTAGTCTGTCATCTATTGGCTACAGCACTGTGGTGATTAGTCTGTCATCTATTAGCTTCAGCACTGTGGTGATTAGTCTGTCATCTATTAGCTTCAGCACTGTGGTGATTAGTCTGTCATCTATTGGCTACAGCACTGTGGTGATTAGTCTGTCATCTATTGGCTACAGCACTGTGATGATTGGTCTCATCTATTGGCTACTGCACTGTGATGATTAGTCTGTCATCTATTGGCTACAGCACTGTGGTGATTAGTCTGTCATCTATTGGCTACAGCACTGTGGTGATTAGTCTCATCTATTGGCTACAGCACTGTGGTGATTAGTCTCATCTATTAGCTACAGCACTGTGGTGATTAGTCTCATCTATTAGCTTTAGCACTGTGGTGATTAGTCTGTCATCTATTGGCTACAGCACTGTGATGATTGGTCTCATCTATTAGCTACAGCACTGTGGTGATTAGTCTGCCATCTATTGGCTACAGCACTGTAGTGATTAGTCTCATCTATTGGCTACAGCACTGTGGTGATTAGTCTCCTCTATTGGCTACAGCACTGTGGTGATTAGTCTCCTCTATTGGCTACAGCACTGTAGTGATTAGTCTCCTCTATTGGCTACATCACTGTAGTGATTAGTCTCCTCTATTGGCTACAGCACTGTAGTGATTAGTCTCCTCTATTGGCTACAGCACTGTGGTGATTAGTCTCCTCTATTGGCTACAGCACTGTAGTGATTAGTCTCATCTATTGGCTACAGCACTGTGGTGATTAGTCTCCTCTATTGGCTACAGCACTGTGGTGATTAGTCTCCTCTATTGGCTACAGCACTGTGGTGATTAGTCTATTTCAGGAGTGGAAAAATGTGGTGAAAAACAAGTCACACAACTTCCCCATTAGTGAGGAAGTGACTAGATGAGATCAACAAAAACAGATTGGCAGGATGACTAGAATAGACTGATGAGCTGCTGCTTATCACCGTTATACAGTACCGTAGCATCATGCTAAGCTAATTCAGGCTATATTACATTATAATTTCGGCTATATTACACCAAATATTAGTTATATTAGGTATAACGACCGAGGCTGCTACAGACTGGTATGGTAAGTCTATCTGAGGAAAGGGTGAGGATATCCACATCCTAAACTGGAGAATACCCGTGCTGGGCTAAATAGTGAGATAAAGGAATGAGAGGCAAGCACACATAGCACTGCTACTTCCCAGCTCTTCATTCCTGCATCCAAATGATCAACAAGGCTCTCTGACCAGACATGGGGAACGTCAGGACCAGCCCAGTCTCTATGCCAGAGAATGGAGATGACACCAACACCAGCTCTGATCCCTTTCTGAGAAGTAAGTGTCTCTGGTTAAGGAAGTCTGTTTTTTTGATAATGATCGTTTTATTAATGAAAGGATCCTGTTAAAAGGGGCAATCTGGGATTGAAATTTGTTTCGTATTCTTCAAGAATCAATGGCTATAAAAATGATTAATTTAAACGCTTGGTATCCCAGATTGTCTCTGATGGGAAATGGTTCATTTGATGTAATATTTAAAGTAAGGGTGGAGTGACTTGGTTTCAGAAGCTGTACTGGCGCTGTACTGCTCTGTGTATGTGTAAACATTTGCATAATTTCACCCAAAATAAACAAGGTTCCTGTCATGCAAACTGTGGCCAAACAACTGCAAGCTTATACATGTAGAATGAGGTCAAATGATCACTATGCAATATTTCCAACATTTTGTTTACCCATTAAATTGTTGGGAGCATATATACCGTGTACTGTATGACTTTCTGTTGTAGACGGTTTACTGTTCCATTAGTCTGCACCTCTGCCAACATGGGTGTGTCACCTCTAGCTTTTTACTGGACCATTATGCAATATAAAACATATTTCTTCATTAAATTAAATAACCAACAGCATCCTACTTCCCTCCACAACATGTACTCATATCTAAAAAATAAATTAAAAATTAAAAAGTTTTTTTTTTTAAATTTTTGTAATAGCATCAGTGTTTGAGCATTCAGCATCTTGAAATGACCGTCCAAGAGCTGTTGACTGAATGGAAAAATAATATAATCTTCATCTGATATGGATGACCCGATAACACTTTTGCTTTCGCTGTGATTGGCAGATACTGTACAGATGTACTCTCTTAATTTGATCACCCTGTTGTCGCAGAGAATTTTTTCCTTGCAGAAGGAAATGCAAATTGTTGTCTATTCAAGGTTTAAAAAGACTTCTAACATTTGTAATTTCCACTTTAAAATGTCAGATTTTTCTTAACTAAAAAAATGAAAATGACTCAACCCCTACAATAAAGTCCATTAATTATAATCCACATAATAATTTACATTTCCTGCTGCTGCAGGATTATTTCCCTGCTGTGAGAAACTGGTCAAATTGAGATAGTACACCAGTACACGGCATTTGGAAAGGTGTTTACGCCTGGTCACAGGCAGCTGATGTATTGTGCACTGAAGTCCACAAGCGAAAGGGAAAAGGGTGAGAGGAGGAGAGAGAGTAGATGCAATGAGTTATACAACTTCCAAAGGAATCATGCTGTTTGCATGTGGCTGCTATGAAAGAGAACTGTTTGTTTGTGGCTGCTATGAAAGAGAACTGTTTGTATGTGGCTGCTATGAAAGAGAACTGTTTGCATGTGGCTGCTATGAAAGAGAACTGTTTGCATGTGGCTGCTATGAAAGAGAACTGTTTGCATGTGGCTGCTATGAAAGAGAACTGTTTGCATGTGGCTGCTATGAAAGAGAACTGTTTGTATGTGGCTGCTATGAAAGAGAACTGTTTGCATGTGGCTGCTATGAAAGAGAACTGCTTGCATGTGATCAGGGGTGTATTCATTCCGCCGATTCTGTTGAAAACATTTCTTAAACGGAAGCAAAAGGAAAGAAACGGGGATGAATGCACCTGAATTTGTCCAATAGAAACTCTTGTTTGCAACTGATTTACACCCTAGATCAGCTAGATGCAGGCAAGAGTGTGCAAGGGGTTAATGAATGTGTTACTGTCTGTCACCTTGATTACTCACATTTTCTCTCGACCTGTGCACCTACCATTGTAAACTTTAATTCATAGGCTAGGTTGTAGCAACCTCATGATGGGTATAGGGGAAATGACAGTATCATGTAGTAGCCTAAACCTATCACTGTTACATTGAGCTGGGTGAATGGAATAAGAATGACAGTCATCTAATATGCTGTAAATATAAAAATATGTATATATTTACTCTTCTCTCCAGACAACGATACCCTGAGAGTCCTGTCTGACTACACCTCTGCAGACGTCAGTGAAACCCTGGTCGTCTTGTCTGACTACCCCTCAGCAGACGTCAGCGTGCCTCTCTTCAGGATAGGAGAGAGACTGAGACTCCTGGCAGAGTGAGTGACTGAACCCAACTGAATCTAAGAACTGTGTCCCATATGGCACCCTAGTCCCTAGATAGTACCCTACTTTTGACCAGAGCCCTATGAGTCCTGGTCAAACGTAGGGCACTATCTAGGGACTAGGAGGCAATTTGGGACCAGACCCTAGTCTTCCACATTCAGTCCCTCAACACAACACCAACTCCTCTAAGAGCTGATCTGTTTGACTAGACTGACAGAGACAGGGGTCAAATCTGACCAATTCTACTTTTGACCAGAGCCCTATTGGTCTATAACAGTGCACTAAATAAGGAATAGGGTGCTATTTGGGACTCAATCTCCTTCTTCCCTTTCTTCTCTTCTGTCAGGGAGGGTTACTGGTGGAGGGTTTGTTCTGTCCAAACAGGATATGAGAACTACATCCCCAACAACCATGTGGCCAAGGTCTATCACGGGTAGGTGAACTCACAGCAACACTAACCTACCTGACACCATCACAGTCCACTGTCAAGGTCTATCACGGGTAGGTGATCTCACACTAACCTACCTGACACTATCAAGGTCTATCACGGGTAGGTGATCTCACACTAACCTACCTGACACTGTCACAGTCCACTGTCAAGGTCTATCACAGGTAGGTGAACTCACACTAACACTAACCTGCCTGACACTGTCAAGGTCTATCACGGGTAGGTGAACTCACACTAACACTAACCTGCCTGACACTGTCAAGGTCTATCACGGGTAGGTGAACTCACACTAACACTAACCTGCCTGACACTGTCAAGGTCTATCACGGGTAGGTGAACTCACAGCAACACTAACCTACCTGACACTGTCACAGTCCACTGTCAAGGTCTATCACGGGTAGGTGAATACAACAGGTGTAGTAGACCTTACAGTGAAATGCTGAATACAACAGGTGTAGTAGACCTTACAGTGAAATGCTGAATACAACAGGTGTAGTAGACCTTACAGTGAAATGCTGAATACAACAGGTGTAGTAGACCTTACAGTGAAATGCTGAATACAACAGGTGTAGTAGACCTTACAGTGAAATGCTGAATACAACAGGTGTAGTAGACCTTACAGTGAAATGCTGAATACAACAGGTGTAGTAGACCTTACAGTGAAATGCTGAATACAACAGGTGTAGTAGACCTTACAGTGAAATGCTGAATACAACAGGTGTAGTAGACCTTACAGTGAAATGCTGAATACAACAGGTGTAGTAGACCTTACAGTGAAATGCTGAATACAACAGGTGTAGTAGACCTTACAGTGAAATGCTGAATACAACAGGTGTAGGTAGACCTTACAGTGAAATGCTAACTTACAAGCCCCTTAACCAACAATGCAGTTAAGAACAATAAGTTAAAAATAAATAAAATAGATATGTTTTTAAAAATAAAAAATGTAAAGATTTACTAACCTAACACTTTCCTAGTCCAGTGTCGGATTATAGCTGACGATAATGGTTTAATGCTTGGTATTCTGAAAAGGGGAAGGTGATACCATCTACGATACCATTATGATTAAAACAGCCGGTGGTCATGTTTTAATCGTTCTTCATAGCTGGTTGTTTTATGTGGGGTTCTAAGGCCATGAAAAGACATACCTTATGAACATGGCTGAACTGTATTCTGTATTCATTTAGCTGGTTGTTTGAAGGGGTGGCCCGACCCAAAGCAGAGGAACTGCTTCGTCTGCCCGGAAACAGAGCTGGCTCCTTCATGATCAGAGAAAGTCAAAAAGGTGAGTGGCCAAGAGACAGACCTCTGTACCGTAATGAAATGGAATTTAGGTGCTCCTGTGGTGCTCCCTGTGGTGCTCCCTGTGGTGCTCCCTGTGGTGCTCCTGTGGTGCCCCTTGTGGTGCCCCTTGTGGTGCCCCTTGTGGTGCTCCGTCTGTAGAGCATGGTGCTCGCAACGCAATGGTTGTGGGTACGCAAGCAACAACTACTGTAAGTCACTTAGGATAAAGGTGTTTGCTAAATGTCCTAAATAAATGGTGCATATAAAAGCTGTTCTAAACTTCGCCTACGGGACTGCCGATAGATTCTCTCACAATCAACTACTAAAACGACCAACCAAAATCAAGCAACTTTAAAACCAGATGTAATAATGTCTTGTTTTTCTTTGCCTGTGTGGTGTTGTAGGAGTGTATACCCTGTCTGTACGGCACAGGGTTATGGTACACTATCGTATTATCCGCCTTCCCAACAACTGGTACTACATCTCTCCTGGTCTAACCTTCCAGTGTCTCGAGGACCTCGTCAACCACTACTCTGGTAAATAACCATCCCCGGTGACGTGATCATGGACATTTAGTCCAAATCTATTCATCGGAAACCTTGTACCTCACTTTTTGTAGATTTTTTTACATTTTTAAACAGAAATTGAAATTAGTCATCCCCCCCTTCATATTCTGTGAAAGGTTCATGATTAAAGTAGTCATCCCTCTTCATATTCTGTGAAAAGTGAATGATTTGCAGGCATTATGTCTGACAATAAGCCGTATCTGAAAATACATATTTTAAAAAATTATTATAAAAAAAATGTAAAAAATGTAATAAGAGTTTTTTTTCCGGGACACCAACATATCTGATCTTATTACAATCTGACATTAAAGTCAAACACATGTAGACTCCATGTGAACCTATTTATAGGAACCATGAGCTGATAAGTATAGTATTATTATAAAGGGTGGAACTGTTCATTATCTTTTAACTTGTGACACCAGCGGTAGTTATCACTTTCTAACGTGGAATTATTGACTCTTTCAAGCCGCACCAACTCCAATACGCACTGCAATGCTGCTACACTATGTTCACTAAGTGGAGTCATATGAGCTGTATACTGTGGTTGAAGTACATTTCTGAAGTTGGCTATTTTGAGGATGTGGAAGATATTCAGCTCCAGGGCTCTCCTTGTGTCATTAATGTGTCCTTGTACATTTATATTTTAGTCACTGTGTATGGTTTCTGGTAGCTAACTGGTTATAACCACAGGATAGCTGAGTATGGTTTCTGGTAGCTAACTGGTTATAACCACAGGATAGCTGAGTATGGTTTCTGGTAGCTAACTGGTTATAACCACAGGATAGCTGAGTATGGTTTCTGGTAGCTAACTGGTTATAACCACAGGATAGCTGAGTATGGTTTCTGGTAGCTAACTGGTTATAACCACAGGATAGCTGAGTATGGTTTCTGGTAGCTAACTGGTTATAACCACAGGATAGCTGAGTATGGTTTCTGGTAGCTAACTGGTTATAACCACAGGATAGCTGAGTATGGTTTCTGGTAGCTAACTGGTTATAACCACAGGATAGCTGAGTATGGTTTCTGGTAGCTAACTGGTTATAACCACAGGATAGCTGAGTATGGTTTCTGGTAGCTAACTGGTTATAACCACAGGATAGCTGAGTATGGTTTCTGGTAGCTAACTGGTTATAACCACAGGATAGCTGAGTATGGTTTCTGGTAGCTAACTGGTTATAACCACAGGATAGCTGAGTATGGTTTCTGGTAGCTAACTGGTTATAACCACAGGATAGCTGAGTATGGTTTCTGGTAGCTAACTGGTTATAACCACAGGATAGCTGAGTATGGTTTCTGGTAGCTAACTGGTTATAACCACAGGATAGATGTGTATGGTTTCTGGTAGCTAACTGGTTATAACCACAGGATAGCTGAGTATGGTTTCTGGTAGCTAACTGGTTATAACCACAGGATAGCTGAGTATGGTTTCTGGTAGCTAACTGGTTATAACCACAGGATAGCTGAGTATGGTTTCTGGTAGCTAACTGGTTATAACCACAGGATAGCTGAGTATGGTTTCTGGTAGCTAACTGGTTATAACCACAGGATAGCTGAGTATGGTTTCTGGTAGCTAACTGGTTATAACCACAGGATAGCTGAGTATGGTTTCTGGTAGCTAACTGGTTATAACCACAGGATAGCTGAGTATGGTTTCTGGTAGCTAACTGGTTATAACCACAGGATAGCTGAGTATGGTTTCTGGTAGCTAACTGGTTATAACCACAGGATAGCTGAGTATGGTTTCTGGTAGCTAACTGGTTATAACCACAGGATAGCTGTGTATGGTTTCTGGTAGCTAACTGGTTATAACCACAGGATAGCTGAGTATGGTTTCTGGTAGCTAACTGGTTATAACCACAGGATAGCTGAGTATGGTTTCTGGTAGCTAACTGGTTATAACCACAGGATAGATGTGTATGGTTTCTGGTAGCTAACTGGTTATAACCACAGGATAGCTGAGTATGGTTTCTGGTAGCTAACTGGTTATAACCACAGGATAGCTGAGTATGGTTTCTGGTAGCTAACTGGTTATAACCACAGGATAGCTGAGTATGGTTTCTGGTAGCTAACTGGTTATAACCACAGGATAGCTGAGTATGGTTTCTGGTAGCTAACTGGTTATAACCACAGGATAGCTGAGTATGGTTTCTGGTAGCTAACTGGTTATAACCACAGGATAGCTGAGTATGGTTTCTGGTAGCTAACTGGTTATAACCACAGGATAGCTGAGTATGGTTTCTGGTAGCTAACTGGTTATAACCACAGGATAGCTGAGTATGGTTTCTGGTAGCTAACTGGTTATAACCACAGGATAGATGTGTATGGTTTCTGGTAGCTAACTGGTTATAACCACAGGATAGCTGAGTATGGTTTCTGGTAGCTAACTGGTTATAACCACAGGATAGCTGAGTATGGTTTCTGGTAGCTAACTGGTTATAACCACAGGATAGCTGAGTATGGTTTCTGGTAATGACAGTGGCCCCTTCTCTTTGACAGATTGTGCAGACGGCCTGTGCTGTATTCTCACCATCCCCTGTCAGGCTGTAACCAATGGTAACCTCAACCTGGCTTCGCAGACACCCCCTGTGGTGATGCACAACAACTTCGACTGGAAAGACGTCAACAGGTACCTCTTTCTCTAACGTTGACCTCTCTTTCCCTTTCTACCCGCCTTTAGCCCCTCTCTCTCCCGCCTTCAGCCCCTCTCTCTCCCCGCCTTCAGCCCCTCTCTCTCCCCGCCTTCAGCCCCTCTCTCTCCCCGCCTTCAGCCCCTCTCTCTCCCCGCCTTCAGCCCCTCTCTCTCCCCGCCTTCAGCCCCTCTCTCTCGCCGCCTTCAGCCCCTCTCTCTCCCCGCCTTCGGCCCCTCTCTCTCCCCGCCTTCGGCCCCTCTCTCTCCCCGCCTTCGGCCCCTCTCTCTCCCCGCCTTCGACCCCTCTCTCTCCCGCCTTCAGCCCCTCTCTCCACGCCTTCAGCCCCTCTCTCTCCCCGCCTTCAGCCCCTCTCTCTCTCCCGCCTTCAGCCCCTCTCTCCACGCCTTCGGCCCCTCTCTCTCCCCGCCTTCGGCCCCTCTCTCTCCCCGCCTTCAGTCCCCCTCTCCCCGCCTTCAGTCCCTCTCTCTCCACCCTTGTTTCTCCCCATCCATCTGTATCTGTCACTACCCCTCTCTGGGAGTTTCATGGAGTCTGACAATTACATATGTGTTTGAGCTTATTTTTGAGTTTAGCTTTCAATGTACTTTATCAGTGATAGATAACAGACTAACGCTGCATCATATCTATTCTAACCCCAGCTCGGAGCTGACAGACCAGCCTCATCGTTACCCCGGCAACAGAGACTCTATGATCAGCTTTGGCTTGCGGAACACAGTCTCCTCCTACATGTCTCTGGGGGACACGAGGAAGGAGAGGAAGAGCAGCAGCTGGAGGAGGAATAAGAGGAGGAGTGTGTGTGTACCTCCCGGTAACGGTCACGGACTCAGCACTACAGCACTGGAAGAGGAAGAGGAGGGGGAGTACGCACAAGCCATCCTCCTGAACTCTTAAGACTGGATATGGGCTTAAATGTAGAGGACATATCCTGCTGTATAGAGAGGACATATCCTGCTGTATAGAGAGGACATGTCCTGCTGTATAGAGAGGACATATCGTGCTGTGTAGAGAGGACATGTCCTGATGTGTAGAGAGGACATGTCCTGCTGTATAGAGAGGACATATCGTGCTGTGTAGAGAGGACATAATCCTGCTGTATAGAGAGGACATAATCCTGCTGTATATAGGGGACATAATCCTGCTGTATAGAGAGGACATAATCCTGCTGTATAGAGAGGACATAATCCTGCTGTATAGAGAGGACATAATCCTGCTGTATAGAGAGGACATAATCCTGCTGTGTAGAGAGGACATAATCCTGCTGTATAGAGAGGACATAGTGCTGTATAGAGAGGACATAATCCTGCTGTATAGAGAGGACATAATCCTGCTGTATAGAGAGGACATAATCCTGCTGTATAGAGAGGACATAATCCTGCTGTATAGAGAGGACATCATCCTGCTGTATAGAGAGGACATAGTGCTGTATAGAGAGGACATAATCCTGCTGTATAGAGAGGACATAATCCTGCTGTATAGAGAGGACATAATCCTGCTGTATAGAGAGGACATAATCCCTCTGTATAGAGAGGACATCATCCTGCTGTATAGAGAGGACATAGTGCTGTATAGAGAGGACATAGTGCTGTATAGAGAGGACATAGCATACTGGACTATGCCGTGAACGTGGAAGTAAAACTGTGATGACTGTCACACTGCATAATCAGTGACATTCGTACCATTAATCACAAGGGTGTTACTGCTTGACAGCCTTAACTAGTTGTAAACAGCTGGAATGGTTAAGACCGTTACTGTAACAACATTATTTACACACCTGGGCTTAGTAACACATCCACAATAGCCCTATTTAGTGCACTACTATAGTGCACTACTTTTGATAGGGGCTCTGGTCAAAAGCAGTACACTATATAGGGAATAGGGCGCCATTTGGGACTCTTAGTGAAGGTCAGTGAGGATCAGGGGTCACAGGTCAGCTTACCATGAGCAGCATCCTGTCGAAGAGACCACGCGAGGAGGGGGAGGTCAGATGTAGGCTGGCCACGTCGGCTCCACTCCGCTCTGCCCCCACCGTCACCAGCCTGGGGTCACCTCCGAACGCCTCAATGTTCTCCTGGACCCACTTCAGAGCGGCTACCTGGTCCTGGAAGCCGGCGTTACCTGGCAGGGCTGTGGACCCTAGAGGCATTCAGTTCACACTGCTGTTATTTCATGTACCGTGTCAGGAGTCAAATCCATTCAAGAGACATACTTATATAACGTAATATGTTCTTTGGTTGTGACTTGTGTTATCGTCTACATCATTTCCAAAAATATACAAACAACATGTTTTTATTCCATTTGGGTTCCAAAAGCCACTGCAGCACATGAATACTGTAATTACCCACTAAGAATGGACCAAGAAACTATTGGATAGATTTCAAATATCATTTTACCAAAGCCTGGTAAGAATGTGAATACACTCAGCAACAGCAAACAGAAAGCATGGAACATTCCAAAGTGTTGCTTTAGAAAAGCTCCCTCTAGAAGACAATAGGTGGAGAGATATCTGGGACCAGTGGTTTAGTAGGTGTTGCTGGGCTTTATAGAAGGGCTGTCTGGGAGGGGCCAGTGGTTTAGTAGGTGTTGCTGTGTTGCAGGGCTTTATAGAAGGGCTGTCTGGGAGGGGCCAGTGGTTTAGTAGGTGTGGCTGTGTTGCAGGGCTTTATAGAAGGGCTGTCTGGGAGGGGCCAGTGGTTTAGTAGGTGTTGCTGTGTTGCAGGGCTTTATAGAAGGGCTGTGTGGGAGGGGCCAGTGGTTTAGTAGGTGTTGCTGTGTTGCAGGGCTTTATAGAAGGGCTGTCTGGGAGGGGCCAGTGGTTTAGTAGGTGTTTCTGTGTTGCAGGGCTTTATAGAAGAGCTGTGTGGGAGGGGCCAGTGGTTTAGTAGGTGTGGCTGTGTTGCAGGGCTTTATAGAAGGGCTGTCTGGGAGGAGCCAGTGGTTTAGTAGGTGTTGCAGGGCTTTATAGAAGAGCTGTGTGGGAGGGACCAGTGGTTTAGTAGGTGTTGCAGGGCTTTATAGAAGGGCTGTCTGGGAGGGGCCAGTGGTTTAGTAGGTGTTTCTGTGTTGCAGGGCTTTATAGAAGAGCTGTCTGGGAGGGGCCAGTGGTTTAGTTGGTATTGCTGTGTTGCAGGGCTTTATAGAAGGACTGTCTGGGAGAGACCAGTGGTTTAGTAGGTGTTGCTGTGTTGCAGGGCTTTATAGAAGAGCTGTCTGGGAGGGGCCAGTGGTTTAGTAGGTGTTTCTGTGTTGCAGGGCTTTATAGAAGGGCTGTCTGGGAGGGGCCAGTGGTTTAGTAGGTGTTTCTGTGTTGCAGGGCTTTATAGAAGGGCTGTCTGGGAGAGACCAGTGGTTTAGTAGGTGTTGCTGTGTTGCAGGGCTTTATAGAAGAGCTGTCTGGGAGGGGCCAGTGGTTTAGTAGGTGTTGCTGTGTTGCAGGGCTTTATAGAAGAGCTGTTTGGGAGGGGCCAGTGGTTTAGTAGGTGTTGCTGTGTTGCAGGGCTTTATAGAAGGGCTGTCTGGGAGGGGCCAGTGGTTTAGTAGGTGTTGCTGTGTTGCAGGGCTTTATAGAAGAGCTGTCTGGGAGGGGCCAGTGGTTTAGTAGGTGTTGCTGTGTTGCAGGGCTTTATAGAAGGGCTGTCTGGGAGGGGCCAGTGGTTTAGTAGGTGTTTCTGTGTTGCAGGGCTTTATAGAAGGGCTGTCTGGGAGAGACCAGTGGTTTAGTAGGTGTTGCTGTGTTGCAGGGCTTTATAGAAGGGCTGTCTGGGAGGGGCCAGTGGTTTAGTAGGTGTTGCTGTGTTGCAGGGCTTTATAGAAGAGCTGTCTGGGAGGGGCCAGTGGTTTAGTAGGTGTTGCTGTGTTGCAGGGCTTTATAGAAGGGCTGTCTGGGAGGGGCCAGTGGTTTAGTAGGTGTTGCTGTGTTGCAGGGCTTTATAGAAGAGCTGTCTGGGAGGGGCCAGTGGTTTAGTAGGTGTTGCTGTGTTGCAGGGCTTTATAGAAGGGCTGTCTGGGAGAGACCAGTGGTTTAGTAGGTGTTGCTGTGTTGCAGGGCTTTATAGAAGGGCTGTCTGGGAGGGGCCAGTGGTTTAGTAGGTGTTGCTGTGTTGCAGGGCTTTATAGAAGAGCTGTCTGGGAGGGGCCAGTGGTTTAGTAGGTGTTTCTGTGTTGCAGGGCTTTATAGAAGGGCTGTCTGGGAGGGGCCAGTGGTTTAGTAGGTGTTTCTGTGTTGCAGGGCTTTATAGAAGAGCTGTCTGGGAGGGGCCAGTGGTTTAGTAGGTGTTGCAGGGCTTTATAGAGGGGCTGTCTGGGAGGGGCAGTGGTTTAGTAGGTGTTGCTGTGTTGCAGGGCTTTATAGAGGGGCTGTGTGGGAGGGGCAGTGGTTTAGTAGGTGTTGCTGTGTTGCAGGGCTTGAAAGAAGGGCTGTCTGGGAGGGGCCAGTGGTTTAGTAGGTGTTGCAGGGCTTTATAGAGGGGCTGTGTGGGAGGGGCAGTGGTTTAGTAGGTGTTGCTGTGTTGCAGGGCTTGAAAGAAGGGCTGTCTGGGAGGGGCCAGTGGTTTAGAGGTGTGGCTGTGTTGCAGGGTCTTCCAGAGTTGCTGGCTGAGGGCTCCTATCACCAAGACTACACATCACTCTAAAACAGAACGTGCCGTCTAGGATAATAAAGTTGAAACTTGAACACACACACACAGTCCTTCCACATGTCTGTGAGTGTGCCAGCTGTGTGCTATGGCTGGCTAGCTGACTGTGGAGAGAGTCGCTCCTCCCTCTCAGTGCCACATCAGCACAGAACACACCATCAGCACAGAACACACCATCAGCACAGAACACACCATCAGCACAGAACACACCATCAGCACAGAACACACCATCAGCACAGAACACACCATCAGCACAGAACACACCATCATCAAAGAACACACCATCAGCAGAGATGTATCTTTCTCTCCCCCCCCCCCCCCCCCCCCCCCCATATCTCTCCCTCCCCCATCTCTCCCTCACCCCCCCCCCCCCCTCATCCCCCCCCCCCCATCTCTTCCCATCCCCCCATCCCCCCCATCCCTCCCTCCGGGCCCTCTCAGCCCCCCACAGCAGCAGCATACCAACAGTAAACATGTCATCCTCTCCCCTTCACTTTCATCGTGACCTGATTCTAACTTCATGTCCACTGTCTTCCCTCTACATTTACATTCATTTCTTATGCCATTTCAGCAGCGCTCTCAGACCCACTTGTTCGTGTCTTTTGTTACTTTTGAAAACATATAACCTATAAGATACCTGAATGCTGCTTCTGACGTGTGTTAAGAGGAGCACCTGTGCTGAGGAATCCGAACGCTGCAACCCTGGTGTTGACGGTAACCACGACGATGTTGCCGACGGCAGCCAGGTAGGAGCCGTCCAGTAGAGATGCTGTGTCATCGCCGGCTGCTCCAGACGGGTTATGGAAGAACACCAGGACCGCTGCACTCCCTCTCTATCAGAGGAAAAGACAAGAACAGGAATGACACGGCAGACCAACGGTCAATCTGAGGGACCGGTAGTGGAGTGGAGCTTGAGGTGTCTAGGGGTTACTAAAGGAGAGGTCAACAGGGCTTCTAGTGAAACAAAGATCTCTATCGGTACAATGTGACTTACGATGCCGCTGGGGATGAAGATGTTGAGGTACAGACAGTCCTCACTGCTGGCTGATGACTCCACAGCTCCAGGCTGCAGACAACTGGGTCTACCATGGGGAACATCCATAACAACAGGGTTAGAGGACACATTAACAACTGGCTCTACCATGGAAACATCCATAACAACAGGGTTAGAGGACACAGTAACACACTGCATGTGGTACAACTGGGTCTACCATGGAAACATCCATAACAACAGGGTTAGAGGACACATTAACAACTGGGTCTACCATGGAAACATCCATAACAACAGGGTTAGAGGACACATTAACAACTGGGTCTACCATGGAAACATCCATAACAACAGGGTTAGAGGACACATTAACAACTGGGTCTACCATGGAAACATCTATAACAACAGGGTTAGAGGACACACTATCACACTGCATGTGGTACAACTGGGTCTACCATGGAAACGTCCATAACAACAGGGTTAGAGGACACATTAACAATTGGGTCTATCATGGAAACATCCATAACAACAGGGTTAGAGGACACATTAACACACTGCATGTGGTACAACTGGGTCTACCATGGAAACGTCCATAACAACAGGGTTAGAGGACACATTAACAACTGGGTCTACCATGGAAACATCCATAACAATAGGGTTAGAGGACACATTAACAACTGGGTCTACCATGGAAACATCCATAACAACAGGGTTAGAGGACACATTAACAACAGGGTCTACCATGGAAACATCCATAACAACAGGGTTAGAGGACACATTAACAACTGGGTCTACCATGGAAACATCCATAATAACAAGCTGGCCTTCTAGGCGGGCGGGCGGGCGTACAGACACACACTCAGACAGACACTCAGACAGACACTCAGACAGACACTCAGACAGACACTCAGACAGACACTCAGACAGACACTCAGACAGACATTCTTAGAGATTGAATGGGATCTTAAGCCCTTACAAATTCATAACATTTCATAGAAGTTGCAGCATCCCGGAGTCGCTTCTTCACTGTTGACGTTGAGACTGGTGTTCTGTGGGTACTATTTAATGAAGCTGCCAGTTGAGGAATTGCGAGGCATCTGTTTCTCAACTAGACACTCTAATGTACTTGCCCTCTTGTTCAGTTTTGCACCGGGGCCTCCCACTCCTCTTTCTATTCTGGTTAGGGCCAGTTTGCACTGTTCTGTGAAGGCAGCGGTACACAGCGTTATACGAGATCTTCCGTTTTTTGGCAATTTCTCGCATGGAATAGCCTTCATTTCTCAGAACAAAAATAGACTAATGCTTTTCAGAAGAAAGGTCTTTGTGTCTGGCCATTTTGAGCCTGCAATCGAACCCACAAATGCTGATGCTCCAGATGCTCAGCTAGTCTAAAGAATGCCAATTTTATTGCTTGTTTAATCATAACAGTTTTCAGCTGTGCTAACATGAATGCAAAAGGGTTTTCTAATGATCAATTAGCCTTTTAAAATGATAAACTTGGATTAGCTAACACAACGTGCCATTTGAACACAGGAGTGATGGTTGCTGATAATGGGCCTCTGTACGCCTATGTAGATATTCCATTAAAAATCTGCTGTTTCCAGCTACAATAGTCATTTACAACATTAACCATTTCTGATAAATGTTATGTTATTTCAATGGACAAAAAAATTTGCTTTTCTTTCAAAAACAAGAACATTTCTAAGTGGCCCCAAACATTTTAACGGTAGTGTATATATAAAACATTCCAAGATGTAACATTTCCTAGTGGTTAGCGTGTCGGACCAGTAACCGAAAGGTTGCTAGATCGAATCCCCGAGTTGACAAGGTAAAGATATGTCATTCTGCCCCTGAACAAGGCAGTTAACCCTCTGTTCCTAGGCAGTCAACCCACTGTTCCTAGGCAGTCAACCCACTGTTCCTAGACCAGTTAACCCACTGTTCCTAGGCAGTTAACCCACTGTTCCTAGGCAGTCAACCCACTGTTCCTAGACCAGTTAACCCACTGTTCCTAGACCAGTTAACCCACTGTTCCTAGACCAGTTAACCCACTGTTCCTAGGCAGTTAACCCACTGTTCCTAGGCAGTCAACCCACTGTTCCTAGACCAGTTAACCCACTGTTCCTAGGCAGTAATTGTTCCTCCACAGAGTCATTGTTTACCTGGTAACCGTGGCGTTCCATGTGCCACTCCATTCAGCAGGCTGGGGGGGTACGAAACGGAGGGCTCTGATAGGAGGACGAGCGTACGGAACTCCCAAGAACTGTCTGACTGTCTTCCTGTCTGACTCGAGCAGCGTTGTCACGGACGATCCCTGGAGCGTTCCGTGAGCCGGGATAAACACTGACGTCAACGCCGCCTTGGGTTCTGGATCCCACAGAATACATAACCATCAGTCAGAGGGAAGCCTGGACTGACACTGACAACTATGGGCCCTGGTCAAAAGTAATGCACCATATAGGGAACAGGGTGCCATTTGGGACAGAGATACTGTCTGCACTGGAATCAACCAGCTGTAAAACTCCTTCAGCACCTCTCAGATGATAAATCACGCTTTCTAATAATAATGACCATTACAGGAAGTAGGCTGCAGTGATTGACACGACCTAACCCACCAATACAAATCTCTGTTTCTTCAAACACTAGTCACATTAGCAGCAGTAAAGTGAGCCAGGGTCAGGGATGTATAGTGAGCCAGGGTCAGGGATGTATAGTGAGCCAGGGTCAGGGATGTATAGTGAGCCAGGGTCAGGGATGTATAGTGAGCCAGGGTCAGGGATGTATAGTGAGCCAGGGATGTATAGTGAGGCAGAGTCAGGGATGTATAGTGAGGCAGAGTCAGGGATGTATAGTGAGCCAGGGTCAGGGATGTATAGTGAGCCAGGGTCAGGGATGTATAGTGAGGCAGGGATGTATTGTGAGTCAGGGATGTATAGTGAACCAGGTTCAGGGATGTATAGTGAACCAGGGTCAGGGATGTATAGTGAGGCAGGGATGTATTGTGAGTCAGGGATGTATAGTGAACCAGGTTCAGGGATGTATAGTGAACCAGGGTCAGGGATGTATAGTGAGCCAGGGTCAGGGATGTATAGTGAGCCAGGGATGTATAGTGAGCCAGGGTCAGGGATGTATAGTGAGCCAGGGTCAGGGATGTATAGTGAGCCAGGGTCAGGGATGTATAGTGAGGCAGAGTCAGGGATGTATAGTGAGGCAGGGATGTATAGTGAGCCAGGGTCAGGGATGTATAGTGAGCCAGGGTCAGGGATGTATAGTGAGCCAGGGTCAGGGATGTATAGTGAGCCAGGGTCAGGGATGTATAGTGAGCCAGGTTCAGGGATGTATAGTGAGCCAGGGTCAGGGATGTATAGTGAGGCAGAGTCAGGGATGTATAGTGAGGCAGGGATGTATAGTGAGCCAGGGTCAGGGATGTATAGTGAGCCAGGGTCAGGGATGTATAGTGAGCCAGGGTCAGGGATGTATAGTGAGCCAGGGTCAGGGATGTATAGTGAGCCAGGGTCAGGGATGTATAGTGAGCCAGGGTCAGGGATGTATAGTGAGGCAGGGTCAGGGATGTATAGTGAGCCAGGGTCAGGGATGTATAGTGAGCCAGGGTCAGGGATGTATAGTGAGGCAGGGTCAGGAATGTATAGTGAGCCAGGGTCAGGGATGTATAGTGAGCCAGGGTCAGGGATGTATAGTGAGCCAGGGATGTATAGTGAGCCAGGGTCAGGGATGTATAGTGAGCCAGGGTCAGGGATGTATAGTGAGCCAGGGTCAGGGATGTATAGTGAGGCAGGGTCAGGGATGTATAGTGAGGCAGGGATGTATAGTGAGCCAGAGTCAGGGATGTATAGTGACCCAGGGTCAGGGATGTATAGTGAGGCAGGGTCAGGGATGTATAGTGAGGCAGGGATGTATAGTGAGCCAGGGTCAGGAATGTATAGTGATGCAGGGATGTATAGTGAGGTAGAGTCAGGGATGTATAGTGAGCCAGGGTCAGGGATGTATAGTGAGGCAGGGTCAGGAATGTATAGTGAGGCAGGGATGTATAGTGAGCCAGGGTCAGGGATGTATAGTGAGCCAGGGTCAGGGATGTATAGTGAGCCAGGGTCAGGAATGTATAGTGAGGCAGGGATGTATAGTGAGCCAGGGTCAGGGATGTATAGTGAGCCAGGGTCAGGGATGTATAGTGAGCCAGGGTCAGGGATGTATAGTGACCCAGGGTCAGGGATGTATAGTGAGCCAGGGTCAGGAATGTATAGTGAGGCAGGGATGTATAGTGAGCCAGGGTCAGGGATGTATAGTGAGCCAGGGTCAGGGATGTATAGTGAGCCAGGGATGTATAGTGAGCCAGGGTCAGGGATGTATAGTGAGCCATGGTCAGGGATGTATAGTGACCCAGGGATGTATAGTGAGCCAGGGTCAGGGATGTATAGTGAGCCAGGGTCAGGGATGTTGCCCACCTTTGTGGAGGTAGACCTGGAGAGCTGACTCTCTGATGACCAGCCGACAGTCCTGACCTCCGGTGGTGGTAGTGGAGGGGCCACAGGCCAGGGTGTCTGGGTAGAGGACACAGCGGACAGCCGAGTCGGTCCGCCCCACTGACACCACAACACAGGACTCAGCCTCCTCACAGGCTGAGGGGAGACACACACACACAGTTTAACGGACAGAAAAGGAGGAGAGTAGAGAGAGGTAAATACAAGGATTGGGGCTCAGACAGGAGAGACCGAGGAGGGGCACAGATGAGGGGCACAGACAGGAGAGACCGAGGAGGGGCACAGATGAGGGACACAGACAGGAGAGACCGAGGAGGGGCACAGATGAGGGGCACAGACAGGAGAGACCGAGGAGGGGCACAGATGAGGGGCTCAGACAGGAGAGACCGAGGAGGGGCACAGATGAAGGGCACAGACAGGAGAGACCGAGGAGGGGCACAGATGAGGGGCACAGACAGGAGAGACCGAGGAGGGGCACAGATGAGGGGCACAGACAGGAGAGACCGAGGAGGGGCACAGATGAGGGGCACAGACAGGAGAGACCGAGGAGGGGCACAGATGAGGGGCACAGACAGGAGAGACCGAGGAGGGGCACAGATGAGGGGCACAGACAGGAGAGACCGAGGAGGGGCACAGATGAGGGGCTCAGACAGGAGAGACAGAGGAGGGGCACAGATGAGGGACACAGACAGGAGAGACCGAGGAGGGGCACAGATGAAGGGCACAGACAGGAGAGACCGAGGAGGGGCACAGATGAGGGGCACAGACAGGAGAGACCGAGGAGGGGCACAGATGAGGGGCACAGACAGGAGAGACCGAGGAGGGGCACAGATGAGGGGCACAGACAGGAGAGACCGAGGAGGGGCACAGATGAGGGGCACAGACAGGAGAGACCGAGGAGGGGCACAGATGAGGGGCACAGACAGGAGAGACCGAGGAGGGGCACAGACAGGAGAGACCAAGGAGGGACACAGACAGGAGAGACCGAGGAGGGGCTTACACCCCTCTTGCCAGGGGACATGTGTGGTCCTGAGTTGGGGGACGTTGACCGTTAGACTAGACTCTGGCACACGATGAAGCTGTTTCTCACCAGACAGACACCAGTCTCTGGTCCTGTCCAGGTCCTCAGCGATGTCTTTACTGATGTGAATAATGTCAAACGTGGAGACGGACGGATCCACCAGAGTAGAGGACACATCCAGGAGTCTCCACTCACTCAAACTCACTGGCAGAGAGACACACATCTTTATCAGCAGGGGATGCATCTGACACATTGTCTGCATCTGACACATTGTCTGCATCTAACACATTGTCTGCATCTAACACATTGTCTGCATCTAACACACTGTCTGCATCTAACACACTGTCTGCATCTAACACACTGTCTGCATCTAACACACTGTCTGCATCTGACACATTGTCTGCATCTGACACATTGTCTGCCTCTGACACATTGTCTGCCTCTGACACATTGTCTGCATCTAACACATTGTCTGCATCTAACACACTGTCTGCATCTAACACACTGTCTGCATCTAACACATTGTCTGCATCTGACACATTGTCTGCCTCTAACACATTGTCTGCATCTGACACATTGTCTGCCTCTGACACATTGTCTGCATCTGACACATTGTCTGCATCTAACACACTGTCTGCATCTGACACATTGTCTGCATCTGACACATTGTCTGCATCCTAACACACTGTCTGCATCTGACACATTGTCTGCCTCTGACACATTGTCTGCATCTAACACATTGTCTGCATCTAACACACTGTCTGCATCTAACACATTGTCTGCATCTGACACATTGTCTGCATCTAACACACTGTCTGCATCTAACACACTGTCTGCATCTAACACACTGTCTGCATCTGACACATTGTCTGCCTCTGACACATTGTCTGCATCTGACACATTGTCTGCATCTGACACATTGTCTGCATCTAACACACTGTCTGCATCTGACACATTGTCTGCATCTGACACATTGTCTGCATCTAACACACTGTCTGCATCTAACACACTGTCTGCATCTGACACACTGTCTGCATCTGACACACTGTCTGCATCTGACACATTGTCTGCATCTAACACACTGTCTGCATCTAACACACTGTCTGCATCTAACACACTGTCTGCATCTGACACATTGTCTGCATCTAACACACTGTCTGCATCTAACACAATGTCTGCATCTGACACATTGTCTGCATCTGACACACTGTCTGCATCTGACACACTGTCTGCATCTGACACATTGTCTGCATCTGACACATTGTCTGCATCTGACACATTGTCTGCATCTGACACATTGTCTGCATCTAACACACTGTCTGCATCTGACACATTGTCTGCATCTAACACACTGTCTGCATCTGACACATTGTCTGCATCTAACACACTGTCTGCATCTGACACATTGTCTGCATCTGACACACTGTCTGCATCTGACACATTGTCTGCATCTGACACATTGTCTGCATCTGACACATTGTCTGCATCTGACACATTGTCTGCATCTAACACATTGTCTGCATCTGACACATTGTCTGCATCTAACACACTGTCTGCATCTGACACATTGTCTGCATCTGACACATTGTCTGCATCTGACACATTGTCTGCATCTAACACACTGTCTGCATCTAACACACTGTCTGCCTCTGACACACTGTCTGCATCTGACACATTGTCTGCATCTAACACACTGTCTGCATCTGACACATTGTCTGCATCTGACACACTGTCTGCATCTGACACACTGTCTGCATCTGACACATTGTCTGCATCTGACACACTGTCTGCATCTGACACACTGTCTGCATCTAACACACTGTCTGCATCTGACACATTGGCTGCATCTAACACATTGTCTGCATCTGACACATTGTCTGCATCTAACACTTTGTCTGCATCTAACACATTGTCTGCATCTAACACATTGTCTGCATCTGACACATTGTCTGCATCTAACACACTGTCTGCATCTAACACACTGTCTGCATCTAACACACTGTCTGCATCTAACACACTGTCTGCATCTAACACACTGTCTGCATCTAACACACTGTCTGCATCTAACACACTGTCTGCATCTAACACACTGTCTGTATCTAACACACTGTCTGCATCTAACACACTGTCTGCATCTAACACATTGTCTGCATCTAACACATTGTCCCATAGGGCTCTGTTCAGAAGCAGTGTCCCACACAAGGTAAAAGGCTCCATATTTGGGATGCAGCCATTGAAATGTATTTTAATGTCAAAAGGACAGAGCTCTCTTAAGCATCCAATTCCAACACTATCCACTGTGCTAGATAGTAATGAGAGCAGCTGAAAGCCTGTACTCTCCTCTGTCTAATGGACAGGTTTCTAGCAACTGGAGCCGTTGGAGACAGTATCTCCCCTGTCTAATGGACAGGTTTCTAGCTACTGGAGGGTATGGAGACAGTATCTCCTCTGTCTAATGGACAGGTTTCTAGCTACTGGAGGGTATGGAGGAAGTATCTCCTCTGTCTAATGGACAGGTTTCTAGCTACTGGAGCCGTTGGAGACAGTATCTCCTCTGTCTAATGGACAGGTTTCTAGCTACTGGAGGGTATGGAGACAGTATCTCCTCTGTCTAATGGACAGGTTTCTAGCTACTGGAGGGTATGGAGGAAGTATCTCCTCTGTCTAATGGACAGGTTTCTAGCTACTGGAGCCGTTGGAGACAGTATCTCCTCTGTCTAATGGATAGGTTTCTAGCTACTGGAGCCGTTGGAGACAGTATCTCCTCTGTCTAATGGACAGGTTTCTAGCTACTGGAGCCGTTGGAGACAGTATCTCCTCTGTCTAATGGACAGGTTTCTAGCTACTGGCGACAGTATCTCCTCTGTCTAATGGACAGGTTTCTAGCTACTGGAGACAGTATCTCCTCTGTCTAATGGACAGGTTTCTAGCTACTGGAGCCGTTGGAGACAGTATCTCCTCTGTCTAATGGACAGGTTTCTAGCTACTGGAGCCGTTGGAGACAGTATCTCCTCTGTCTAATGGACAGGTTTCTAGCTACTGGAGCCGTTGGAGACAGTATCTCCTCTGTCTAATGGACAGGTTTCTAGCTACTGGAGCCGTTGGAGACAGTATCTCCTCTGTCTAATGGACAGGTTTCTAGCTACTGGAGCCGTTGGAGACAGTATCTCCTCTGTCTAATGGACAGGTTTCTAGCTACTGGAGCCGTTATCTCCTCTGTCTAATTGACAGGTTTCTAGCTACTGGAGGGTATGGAGACAGTATCTCCTCTGTCTAATGGACAGGTTTCTAGCTACTGGAGGGTATGGAGACAGTACCTCCGCTGTCTAATGGACAGGTTTCTAGCTACTGGAGGGTATGGAGACAGTATCTCCTCTGTCTAATGGACAGGTTTCTAGCTACTGGAGCCGTTATCTCCTCTGTCTAATGGACAGGTTTCTAGCTACTGGAGGGTATGGAGACAGTATCTCCTCTGTCTAATGGACAGGTTTCTAGCTACTGGAGGGTATGGAGACAGTATCTCCTCTGTCTAATGGACAGGTTTCTAGCTACTGGAGGGTATGGAGACAGTATCTCCTCTGTCTAATGGACAGGTTTCTAGCTACTGGAGGGTATGGAGACAGTATCTCCTCTGTCTAATGGACAGGTTTCTAGCTACTGGAGGGTATGGAGACAGTATCTCCTCTGTCTAATGGACAGGTTTCTAGCTACTGGAGGGTATGGAGACAGTATCTCCTCTGTCTAATGGACAGGTTTCTAGCTACTGGAGCCGTTATCTCCTCTGTCTAATGGACAGGTTTCTAGCTACTGGAGCCGTTATCTCCTCTGTCTAATGGACAGGTTTCTAGCTACTGGAGCCGTTATCTCCTCTGTCTAATGGACAGGTTTCTAGCTACTGGAGGGTATGGAGACAGTATCTCCTCTGTCTAATGGACAGGTTTCTAGCTACTGGAGGGTATGGAGACAGTATCTCCTCTGTCTAATGGACAGGTTTCTAGCTACTTGGGGGTATGGAGACAGTATATCCTCTGTCTAATGGACAGGTGTCTAGCTACTGGAGGGTATGGAGACAGTATCTCCTCTGTCTAATGGACAGGTTTCTAGCTACTGGAGGGTATGGAGGAAGTATCTCCTCTGTCTAATGGACAGGTTTCTAGCTACTGGAGGGTATGGAGACAGTATCTCCTCTGTCTAATGGACAGGTTTCTAGCTACTGGAGGGTATGGAGACAGTATCTCCTCTGTCTAATGGACAGGTTTCTAGCTACTGGAGCCGTTGGAGACAGTATCTCCTCTGTCTAATGGACAGGTTTCTAGCTACTGGAGCCGTTATCTCCTCTGTCTAATTGACAGGTTTCTAGCTACTGGAGGGTATGGAGACAGTATCTCCTCTGTCTAATGGACAGGTTTCTAGCTACTGGAGGGTATGGAGACAGTACCTCCGCTGTCTAATGGACAGGTTTCTAGCTACTGGAGGGTATGGAGACAGTATCTCCTCTGTCTAATGGACAGGTTTCTAGCTACTGGAGCCGTTATCTCCTCTGTCTAATGGACAGGTTTCTAGCTACTGGAGGGTATGGAGACAGTATCTCCTCTGTCTAATGGACAGGTTTCTAGCTACTGGAGGGTATGGAGACAGTATCTCATCTGTCTAATGGACAGGTTTCTAGCTACTGGAGGGTATGGAGACAGTATCTCCTCTGTCTAATGGACAGGTTTCTAGCTACTGGAGGGTATGGAGACAGTATCTCCTCTGTCTAATGGACAGGTTTCTAGCTACTGGAGCCGTTATCTCCTCTGTCTAATGGACAGGTTTCTAGCTACTGGAGCCGTTATCTCCTCTGTCTAATGGACAGGTTTCTAGCTACTGGAGCCGTTATCTCCTCTGTCTAATGGACAGGTTTCTAGCTACTGGAGGGTATGGAGACAGTATCTCCTCTGTCTAATGGACAGGTTTCTAGCTACTGGAGGGTATGGAGACAGTATCTCCTCTGTCTAATGGACAGGTTTCTAGCTACTTGGGGGTATGGAGACAGTATATCCTCTGTCTAATGGACAGGTGTCTAGCTACTGGAGGGTATGGAGACAGTATCTCCTCTGTCTAATGGACAGGTTTCTAGCTACTGGAGGGTATGGAGGAAGTATCTCCTCTGTCTAATTGACAGGTTTCTAGCTACTGGAGGGTATGGAGACAGTATCTCCTCTGTCTAATGGACAGGTTTCTAGCTACTGGAGGGTATGGAGACAGTATCTCCTCTGTCTAATGGACAGGTTTCTAGCTACTGGAGCCGTTGGAGACAGTATCTCCTCTGTCTAATGGACAGGTTTCTAGCTACTGGAGGGTATGGAGACAGTATCTCCTCTGTCTAATGGACAGGTTTCTAGCTACTGGAGCCGTTGGAGACAGTATCTCCTCTGTCTAATGGACAGGTTTCTAGCTACTGGAGCCGTTGGAGACAGTATCTCCTCTGTCTAATGGACAGGTTTCTAGCTACTGGAGCCGTTGGAGACAGTATCTCCTCTGTCTAATGGACAGGTTTCTAGCTACTGGAGCCGTTATCTCCTCTGTCTAATTGACAGGTTTCTAGCTACTGGAGGGTATGGAGACAGTATCTCCTCTGTCTAATGGACAGGTTTCTAGCTACTGGAGGGTATGGAGACAGTACCTCCGCTGTCTAATGGACAGGTTTCTAGCTACTGGAGGGTATGGAGACAGTATCTCCTCTGTCTAATGGACAGGTTTCTAGCTACTGGAGCCGTTATCTCCTCTGTCTAATGGACAGGTTTCTAGCTACTGGAGGGTATGGAGACAGTATCTCCTCTGTCTAATGGACAGGTTTCTAGCTACTGGAGGGTATGGAGACAGTATCTCCTCTGTCTAATGGACAGGTTTCTAGCTACTGGAGGGTATGGAGACAGTATCTCCTCTGTCTAATGGACAGGTTTCTAGCTACTGGAGGGTATGGAGACAGTATCTCCTCTGTCTAATGGACAGGTTTCTAGCTACTGGAGGGTATGGAGACAGTATCTCCTCTGTCTAATGGACAGGTTTCTAGCTACTGGAGCCGTTATCTCCTCTGTCTAATGGACAGGTTTCTAGCTACTGGAGCCGTTATCTCCTCTGTCTAATGGACAGGTTTCTAGCTACTGGAGCCGTTATCTCCTCTGTCTAATGGACAGGTTTCTAGCTACTGGAGGGTATGGAGACAGTATCTCCTCTGTCTAATGGACAGGTTTCTAGCTACTGGAGGGTATGGAGACAGTATCTCCTCTGTCTAATGGACAGGTTTCTAGCTACTTGGGGGTATGGAGACAGTATATCCTCTGTCTAATGGACAGGTGTCTAGCTACTGGAGGGTATGGAGACAGTATCTCCTCTGTCTAATGGACAGGTTTCTAGCTACTGGAGGGTATGGAGGAAGTATCTCCTCTGTCTAATGGACAGGTTTCTAGCTACTGGAGGGTATGGAGACAGTATCTCCTCTGTCTAATGGACAGGTTTCTAGCTACTGGAGGGTATGGAGACAGTATCTCCTCTGTCTAATGGACAGGTTTCTAGCTACTGGAGGGTATGGAGACAGTATCTCCTCTGTCTAATTGACAGGTTTCTAGCTACTGGAGGGTATGGAGACAGTATCTCCTCTGTCTAATGGACAGGTTTCTAGCTACTGGAGCCGTTATCTCCTCTGTCTAATGGACAGGTTTCTAGCTACTGGAGGGTATGGAGACAGTTTCTCCTCTGTCTAATGGACAGGTTTCTAGCTACTGGAGCCGTTATCTCCTCTGTCTAATGGACAGGTTTCTAGCTACTGGAGGGTATGGAGACAGTATCTCCTCTGTCTAATGGACAGGTTTCTAGCTACTGGAGGGTATGGAGACAGTATCTCCTCTGTCTAATGGACAGGTTTCTAGTTACTGGAGGGTATGGAGGAAGTGAGTCTAATTAAAGGCTAAGTGGGAAACACTGCGGCTTGTAAAGATTTCAGCACGTCAGCACAATGAAAGCTCGTAAAATGACCATGTTAGTTTGTCTCTTTGATGTGAGGAGGAGGGAGGGGGGGGGGTCCCTTTGAACACACACAAATGTGAAATGGGTTGTCGCCCAAACAGCACCCCATTCCCCATAATGCACTATTTTTTAACAGAGCCCTATGGGCCCTAATCAAAAGTGGAGCACTATATAAGGAATAGGCTCCCGAGTGGTGCAGCGGTCTAAGGCGCTACATTGCAGTGCTAGAGGCGACACTACAGACCCTGGTTCTATCCCGGGCTGTATCACAACCGGCCGTGATCGGGAGTCCCATAGGGCGGCGTACAATTGGCCCGTCATTGTAAATAATAATTTGTTCTGAACTGACTTGCCTTGTTTAATAAAGGTCAAATAAATAAAACACATTCAGAAGGACCTGGGGGGCCTCATCCAGAGACAGAAAGGATGACGTGTTTCCATTCAACCGTTTACAGGAGGATGACAGCAGGAATAAACACACAGTCAGTCTGTGTATTGTAGCTGACGTATCAAACTAACAGTGTGATGTTATTGTACATTCTAACTCCTGAGGTGAAATATTAACTGCACTCTCACCGTTCTTTGAAGGAACACGTAGTTGGAAACTGGGGCACAACCGTGGTGATTTAGTCCACTGGTTCACTGTGGAGAACAATGGAAACGTCTGAGTCATTACGTAATAAACTCCTCAACGATCAGACAACTACTTGGTTAAATAAATGTGTCTGCTAGATCACGTGGCTCAGCAACACCAACTGGAGAAAAGATGTATTACCGCTGTGTCCCGAATAGCACCCTAGATCACGTGGCTCAGCAACACCAACTGGAGAAAAGATGTATTACCGCTGTGTCCCGAATAGCACCCTAGATCACGTGGCTCAGCAACACCAACTGGAGAAAAGATGTATTACCGCTGTGTCCCGAATAGCACCCTAGATCACGTGGCTCAGCAACACCAACTGGAGAAAAGATGTATTACCGCTGTGTCCCGAATAGCACCCTAGATCACGTGGCTCAGCAACACCAACTGGAGAAAATATGTATTACCGCTGTGTCCCGAATAGCACCCTAGTGCACGACATAGATAGGGCGCCACTTGAAACAGAAACAAACGTGTGAGCTGTGGGACTCTTAAGAATAGAAAAATTACCAGCGAGTCTGAGAATTTCTCCCCAAAAAAAGTAAGAACAATTTGTAGTCTCTGCAATCCTTACCAGGTGACAAAATATAACCCACAAAATGAGATGAACAGCTGAGGCATAATAACACATGTTTCTGTTTAAATCAGTGTGCATCTGTGTCCCAAATAGCACACTATTCCTCCAATGGGCTCTGGTCAAATGTAGTGCACTATATAAAAAGAGAAGGTGCCATTTGGGACACACGGACTGTAACCAGGGCAACGCCGCTGTCACTATTCTCTAGAAGAGAAAGTAACATCAAGACATCAAAGTTAAAAGGTAAGAGACAACTCAAGATGTTGGCCAGATGTTCCAACAAGATGTGTTTCATGCCTCCTCGCTGAGTAAGCTACCCTAAACGCTGTAGAGTTTCAAACGGCACCCTATTCCCTATGTAGTGCACTACTTTTGACCAGGAGCCCATAGGGAATAGGGTGCCGTTTGGGAGTCACCCTGTACCTACTTATCCTCGGACGTTTACACACACCTGGTTTCTCGTACCAGCCAAGCGGATACACTCCGGTTTCTACTCTGGAGGGGGTGCAGTCCTGGACTCTCCAGGTTGTCCGTTCTCCTTCACCACACGTCTGGATACCAAAGCTGTTCAGAGTCAGGCAGAGAACGTCTGATCCTGGATGGAGACAGCACATACACACACACACACACACACACAAAGACACCCAAAGACACACACACCCAAAGACACACACACACAAAGACACACACAAAGACACACACACACACAAACACACAAACACACAAAGACACACACACACACAAACACAAAGACACACACACAAAGACACCCAAAGACACACACACCCAAAGACACACACACACAAAGACACACACAAAGACACACACACACACAAACACACAAACACACAAAGACACACACACACACAAACACACAAAGACACACACACACACACACAAAGACACACACAAAGACACACACACACACACACAAAGACACAAAGACACACACAAAGACACACACACACACAAACACACAAACACACAAAGACACACACACACACAAACACAAAGACACACACACAAAGACACCCAAAGACACACACACCCAAAGACACACACACACAAAGACACACACAAAGACACACACACACACAAACACACAAACACACAAAGACACACACACACACAAACACACAAAGACACACACACACACACACAAAGACACACACACACACACACAAAGACACAAAGACACACGCACACACAAACACACAAAGACACACACACACACACAAAGACACACACACACACACAAAGACACACACACACACACAAAGACACACACACACACACAAAGACACACACACACACACAAAGACACACACACAAAGACACACACACACAAAGACACACACACAAAGACACACACACAAAGACACAAACACACAAAGACACTTTAGAGGAAATATTTGTGTCTCCTTTGGACTTTGTAGTTCTATTGTGATTGTTTCCCTCTTCTCTCTTGCCCCTTGAACTTTGAATGTCGGAGGAATTGTCAGCACTGTAAAAAACATGTCAGCTAATATGTTGACTGAAATAACAACTGACCAGGTGACTGTGTGTCCCTGACGTATCCGATTCCACGGCAACACGGGTCTTCATCACATCTCCGTTCACACTCACGGAACCTGGTACAAACACAAAGCAGGCAGACACCTTTTCTTTGGGGAAACTAAACAGGAATTGTCTAACACTTTTCCTAAAGACTTTGTCATTATCCTAAAGAACATGTTTGTTATTGCTTGAAGTAGTGAAATATAACAGAACCAGTGGGACCCAGGTAACACTGCCCTAAGGTCTCTCACCCCCAGAACCAGTGGGACCCAGGTAACACTGCCCTAAGGTCTCTCAGCCCCAGAACCAGTGGGACCCAGGTAACACTGCCCTAAGGTCTCTCAGCCCCAGAACCAGTGGGACCCAGGTAACACTGCCCTAAGGCCTCTCAGCCCCAGAACCAGTGGGACCCAGGTAACACTGCCCTAAGGTCTCTCAGCCCCAGAACCAGTGGGACCCAGGTAACACTGCCCTAAGGTCTCTCAGCCCCAGAACCAGTGGGACCCAGGTAACACTGCCCTAAGGTCTCTCAGCCCCAGAACCAGTGGGACCCAGGTAACACTGCCCTAAGGTCTCTCAGCCCCAGAACCAGTGGGACCCAGGTAACACTGCCCTAAGGCCTCTCAGCCCCAGAACCAGTGGGACCCAGGTAACACTGCCCTAAGGTCTCTCACCCCCAGAACCAGTGGGACACAGGTAACACCGCCCTAAGGTCTCTCAGCCCCAGAACCAGTGGGACCCAGGTAACACTGCCCTAAGGTCTCTCAGCCCCAGAACCAGTGGGACCCAGGTAACACTGCCCTAAGGTCTCTCACCCCCAGAACCAGTGGGACCCAGGTAACACTGCCCTAAGGTCTCTCACCCCCAGAACCAGTGGGACCCAGGTAACACCACCCTAAGGTCTCTCAGCCCCAGAACCAGTGGGACCCAGGTAACACTGCCCTAAGGTCTCTCAGCCCCAGAACCAGTGGGACCCAGGTAACACCACCCTAAGGTCTCTCAGCCCCAGAACCAGTGGGACCCAGGTAACACTGCCCTAAGGTCTCTCAGCCCCAGAACCAGTGGGACCCAGGTAACACTGCCCTAAGGTCTCTCAGCCCCAGAACCAGTGGGACCCAGGTAACACTGCCCTAAGGTCTCTCAGCCCCAGAACCAGTGGGACCCAGGTAACACTGCCCTAAGGTCTCTCAGCCCCAGAACCAGTGGGACCCAGGTAACACTGCCCTAAGGTCTCTCAGCCCCAGAACCAGTGGGACCCAGGTAACACTGCCCTAAGGTCTCTCAGCCCCAGAACCAGTGGGACCCAGGTAACACTGCCCTAAGGTCTCTCAGCCCCAGAACCAGTGGGACCCAGGTAACACTGCCCTAAGGTCTCTCAGCCCCAGAACCAGTGGGACCCAGGTAACACTGCCCTAAGGTCTCTCAGCCCCAGAACCAGTGGGACCTAGGTACCACTGCCCTAAGGTCTCTCAGCCCCAGAACCAGTGGGACCCAGGTAACACTGCCCTAAGGTCTCTCAGCCCCAGAACCAGTGGGACCCAGGTAACACTGCCCTAAGGTATCTCAGCCCCAGAACCAGTGGGACCCAGGTAACACCACCCTAAGGTCTCTCAGCCCCAGAACCAGTGGGACCCAGGTAACACTGCCCTAAGGTCTCTCACCCCCAGAACCAGTGGGACCCAGGTAACACTGCCCTAAGGTCTCTCACCCCCAGAACCAGTGGGACACAGGTAACACTGCCCTAAGGTCTCTCAGCCCCAGAACCAGTGGGACCCAGGTAACACTGCCCTAAGGTCTCTCAGCCCCAGAACCAGTGGGACCCAGGTAACACTGCCCTAAGGTCTCTCAGCCCCAGTACCAGTGGGACCCAGGTAACACTGCCCTAAGGTCTCTCACCCCCAGAACCAGTGGGACCCAGGTAACACTGCCCTAAGGTCTCTCACCCCCAGAACCAGTGGGACCCAGGTAACACTGCCCTAAGGTCTCTCAGCCCCAGAACCAGTGGGACCCAGGTACCACTGCCCTAAGGTCTCTCAGCCCCAGAACCAGTGGGACCCAGGTACCACTGCCCTAAGGTCTCTCAGCCCCAGAACCAGTGGGACCCAGGTAACACTGCCCTAAGGTCTCTCAGCCCCAGAACCAGTGGGACCCAGGTAACACTGCCCTAAGGTCTCTCAGCCCCAGAACCAGTGGGACCTAGGTACCACTGCCCTAAGGTCTCTCAGCCCCAGAACCAGTGGGACCCAGGTAACACTGCCCTAAGGTCTCTCAGCCCCAGAACCAGTGGGACCCAGGTAACACTGCCCTAAGGTATCTCAGCCCCAGAACCAGTGGGACCCAGGTAACACCACCCTAAGGTCTCTCAGCCCCAGAACCAGTGGGACCCAGGTAACACTGCCCTAAGGTCTCTCACCCCCAGAACCAGTGGGACCCAGGTAACACTGCCCTAAGGTCTCTCACCCCCAGAACCAGTGGGACACAGGTAACACTGCCCTAAGGTCTCTCAGCCCCAGAACCAGTGGGACCCAGATAACACCGCCCTAAGGTCTCTCAGCCCCAGAACCAGTGGGACCCAGGTAACACTGCCCTAAGGTCTCTCACCCCCAGAACCAGTGGGACCCAGGTAACACTGCCCTAAGGTCTCTCACCCCCAGAACCAGTGGGACCCAGGTAACACCGCCCTAAGGTCTTTCAGCCCCATAACCAGTGGGACCCAGGTAACACCACCCGAAGGTCTCTCAGCCCCAGAACCGGTGGGACCCAGGTAACACTGCCCTAAGGTCTCTCAGCCCCAGAACCAGTGGGACCCAGGTAACACTGCCCTGAAGTCTCTCAGCCCCAGAACCAGTGGGACCCAGGTAACACTGCCCTAAGGTCTCTCAGCCCCAGAACCAGTGGGACCCAGGTAACACCACCCTAAGGTCTCTCAGCCCCATAACCAGTGGGACACAGGTAACACTGCCCTAAGGTCTCTCAGCCCCAGAACCAGTGGGACCCAGGTAACACCACCCGAAGGTCTCTCACCCCCAGAACCAGTTGGACCCAGGTAACACCGCCCTAAGGCCTCTTACCCCCTCAGTGATAGGCTTGTCACTCAGGTTGACACCGCCCTAAAGTCTCTTACCCCTCAGTGATAGGCTTGGCACTCAGGTTGACACCGCCCTAAGGCCTCTTACCCCTCAGTGATAGGCTTGTCACTCAGGTTGACACCACCCTAAAGTCTCTTACCCCTCCGTGATAGGCTTGGCACTCAGGTTGACACGGCTACGGACGGAATAAGACACCATCTTCTTAAAGGGAACACGGCTGTAAAAACTCTCCACACTTCCAGTCAGATCAACTGTTAAAACACAACAGACAGAACAACACAAATGAGCTCCTGAAATAATAGAAAAGGTTATTATTTTCTGTAGAAAAACTGTGTGTGCTTCCTTCAGCTGTTTTAATGGAGATAAGTTGATGACGTTTTAGAGGCTAATGTATTATTCTGGTAAATAATATGGTAGTGGGATAAGTTGAAGAAGATCTACAGCACCTCACTACAACATACTGACCATGAACCTACCAGGGATCTCATCCTGCAGCACATCACTACAACATACTGACCATGAACCTACCAGTGATCTCATCCTGCAGCACATCACTACAACATACTGACCATGAACCTACCAGGGATCTCATCACTACAACATACTGACCATGAACCTACCAGGGATCTCATCCTGCAGCACATCACTACAACATACTGACCATGAACCTACCAGGGATCTCATCACTACAACATACTGACCATGAACCTACCAGGGATCTCATCACTACAACATACTGACCATGAACCTACCAGTGATCTCCTCCTGCAGCACCTCACTACAACATACTGACCATGAACCTACCAGGGATCTCATCACTACAACATACTGACCATGAACCTACCAGGGATCTCATCCTGCAGCACCTCACTACAACATACTGACCATGAACCTACCAGGGATCTCCTCCTGCAGCACCTCACTACAACATACTGACCATGAACCTACCAGGGATCTCATCACTACAACATACTGACCATGAACCTACCAGGGATCTCATCACTACAACATACTGATCATGAACCTACCAGGGATCTCATCACTACAACATACTGACCATGAACCTACCAGGGATCTCATCCTGCAGCACCTCACTACAACATACTGACCATTAACCTACCAGTGATCTCATCCTGCAGCACATCACTACAACATACTGACCATGAACCTACCAGGGATCTCATCCTGCAGCACCTCACTACAACATACTGACCATGAACCTACCAGGGATCTCATCCTGCAGCACATCACTACAACATACTGACCATGAACCTACCAGGGATCTCATCCTGCAGCACATCACTGCAACATACTGACCATGAACCTACCAGTGATCTCATCCTGCAGCACATCACTACAACATACTGACCATGAACCTACCAGGGATCTCATCCTGCAGCACATCACTACAACATACTGACCATGAACCTACCATGGATCTCATCCTGCAGGACCTCACTACAACATACTGACCATGAACCTACCAGGGATCTCATCCTGCAGCACATCACTACAACATACTGACCATTAACCTACCAGTGATCTCCTCCTGCAGCACATCACTACAACATACTGACCATGAACCTACCAGGGATCTCATCCTGCAGCACCTCACTACAACATACTGACCATGAACCTACCAGGGATCTCATCCTGCAGCACATCACTACAACATACTGACCATGAACCTACCAGGGATCTCTTCCTGCAGCACATCACTACAACATACTGACCATGAACCTACCAGGGATCTCTTCCTGCAGCACATCACTACAACATACTGACCATGAACCTACCAGGGATTTCATCCTGCAGCACATCACTACAACATACTGACCATGAACCTACCAGTGATCTCATCCTGCAGCACATCACTACAAAATACTGACCATGAACCTACCAGGGATCTCATCCTGCAGCACCTCACTACAACATACTGACCATGAACCTACCAGTGATCTCATCCTGCAGCACATCACTACAACATACTGACCATGAACCTACCAGTGATCTCATCCTGCAGCACCTCACTACAACATACTGACCATGAACCTACCAGGGATCTCATCCTGCAGCACATCACTACAACATACTGACCATGAACCTACCAGGGATCTCATCCTGCAGCACATCACTACAACATACTGACCATGAACCTACCATGGATCTCATCCTGCAGGACCTCACTACAACATACTGACCATGAACCTACCAGGGATCTCATCCTGCAGCACATCACTACAACATACTGACCATTAACCTACCAGTGATCTCCTCCTGCAGCACATCACTACAACATACTGACCATGAACCTACCAGGGATCTCATCCTGCAGCACCTCACTACAACATACTGACCATGAACCTACCAGGGATCTCATCCTGCAGCACATCACTACAACATACTGACCATGAACCTACCAGGGATCTCTTCCTGCAGCACATCACTACAACATACTGACCATGAACCTACCAGGGATCTCTTCCTGCAGCACATCACTACAACATACTGACCATGAACCTACCAGGGATCTCATCCTGCAGCACATCACTACAACATACTGACCATGAACCTACCAGTGATCTCATCCTGCAGCACATCACTACAAAATACTGACCATGAACCTACCAGGGATCTCGTCCTGCAGGACCTCACTACAACATACTGACCATGAACCTACCAGTGATCTCATCCTGCAGCACATCACTACAACATACTGACCATGAACCTACCAGGGATCTCTTCCTGCAGCACATCACTACAACATACTGACCATGAACCTACCAGGGATCTCATCCTGCAGCACCTCACTACAACATACTGACCATTAACCTACCAGTGATCTCATCCTGCAGCACATCACTACAACATACTGACCATGAACCTACCAGGGATCTCATCCTGCAGCACCTCACTACAACATACTGACCATGAACCTACCAGGGATCTCATCCTGCAGCACATCACTACAACATACTGACCATGAACCTACCAGGGATCTCATCCTGCAGCACATCACTGCAACATACTGACCATGAACCTACCAGTGATCTCATCCTGCAGCACATCACTACAACATACTGACCATGAACCTACCAGGGATCTCATCCTGCAGCACATCACTACAACATACTGACCATGAACCTACCATGGATCTCATCCTGCAGGACCTCACTACAACATACTGACCATGAACCTACCAGGGATCTCATCCTGCAGCACATCACTACAACATACTGACCATTAACCTACCAGTGATCTCCTCCTGCAGCACATCACTACAACATACTGACCATGAACCTACCAGGGATCTCATCCTGCAGCACCTCACTACAACATACTGACCATGAACCTACCAGGGATCTCATCCTGCAGCACATCACTACAACATACTGACCATGAACCTACCAGGGATCTCTTCCTGCAGCACATCACTACAACATACTGACCATGAACCTACCAGGGATCTCTTCCTGCAGCACATCACTACAACATACTGACCATGAACCTACCAGGGATCTCATCCTGCAGCACATCACTACAACATACTGACCATGAACCTACCAGTGATCTCATCCTGCAGCACATCACTACAAAATACTGACCATGAACCTACCAGGGATCTCGTCCTGCAGGACCTCACTACAACATACTGACCATGAACCTACCAGTGATCTCATCCTGCAGCACATCACTACAACATACTGACCATGAACCTACCAGTGATCTCATCCTGCAGCACCTCACTACAACATACTGACCATGAACCTACCAGGGATCTCATCCTGCAGCACATCACTACAACATACTGACCATGAACCTACCAGGGATCTCATCCTGCAGCACATCACTACAACATACTGACCATGAACCTACCAGGGATCTCATCACTACAACATACTGACCATGAACCTACCAGGGATCTCGTCCTGCAGGACCTCACTACAACATACTGACCATGAACCTACCAGTGATCTCATCCTGCAGCACATCACTACAACATACTGACCATGAACCTACCAGTGATCTCATCCTGCAGCACCTCACTACAACATACTGACCATGAACCTACCAGGGATCTCATCCTGCAGCACATCACTACAACATACTGACCATGAACCTACCAGGGATCTCATCCTGCAGCACATCACTACAACATACTGACCATGAACCTACCAGGGATCTCATCACTACAACATACTGACCATGAACCTACCAGGGATCTCATCACTACAACATACTGACCATGAACCTACCAGTGATCTCATCCTGCAGCACATCACTACAACATACTGACCATGAACCTACCAGTGATCTCATCCTGCAGCACATCACTACAACATACTGACCATTAACCTACCAGTGATCTCCTCCTGCAGCACATCACTACAACATACTGACCATGAACCTACCAGGGATCTCATCCTGCAGCACCTCACTACAACATACTGACCATGAACCTACCAGGGATCTCATCCTGCAGCACATCACTACAACATACTGACCATGAACCTACCAGGGATCTCTTCCTGCAGCACATCACTACAACATACTGACCATGAACCTACCAGGGATCTCTTCCTGCAGCACATCACTACAACATACTGACCATGAACCTACCAGGGATCTCATCCTGCAGCACATCACTACAACATACTGACCATGAACCTACCAGTGATCTCATCCTGCAGCACATCACTACAAAATACTGACCATGAACCTACCAGGGATCTCGTCCTGCAGGACCTCACTACAACATACTGACCATGAACCTACCAGTGATCTCATCCTGCAGCACATCACTACAACATACTGACCATGAACCTACCAGGGATCTCTTCCTGCAGCACATCACTACAACATACTGACCATGAACCTACCAGGGATCTCATCCTGCAGCACCTCACTACAACATACTGACCATTAACCTACCAGTGATCTCATCCTGCAGCACATCACTACAACATACTGACCATGAACCTACCAGGGATCTCATCCTGCAGCACCTCACTACAACATACTGACCATGAACCTACCAGGGATCTCATCCTGCAGCACATCACTACAACATACTGACCATGAACCTACCAGGGATCTCATCCTGCAGCACATCACTGCAACATACTGACCATGAACCTACCAGTGATCTCATCCTGCAGCACATCACTACAACATACTGACCATGAACCTACCAGGGATCTCATCCTGCAGCACATCACTACAACATACTGACCATGAACCTACCATGGATCTCATCCTGCAGGACCTCACTACAACATACTGACCATGAACCTACCAGGGATCTCATCCTGCAGCACATCACTACAACATACTGACCATTAACCTACCAGTGATCTCCTCCTGCAGCACATCACTACAACATACTGACCATGAACCTACCAGGGATCTCATCCTGCAGCACATCACTACAACATACTGACCATGAACCTACCAGTGATCTCATCCTGCAGCACATCACTACAAAATACTGACCATGAACCTACCAGGGATCTCGTCCTGCAGGACCTCACTACAACATACTGACCATGAACCTACCAGTGATCTCATCCTGCAGCACATCACTACAACATACTGACCATGAACCTACCAGTGATCTCATCCTGCAGCACCTCACTACAACATACTGACCATGAACCTACCAGGGATCTCATCCTGCAGCACATCACTACAACATACTGACCATGAACCTACCAGGGATCTCATCCTGCAGCACATCACTACAACATACTGACCATGAACCTACCAGGGATCTCATCACTACAACATACTGACCATGAACCTACCAGGGATCTCGTCCTGCAGGACCTCACTACAACATACTGACCATGAACCTACCAGTGATCTCATCCTGCAGCACATCACTACAACATACTGACCATGAACCTACCAGTGATCTCATCCTGCAGCACCTCACTACAACATACTGACCATGAACCTACCAGGGATCTCATCCTGCAGCACATCACTACAACATACTGACCATGAACCTACCAGGGATCTCATCCTGCAGCACATCACTACAACATACTGACCATGAACCTACCAGGGATCTCATCACTACAACATACTGACCATGAACCTACCAGGGATCTCATCACTACAACATACTGACCATGAACCTACCAGGGATCTCATCCTGCAGCACATCACTACAACATACTGACCATGAACCTACCAGGGATCTCATCCTGCAGCACATCACTTTCCACCAACAGAAAGAACAATGCCGTACTCTTTGCCTGACTGGACTCTGTCTAACTGAGCTCAATGTTTACCTAACTAGTATGATTCATTATGACTGGGCTACAGTACAGTACTCTGGCCAGGGTTACTGGGTCTGAGTGAATCTGGCTGTGGTCTTGAAGTACAGGATGTCCCAGAGAGAGCCCTGTTCCTGTCTGAACACCCCAGATGTCAACAGCCCAGAACCCTTTAATGAGAGGAAATGAGAGTTTAATGAGCAAATCAAGGAGAGACGTAACTAGCTGTCTGCTTGGAAATGAGTTTTATACAGAGGGAAGCACAGTTGTGGACAATATGTTACTGACCCCATCACTATAAGGCCCAGCATTTTGGTCTGGTGGGCGTTTTCTGTACGTACAACATGTCTCTCATAACAACAGACAACAGGTTGCTGTTAAACGGGATGAGTTGGGGGTACTTGTGATAATATTAAGTGATCTTGACTAGATAAAGTCTTCACTACTGTGGATAAGAGACTACATGTGACAGGTAGCAAATCATTTCCCTCAAAATTAAGTAGATTATTTTCTTTCATTTTCCATCTGGTCTGCATCTATAAATGACTCTGGTACACCGGCGGCAGACTCCCCTCAGAGTGAGAGAGAAGTGACAGTATCATTATACACACCTCTAGTAGCCTCGTGGTTAGAGCGTTGGGCCAGTAACCGAAAGGTTGCTGGATCAAATCCCCGAGCTGACAAGGTAAAAAAAATCTGTCATTCTGCCCCTGAACAAGGCAATTAACCCACTGTTCCCCGAAGACGTGAATGTAGATTAGGCAGGCCCCTCCCTCCCGCTCTATAATGATAGACAGACCTGTAGAGAAGCTCTATAACAGACGGACCTGTAGAGAAGCTCTATAATGATAGACAGACCTGTAGAGAAGCTTTATAATGATAGACAGACCTGTAGAGAAGCTCTATAATGATAGACAGACCTGTAGAGAAGCTCTATAATGATAGACAGACCTGTAGAGAAGCTCTATGACAGACAGACCTGTGGAGAAGCTCTATGACAGACAGATAGACATGTGGAGAAGCTCTATGATAGACAGACAGACCTGTAGAGAAGCTCTATGATATACAGACAGACCTGTAGAGAAGCTCTATGATAGACAGACAGACCTGTGGAGAAGCTCTATGACAGACAGACAGACCTGTAGAGAAGCTCTATAACAGACAGACCTGTAGAGAAGTCATAAAGCATGTGCAGACAGAGGTCAGTAGTAAAGAGGAGATGGGATAGCCCCTGTTGAAGCTTACAGACTCACACACATACACATGTATCGCAGGAGGTTGGTGGCACCTTAATTGGGGAGCACTGGGCTCGTGGTAATGACTGGAGTGGAATCAGTGGAATGGTATCAAATACATCATACACATGGTTTCCATGGTTTCCAGGTGTTTGACACCATTTCATTTGCTCTGTTCTGGACGTTATTATGAGCCGTTGTCCCCTCAGCAACCACCTGTAGTGTGTATATTACAACTGTCTGTGTTCAGAGATCTTTAAGAGCAGTAGAGATGACATGCAGCTGTCATAACAGAATCTGTCTGTACATCTTAATGTACTGATAGATGAGAGACGAGACACATGTATGTAAACGTCTATCCCCAATCATATACATTGGATGAATAACTTTCTGAGTCATGGCAAACAAAGCCTGTTCATCTACACTCAGTTCCCAGAAAGCCTTTGGAAAGATACGTGACTGGTCTTTTAGTCCATCAGCTGGTGGTACATCTGCTGCTGGAGTTAACAATGGAACAATTGTTTTGGGCCGTGAGGGGAGTGTGTGGTGTGGTGTGGTGTGGTGTGGTGTGTGTGTGTGTGTGTGGGTGGTGTGGTGTGTGTGTGTGTGTGTGTGTGTGTGGTGTGTATGTGTGGTGTGTGTGTTGTGTTGTGGTGGTGTGGTGTAGTGTGGTGTGGTGTGGTGTAGTGTGTGTGTGTGTGTGTGTTGTGTTGTGTTGTGGTGGTGTGGTGTGTATGGTGTGGTGTGGTGTGTGTGTGGTGTGTGTGTGTGTGTGTGTGTGTGTGTGTGTGTGTGTGTGTGTGTGTGTGTGTGTGTGTGTGTGTAATAATGCTCCTCCTCCAGTGAGCTACAGTGGGTATGTTCCCCTGCAGATATCAAAGGGTTCTTTATAACGACGTCCCCAGACAGTCACTGGTTCCACAGGGTCATGTTAATGAGGGAGCCTCCACCTGCCGTACACCTCGGCAAGCATATTAAACACGTTCTTTAAAGGTAAAGGTACTGCTGAGCTAGCTAGCTGTTTTCAATGCAACAGAAGCACCATTCAGAAGGACAAGACACCCAGCTGAAAATCATATGGTTTGAATTCATCCACAACGAGGCTCATTCTGTTTCACTGCTGCTGTGAAGAGCACGATAATAATAACAAGAGCTCTGGGTTACAGGCAAATGAATAGTCTGACAGCAGAGAGAGAAGGGGAGGGAAAGGGAGAGAGGGAGAGGGAAAGAGAGAGAGAGAGAGAGAGAGAGAGAGAGAGAGAGAGAGAGAGAGAGGGAGAGAGAGAGAGAGAGAGAGAGAGAGAGAGAGAGAGAGAGAGAGAGAGAGAGAGAGAGAGAGGAGAGAGAGGAGAGAGAGGAGAGAGAGGAGGGAGGGAGGGAGGGAGGGAGGGAGGGAGGGAGGGAGGGAGGGAGGGAGGGAGGGAGGGAGGGAGGGAGGGAGAGAAAAAGCAGATGCTCTTCAGAGAGCTGTATTGAATTTAACAGGACACTCAGGTTAGCTGTGACCACCAGTAGAACCACTGGATGTGTCCACTAATGGTCATAAGACTCTGGTCAAAAGTAGTGCACTACATAGGGAATAGGGTCCCCATAGGACTCTGGTCAAAAGTAGTGCACTACATAGGGAATAGGGTCCCCATAGGGCTCTGGTCAAAAGTAGTGCACTACATAGGGAATAGGGTCCCCATAGGGCTCTGGTCAAAAGTAGTGCACTACATAGGGAATAGGGTCCCCATAGGGCTCTGGTCAAAAGTAGTGCACTACATAGGGAATAGGGTCCCCATAGGGCTCTGGTCAAAAGTAGTGCACTACATAGGGAATAGGGTCCCCATAGGACTCTGGTCAAAAGTAGTGCACTACATAGGGAATAGGGTTCCCATAGGACTCTGGTCAAAAGTAGTGCACTACATAGGGAATAGGGTTCCATTTGAATCGCAGCATGTGACACAGACGACTAAGTCACTCACGGCACAACATATTAAAAAACACAGAGAATTCTGAAGAAGTCAGTGGTGCTCTGTCAGTGGTATGCACTACGCATATAAACACAGACAGGAAACCTTCAAAACTGTCTTTTGTTTTTTTTAAACCTCTTTTGCCAATTCACACAAGCTGAGAGATAAAAGCAAGAGACAGTATCACAACAGAGAAGAGCGGTTGTTTTCAACAGCGACTAAAATGGACAGCCTGGGTTTGTGTAACCTTGGAAAAGGCAGCCTGCTGTCATTTGAGCAAGAGCAGGATCACGCTACTGACATTACTCACAGGTCTCCTTTCTCAACCCGCAGAGCTGCTCAAGTGTCTGTGTTCCAAATGGCACCCTATTCCCTACATAATGCAGTACTTTAAATGAGCCCTGGTCAAAAGTAGTGCTATATATAGGGAATAGGGTGCCATTTTGGGAGTCGCCCAGAGCCAAGCAGTGGCAGTCGTCCTAACTTCTGATATACAGCCTTGTTGACCTGTTGCTAGGAACAAGACCAAAACAAGCCTAGAATCACAAACAGCGAGGCTGCTGGGATTCCCAACTTCATCAGTCATTATGAAGTAGAGGGAGGAAGGGAAGACAACACTAGTGATGGCTGGGCCAGTCATTATGAAGTAGAGGGAGGAAGGGAAGACAACACTAGTGATGGCTGGGCCAGTCATTATGAAGTAGAGGGAGGAGGGGAAGACAACACTAGTGATGGCTGGGCCAGTCATTATGAAGTAGAGGGAGGAAGGGAAGACAACACTAGTGATGGCTGGGCCAGTCATTATGAAGTAGAGGGAGGAGGGGAAGACAACACTAGTGATGGCTGGGCCAGTCATTATGAAGTAGAGGGAGGAGGGGAAGACAACACTAGTGATGGCTGGGCCAGTCATTATGAAGTAGAGGGAGGAAGGGAAGACAACACTAGTGATGGCTGGGCCAGTCATTATGAGGTAGAGGGAGGAAGGGAAGACAACACTAGTGATGGCTGGGCCAGTCATTATGAAGTAGAGGGAGGAAGGGAAGACAACACTAGTGATGGCTGGGCCAGTCATTATGAAGTAGAGGGAGGAAGGGAAGACAACACTAGTGATGGCTGGGCCAGTCATTATGAAGTAGAGGGAGGAGGGGAAGACAACACTAGTGATGGCTGGGCCAGTCATTATGAAGTAGAAGGAGGAAGGGAAGACAACACTAGTGATGGCTGGGGCAGTCATTATGAAGTAGAGGGAGGAAGGGAAGACAACACTAGTGATGGCTGGGCCAGTCATTATGAAGTAGAGGGAGGAAGGGAAGACAACACTAGTGATGGCTGGGCCAGTCATTATGAGGTAGAGGGAGGAAGGGAAGACAACACTAGTGATGGCTGGGCCAGTCATTATGAAGTAGAGGGAGGAAGGGAAGACAACACTAGTGATGGCTGGGCCAGTCATTATGAAGTAGAGGGAGGAAGGGAAGACAACACTAGTGATGGCTGGGCCAGTCATTATGAAGTAGAGGGAGGAAGGGAAGACAACACTAGTGATGGCTGGGCCAGTCATTATGAAGTAGAGGGAGGAAGGGAAGACAACACTAGTGATGGCTGGGCCAGTCATTATGAAGTAGAGGGAGGAAGGGAAGACAACACTAGTGATGGCTGGGCCAGTCATTATGAAGTAGAGGGAGGAAGGGAAGACAACACTAGTGATGGCTGGGCCAGTCATTATGAAGTAGAGGGAGGAAGGGAAGACAACACTAGTGATGGCTGGGCCAGTCATTATGAAGTAGAGGGAGGAAGGGAAGACAACACTAGTGATGGCTGGGCCAGTCATTATGAAGTAGAGGGAGGAAGGGAAGACAACACTAGTGATGGCTGGGCCAGTCATTATGAAGTAGAGGGAGGAAGGGAAGACAACACTAGTGATGGCTGGGCCAGTCATTATGAAGTAGAGGGAGGAAGGGAAGACAACACTAGTGATGGCTGGGCCAGTCATTATGAAGTAGAGGGAGGAAGGGAAGACAACACTAGTGATGGCTGGGCCAGTCATTATGAAGTAGAGGGAGGAAGGGAAGACAACACTAGTGATGGCTGGGACAGTCATTATGAAGTAGAGGGAGGAGGGGAAGACAACACTAGTGATGGCTGGGCCAGTCATTATGAAGTAGAGGGAGGAAGGGAAGACAACACTAGTGATGGCTGGGCCAGTCATTATGAAGTAGAGGGAGGAAGGGCAGACAACACTAGTGATGGCTGGGCCAGTCATTATGAAGTAGAGGGAGGAAGGGAAGACAACACTAGTGATGGCTGGGCCAGTCATTATGAAGTAGAGGGAGGAAGGGAAGACAACACTAGTGATGGCTGGGCCAGTCATTATGAAGTAGAGGGAGGAAGGGAAGACAACACTAGTGATGGCTGGGCCAGTCATTATGAAGTAGAGGGAGGAAGGGCAGATAACACTAGTGATGGCTGGGCCAGTCATTATGAAGTAGAGGGAGGAAGGGAAGACAACACTAGTGATGGCTGGGCCAGTCATTATGAAGTAGAGGGAGGAAGGGAAGACAACACTAGTGATGGCTGGGCCAGTCATTATGAAGTAGAGGGAGGAAGGGAAGACAACACTAGTGATGGCTGGGCCAGTCATTATGAAGTAGAGGGAGAAGGGGAAGACAACACTAGTGATGGCTGGGCCAGTCATTATGAGGTAGAGGGAGGAAGGGAAGACAACACTAGTGATGGCTGGGCCAGTCATTATGAGGTAGAGGGAGTAAGGGAAGACAACACTAGTGATGGCTGGGCCAGTCATTATGAAGTAGAGGGAGGAAGGGAAGACAACACTAGTGATGGCTGGGCCAGTCATTATGAAGTAGAGGGAGGAAGGGAAGACAACACTAGTGATGGCTGGGCCAGTCATTATGAAGTAGAGGGAGGAAGGGAAGACAACACTAGTGATGGCTGGGACAGTCATTATGAAGTAGAGGGAGGAGGGGAAGACAACACTAGTGATGGCTGGGCCAGTCATTATGAAGTAGAGGGAGGAGGGGAAGACAACACTAGTGATGGCTGGGCCAGTCATTATGAAGTAGAGGGAGGAAGGGAAGACAACACTAGTGATGGCTGGGCCAGTCATTATGAGGTAGAGGGAGGAAGGGAAGACAACACTAGTGATGGCTGGGCCAGTCATTATGAAGTAGAGGGAGGAAGGGAAGACAACACTAGTGATGGCTGGGCCAGTCATTATGAAGTAGAGGGAGGAAGGGAAGACAACACTAGTGATGGCTGGGCCAGTCATTATGAAGTAGAGGGAGGAGGGGAAGACAACACTAGTGATGGCTGGGCCAGTCATTATGAAGTAGAAGGAGGAAGGGAAGACAACACTAGTGATGGCTGGGCCAGTCATTATGAAGTAGAGGGAGGAAGGGAAGACAACACTAGTGATGGCTGGGCCAGTCATTATGAAGTAGAGGGAGGAAGGGAAGACAACACTAGTGATGGCTGGGCCAGTCATTATGAAGTAGAGGGAGGAAGGGAAGACAACACTAGTGATGGCTGGGCCAGTCATTATGAAGTAGAGGGAGGAGGGGAAGACAACACTAGTGATGGTTGGGCCAGTCATTATGAAGTAGAGGGAGGAAGGGAAGACAACACTAGTGATGGCTGGGCCAGTCATTATGAAGTAGAGGGAGGAAGGGAAGACAACACTAGTGATGGCTGGGCCAGTCATTATGAAGTAGAGGGAGGAAGGGAAGACAACACTAGTGATGGCTGGGCCAGTCATTATGAAGTAGAGGGAGGAAGGGCAGACAACACTAGTGATGGCTGGGCTTCATGTTCAGATGATTGTTAACAGTTTGGATTGATAATAACTTGTGTAGTATATCAAGTCCGGAGCGTAATTTGTCTGAATGTTTTAAATAGAAAGCTCTTAAACTAACCATTAATTTGCTTTCAGGGTAACCTCCAGTATAAATACCTCTACCGTAGAATTATATATAGAACGTTAATAGGACTCTGTGGACTCACCCTTCTTGGTGTGAGCGGTGTGGGGTTGCTGGAGTTAAAAACTCACCCTTCTTGGTGTGTGAGGTGTGGGGTTGCTGGAGTTAAAAACTCACCCTTCTTGGTGTGTGGGGTTGCTGGAGTTAAAAACTCACCCTTCTTGGTGTGTGGGGTTGCTGGAGTTAAAAACTCACCCTTCTTGGTGTGTGAGGCGTGGGGTTGCTGGAGTTAAAAACTCACCCTTCTTGGTGTGTGAGGTGTGGGGTTGCTGGAGTTAAAAACTCACCCTTCTTGGTGTGTGAGGCGTGGGGTTGCTGGAGTTAAAAACTCACCGTTCTTGGTGTGTGAGGTGTGGGGTTGCTGGAGTTAAAAACTCACCATTCTTGGTGTGTGAGGCGTGGGGTTGCTGGAGTTAAAAACTCACCGTTCTTGGTGTGTGATGTGTGGGGTTGCTGGAGTTAAAGACTCACCCTTCTTGGTGTGAGCGGTGTGGGGTTGCTGGGGGAGCACAGGGCTGCAGGCCTGTCTCAGGGGTTTGTCGTAGGCCCCACACACCTGGGTGTCTGGGTACAGGGCGCAGGTAAAGTACACTGAGCTCTCATCTCTCACATCAGCCAAGTGGCACAGCTCCTCCTCCTCACAGTCTGAAACACACAGAGAACACCTGAAACACACCTAAAACACACAGAGGACACCTGTAACACACATTATACGAGTGCTAAAGATGAAGGCCATGTGATAGCAGTGAGAAACAACTAAAATATTCAGTGTATGAGATTCAAGGTGAATTGCTTTTGCAAAAGGCAAGCCATGAAGCTGATATATCCTACGTTTCAGACACCACAGCTGAGCCTCCTGTGCAGAGAACTGATGTTTAAAGATCCAGTATTGCAGGCTGGGGATGTCCCGTTCAGAGTCCACAACAACAGCACTACTGTCCAGGGCCACAAACGTCTCCTTCACTGCATCTACGGGACGGGACAGGATGAGGTACAGCGTAACAAACAGTTGGTTTAGGTTTTGGCTCCTAGTAATAGGAGAATTAAGAAGGCTAAACTAACCCGACAGAACGACTCGGGGGGCTTGTTGTGGGAGGACACTGCTACAGGCTGGGGAGGTCTTGGGACGAGTGGTCATATCAGACTCTGAAAGATGGATCATTTTAGCATGTGAGAAAGATAAGTCAAGACAACCCAGTAATGTTTATTCAGAAGTACATTGTTTTATAAATCTGCATAAGGAATTAAATGTACAATACCTTTCCAGAGGTAAATGCCTTGGAACCCAATAATGGTGGCCTGGTAGTCAGTTTTGTTCTTGCTTGATGTTGGCAGAGCTGTATCAGCTGTGAGAGAAACATAATGACCATTACATCACTTCGTAAACACTTAGTTAGAGTAACACTTCATAACCACTTAGTTACAGAGTAGAGTAACACTTCATAACCACTTAGTTACGGAGTAACACTTCATAACCACTTAGATACAGAGTAACACTTCATAACCACTTAGTTAGAGTAACACTTCATAACCACTTAGTTAGAGTAACACTTCATAACCACTTAGTTACAGAGTAACACTTCATAACCACTTAGTAACAGAGTAACACTTCATAACCACTTAGTAACAGAGTAGAGTAACACTTCATAACCACTTAGTTACAGAGTAACACTTCATAACCACTTAGTTACAGAGTAACACTTCATAACCACTTATTTACAGAGTAGAGTAACACTTCATAACCACTTAGTTACAGAGTAACACTTCATAACCACTTAGTTACAGAGTAACACTTCATAACCACTTAGTTACAGAGTAACACTTCATAACCACTTAGTTACAGAGTAACACTTCATAACCACTTAGTTACAGAGTAGAGTAACACTTCATAACCACTTAATTACAGAGTAACACGTCATAACCACTTAGTAACAGAGTAACACTTCATAACCACTTAGTTACAGAGTAACACTTCATAACCACTTAGTTACAGAGTAACACTTCATAACCACTTAGTAACAGAGTAGAGTAACACTTCATAACCACTTAGTAACAGAGTAACACTTCATAACCACTTAGTTACAGAGTAGAGTAACACTTCATAACCACTTAGTTACAGAGTAACACTTCATAACCACTTAGTTACAGAGTAGAGTAACACTTCATAACCACTTAGTTACAGAGTAACACTTCATAAACACTTAGTTACAGAGTAACACTTCATAACCACTTATTTACAGAGTAGAGTAACACTTCATAACCACTTAGTTACAGAGTAACACTTCATAACCACTTAGTAACAGAGTAACACTTCATAACCACTTAGTAACAGAGTAACACTTCATAACCACTTAGTTACAGAGTAACACGTCATAACCACTTAGTAACAGAGTAACACTTCATAACCACTTAGTTACAGAGTAACACGTCATAAACACTTAGTTACAGAGTAACACGTCATAAACACTTAGTTACAGAGTAGAGTAACACTTCATAACCACTTAGTTACAGAGTAACACGTCATAACCACTTAGTAACAGAGTAACACTTCATAACCACTTAGTTACAGAGTAACACGTCATAACCACTTAGTAACAGAGTAACACTTCATAACCACTTAGTTACAGAGTAACACTTCATAACCACTTAGTTACAGAGTAGAGTAACACTTCATAACCACTTAATTACAGAGTAACACTTCATAACCACTTAGTTACAGAGTAACACTTCATAACCACTTAGTTACAGAGTAACACTTCATAACCACTTAGTTACAGAGTAGAGTAACACTTCATAACCACATACTGTAGTCAGATTATAGTATCATCATCTATTCCATCTATACTGTACAGGCAGGTTTCCTGGACACAGCTTCAGCCTAGTCTTTGACCCCAAAATATTTCCAATGGAGATCCTTTTTAATTGAGCTTTTAAGTCCAGGAATAGGTTTAATCTGTGTCTGGGAAACGGTCCTTTAATGTTACGGTAATAGTCTAGGGAGATATCCTTACTGATGGTGAAGTCTTGTCCTCCAAAGTTAAAGATGAACTGTTTCTGCAGTTTATTGTAGGTGACTCCAGCCCCACAGATCCTGTTCGCCTTGGCCAGGCCAGACACGTCCCAGTCTGCCTCACTGCATAGCAACATGTCTGGGTAGCTCAGCAGACCACACATAATGGTACCTGGACGGACAGAGAGAGACAGAGACAGAGAAAGAGAGACCGAGAGACAGAGAGAAAGAGAAAGAGAGAGACCGAGAGAGAAAGAGAGAGAGAGGAGGGGGAGATTTGAAGAATTTAATTGCTCATCAATGATAATAAAATATAATATATTGAGATTTACATTGGTTCAGGATGTGCATTGGTTTTTATAAACTGGGTGGTTCGAGCCCTGAATGCTGATTGGCTGTAAGCCGTGGTATATTAGACCATATATCATGGGTATGACAAAATATTTATTTGTACTGCTCCAATTAAGTAGGTAACCTGTTCATAATAGCAATAAGGCACCTGGGGAGTTTGTGATATGTGGCCAATATAACATGTCTAAGGGCTGTATCTTAGGGCCCCTGAGTGACACCGCTGTCTAAGGCACTGCATCTCAGTGCAAGAGGCGTCCCTACGGTCCCCGGTTCAATTCCAGGCTGTATCACATCCGGCCGTGATTGGGAGACCCATAGGGCGGCGCACAATTGGCCCAGCATCGTTCGTTCGGGTTTGACCGGGGTAGGCCGTCATTGTAAATAAGAATTTGTTCTTAACTGACTTGCCTAGTTAAATAAAGGTTAAATAAAATATTAATTAAAAACAGCCCTTAGTCGTGTTATATTGGCCATATACCTCAGGCCTTATTGAGGAAATATCCAACCTATTGGAAATGGGCTAAGATTCAATAAGTGTATGAGCTTCCTCACTAAGGAGCATCACACAATGTGGTTCTGGATGCTGTCTTCACATATGACCACTTAGTTACAGCATCACACAATGTGGTTCTGGATGCTGTCTTCACATATGACCACTTAGTTACAGAGTAACACTTCATAACCACTTAGTAACAGCATCACACAATGTGGTTCTGGATGCTGTCTTCACATATGACCACTTAGTTACAGAGTAACACTTCATAACCACTTAGTAACAGCATCACACAATGAGGTTCTGGATGCTGTCTTCACATATGACCACTTAGTAACAGCATCACACAATGTGGTTCTGGATGCTGTCTTCACATATGACCACTTAGTAACAGCATCACACAATGTGGTTCTGGATGCTGTCTTCACATATAACCACTTAGTAACAGCATCACACAATGAGGTTCTGGATGCTGTCTTTACATATGACCACTTAGTAACAGCATCACACAATGAGGTTCTGGATGCTGTCTTCACATATAACCACTTAGTAACAGCATCACACAATGAGGTTCTGGATGCTGTCTTCACATATGACACAGCCTTTTTAGCTCGGTTCGTTTGTGCTCTTGTCCACTCCATTGATGTCTTGGCATGACAAGGAGTTGGGCATGCTAGCACAAACAGACTGGCACTCAGGCTACAGGCTTTTACCTCCGCTGAGAACGTTCTGGTTGAGGATGAAGCCGTCACAGCAGGTGTTCTGGGTACACTCGTCCTGACAGAAACGATGGACGTCGGTCAGAGTGGTTCCTTCAGCTGCAAACACCATGGTACGATACACACCGGAACTGGCCTTACGGAAACTCAACCTTTCAAAGGTCTTCTGGGCCTTAGTGGTGAATTCATGACCTGTGACACAGAGAGAGACTGATTCTCATGGTCTGGTAGAGAAACACAGCTGTATTTAGAGCAGGAAAAAATTAAACAGATTCATGTCTGTACAGTAGGTGAATTCCTTATTCTACTGAGAGGAGCTAGAGAGAGAGAGAGGACTTCATGGACTGTTATGAGAGAGGAGGACAAAGAACAGGATGGACGTTGTGGATTTCAGCAGAGTCACTTTATAAGAGGACAAACAAGCTCATACTGAACCTTTCTTCCTGATGACCGTGACGTTCTGTCTGTCAGCCCCGTTCACCTTCAGAGAACAGCTCAGGTTCTGGAACATATCAGCACCGGCATTTCCCAGGAACCCTTTGGTCTGGGAATCACAAGCAAAGGGGACACTTGAAAGAGTTATCACACAACCCAACAATATCTAATGGAAACAGCAGTCACAGCCAAACAGTTTCGAAAGCATCAAACCTACTATGTCAATTTGGTGTGTTGATTTGTTCTGCAATGAATAATTGAATATAATACGATAGTAACATTTCTGAGAGATTATAGTGACGTCCTCGTTTGATTAGATGACCCCTAATGACCCTGAAACCCTCTTCTGTCTCCTGTAGTGTGAATCAGGGGTCCAGAACCCTCGTCTATCTCCTGTAGTGTGAATCAGGGGTCCAGAGCCAGCTAATGACCCTGTAACCCTCGTCTATCTCCTGTAGTGTGAATCAGGGGTCCAGAGCCAGCTAATGACCCTGTAACCCTCGTCTATCTCCTGTAGTGTGAATCAGGGGTCCAGAGCCAGCTAATGACCCTGTAACCCTTGTCTATCTCCTGTAGTGTGAATCAGGGGTCCAGAGCCAGCTAATGACCCTGTAACTCTCTTATAGCTCCTGTAGTGTGAATCAGGGTTCCAGAACCCTCGTCTATCTCCTGTAGTGTGAATCAGGGGTCCAGAGCCAGCTAATGACCCTGTAACCCTCTTCTATCTCCTGTAGTGTGAATCAGGGTTCCAGAACCCTCTTCTATCTACTGTAGTGTGAATCAGGGTTCCAGAACCCTCTTCTATCTCCTGTAGTGTGAATCAGGGTTCCAGAACCCTCTTCTATCTCCTGTAGTGTGAATCAGGGGTCCAGAGCCAGCTAATGACCATGTAACCCTCTTCTATCTCCTGTAGTGTGAATCAGGGGTCCAGAACCCTCTTCCATCTCCTGTAGTGTGAATCAGGGGTACAGAACCCTCTTCTATCTCCTGTAGTGTGAATCAGGGGTCCAGAGCCAACTAATGACCCTGTAACCCTCTTCTATCTCCTGTAGTGTGAATCAGGGGTCCAGAACCCTCTTCCATCTCCTGTAGTGTGAATCAGGGGTACAGAACCCTCTTCTATCTCCTGTAGTGTGAATCAGGGTTCCAGAACCCTCTTCTATCTCCTGTAGTGTGAATCAGGGGTCCAGAACCCTCTTCCATCTCCTGTAGTGTGAATCAGGGGTCCAGAACCCTCTTCCATCTCCTGTAGTGTGAATCAGGGGTACAGAACCCTCTTCTATCTCCTGTAGTGTGAATCAGGGTTCCAGAACCCTCTTCTATCTCCTGTAGTGTGAATCAGGGGTCCAGAGCCAGCTAATGACCCTGTAACCCTCTTCTATCTCCTGTAGTGTGAATCAGGGGTCCAGAACCCTCTTCTATCTCCTGTAGTGTGAATCAGGGGTCCAGAACCCTCTTCTATCTCCTGTAGTGTGAATCAGGGGTCCAGAACCATCTTCTATCTCCTGTAGTGTGAATCAGGGGTCCAGAACACTCTTCTATCTCCTGTAGTGTGAATCAGGGGTCCAGAACCCTCTTCTATCTCCTATAGTGTGAATCAGGGGTCCAGAACCAGCAGTGTAGGTGATGCCTGATGAAAGCTCTGTGTACAACACACCAACATGACATAGGTTGCTTCCCAAATAGCACCCTACACCCTTTATAGAGCACTGCTTTTGACCAGTGGTGTAAAGTACTTCACTAAAAATACTTTAAAAGTACTACTTAAGTTGTTTTTTAGGGTATCTGAACTTAAATTAAATTATGGATGACTTTCACTTTGACTTGAGTTATTTTCTATAAAGGTATCTTCACTTTGACTCAAGTATAACACTTGAGTACTTTTTCCACCACTGCTTTTGGCCAGAGCCCACAGAGCACGATATAAGAAATGTGGGTCCCATTTGGGACGGGTCCACACTGTGGACGGAGAAAAAGACAGATTGTGGACGTCCCATACTAGCTCAGAGGTTTGGCATCGGATGTTAGCAGCGTCGGTGCTGTAGAGTTCACAGTGACTTTGTCCTTCTTCAGCGTAAAGGACGACGTAAAGACAAGTCTGGACCTGGGCACAAGCTGCGGAGTGACACAAACATAACCAATGTTTTACACTAGTGGTTTTGGTATATAAACACTTGTAGTGAGTCAGAAATTGCACCCTATTCCTTATATAGTGTATGACTTTTGACCAGGGTCTATAGGCCTGTAGTGAGTAACGGGGGCCATTTGTGACACATCCTTTTATTGTGGAAAGACGACGACTTCTAATTTTTTTTAAATGTAACTTTCCACAGTGACCTCACCTGAGACACACGTCCTGAGTTGTTTCTCCGTGGTCGTGTCTGACGCCTCTGAGCTGAGGACGACATAGTCTTCTGCTGCTAGAGAAAACGCTGATCTGGGAACTGTCTCAAATCTCTCCAGAACTGTAGAAGGAGAAAGGGAAATATTAGGATACACAACAACAACAACAAATGAAGGTGTCGTGACTTCAGAAATTCATTTTGTTGTTTTGTAATGTGTTTTTCCTCTTGCTTTACACAACAACGTCACATTGCTCTTAGCACTTCAGTCATCCCTGCACTGTATATATAATATGGAGAAATATACCACTTGACGTAATACGAGTTCCTTTAAGTAAAAAAAATAAAAGTTCAAGAAAGGTTTCACCTTTGAACTGTTGACTCAGAGCATAGCAGCACAAGTAGAGGTCACACACAAAACTCTTAACCTCAGTTGTCAGTGCTTCAAATCCTCATAACATTGTTGAACATGATTCCTGGGTTTAGTCTCTCTCTAGTGATCCTCGGACAGAACCTGAGTCACAGGAAGTGTTCCAACTGGCACCCTACGCAGTACACTATTTTTGTCCAAAGCCCAATGGTCCCTGGCCAAAACAGGAAGTATGGCTCCACTTGGGACTCATCCAGTGTGACTCAGGTATCTGTTGATGTCTCAGCCATGTGTTAAAACACTGGTCCTCAAAGAATACTTCAATAGACCCGAGTCACCGGACTCAGAACTTCACGCTCAAACTGTTTGTTTGTGTCCAGTCCACAGAGACAATACATTCACTTTCTGGGGCAGCAATACAAGATGCTCTTTGTTCTTAAAACGCTGACCCAGACAGTACCTGAACATTCTCCCTCAGACAGAGGCTGGCCAGTGGTTGTCCACTCCAGCTGTTCTCCGCTGGATGTGACACAGCGCCACCTCCTGGTCTGGATGTCCTGCTGGGCCGACAGGACGTCCCCTCCCTCTGAACACCTCAGGCCACTGCGCTGGCACTCTGTCAAACCTGGACATTACAAAACAGTGGTGAGCTGAGCAGTTAAGCTGCCTATGTTTAGGGGATAGGACCACGGTCCTAGAACTTAGTAAATATCATAGATCTACAGAATAATAAAGTGCTCTCTAACACTGGGTGAGCTGAGCAGTTAAGCTGCCTATGTTTAGGGGATAGGACCACGGTCCTAGAACTTAGTAAATATCATAGATCTACAGAATAATAAAGTGCTCTCTAACACTGGGTGAGCTGAGCAGTTAAGCTGCCTATGTTTAGGGGATAGGACCACGGTCCTGGACCTTAGTAAATATCATAGATCTACAGAATAATAAACTGCTCTCTAACACTGGGTGAGCTGAGCAACAGAACGCCAGTGGTAATAAGGAACGTGTTCCATGTCTCCTATCTCCTCACTCACAGTGTGTGGCAGTGGAAGCTCCGTTAGTGGACGTGCCTTTAGGACACATGGTACAGAAGTCTGACCCCTCCTGGTCTTGGTAGGAGCCCTGAGGACAGGGAGAACACACACCTCCACTGGAAAACATACCCGCAGGACACACCACTATAGGGGAGGAGAGAGAGAGAGAAGAAAGAGGGAGAGAGAGTGCGAGAGGGAAAGAGAGAGGGGGCGAGAGAGCAAAGAGGGAGGGAGAGCGCAAAGAGAGAGAGAGGGAGAGAAAACAGAGAGAGAGGGAGAAAAGAAAGATGGAGGGAGAGAGAAAATAAAGAAAGAAAGAGAGAGAAAAGAATGATGAGGGAACGAGAGAAGCAGGGAGAAGAGAAAGATAGAGGGAGAGAGAGGGAGAAGAGAAAGAGAGAGAGAGAGAGAGAGAGAGAGAGAGAGAGAGAGAGAGAGAGAGAGAGAGAGAGAGTAGGGAAAAGAAAGCAGGGGAGAGAGTGAGGAGAGTGAGAAAAGAGGGAGAGAGGACAGAGAGAAAAGAGAGAGGAGAGAGAAAGAGACGGTGTGTGTTATACATTCAGTTATTAATAATGCTGTCAACCGAGTCGTGACCTTTAGTAAATCAGTCAGTATGCACTTTCATTTCATATGAACTGATATACAGTAGTTCAGGCCAGGTTGTTTTAGGGGGAAAGGTAATAAGGACGTACCACATCCTGTTCCAACACGCTGGTAGCCATGGGAACAGCCAAAGTTGGGTGCTGAGGTAGAGAGGACTCTGGGTTCAGAGGTCAAGATGGAGCGGTAGGGGTCACTACCCATCAGGCCTAGCACCCCATCCAACAGCCTGTCCTCACTGAGCGCTACATCTGGAAACAGATAAATCACTAATGACTCAAATTTAATGTTCCATTAAATGAAACATGAAAATGCACTTTGGCAGACCTCCAAGAAAATACACACACAAAGTTTAAAATGTATAAACTAGTCTTGAGACATATTTAAAGGGTGTGAGACAGTATTTTTTGGTGTTTTTCATTGAGAAATATTTCTGAAATGTTGTCTGTGCTCCTTACCGACGTCATGCAGATCAGGCAGAACAGAGATAGGAAGGTCTGAGAGAAGAGCCCTCCAGCTGACCTGAACACTGACGCTTTCCTCACTCACACACTCTACAGAGACGGACGACTCATCACACACGGACACAGAGACAGACGTCAGCTAGAACAGGAGAGACACAGTAGTCAGACAACCTGTACAGACTCATCACACACTGACACAGAGCTGAACATCCCAGTAGTCAGACAACCTGCACAGACTCATCACACACTGACACAGAGCTGAACGTCACAGTAGTCAGACAACCTGTACAGACTCATCACACACGGACACAGAGATGAACATCACAGTAGTCAGACAACCTGTACAGACTCATCACACACTGACACAGAGATGAACATCACAGTAGTCAGACAACCTGTACAGACTCATCACACACGGACACAGAGATGAACGTCACAGTAGTCAGACAACCTGTACAGACTCATCACATACTGACACAGAGATGAACATCCCAGTAGTCAGACAACCTGTACAGACTCATCACACACTGACACAGAGCTGAACGTCACAGTAGTCATACAACCTGTACAGACTCATCACACACTGACACAGAGCTGAACGTCACAGTAGTCAGACAACCTGTACAGACTCATCACACACTGACACAGAGCTGAACGTCACAGTAGTCAGACAACCTGTACAGATGCACAATCTTAATTTGATCTCCCTGCTGCAGGTGAACTTTCCTGCAACGCAGGACATTTTAAACTTGTAGTGTATCTGAGGTTTAAAAAGGCTTCTGAAGTTTGTAATTCCCACTTTCAGACTTGATTTTCCTTTCTGAAAAAGATATCAACCATTACAAAATTACTCAATAATTATAATCAACAAAACAATGAATATTTCCTGTTGCTGGAGGACTATTTTCCTGCTGTAGCAAACTGGCTCAAATGAAGATCCTACATCTGTAGCTAGTCAACCAGCGTCCTGTCCAGTGGGGGTCCTTGTGCATCAAGCTGCTCTACGCTACAGTTCTGTCTCAGACAAGACTTCCTTAGTCAACTATAGACAACTAGCTGTGGTACAAAACAGTCCTATGCAAATCAATAAAGTCCAGATCATTAAATCAATAAATCAATAAATCATACATGTATATTTTCTAGAGGGTTTATAGGGCTGCGTTTGTGAATACATCTGTAGTTAATGAGTTGAGCGTTTTCTAAGAACGTATGTTTTGCATTAGTTCAGGTTCTGGAATATCTCCTGCAGGCACCTTTCCATTCAAAGCAAGTTACACATGGTTTTCACTATCGTTTATTGCAACAGTAGATGGCAGACATTCGGACACACACACACAGACACACACAGAGACACACAAAGAGACACACACACACACACAGACAGACACACACACACGCAGACACACACACACACACCAACCTGCAGGCTGCAGAGACCCTGGGCCCTCATGTCGTGGAGTAGAGAGGTCTGCAGGCTGGAGTGGAGGGAGGAGCTGCAGGGTCCCTGGCCTGGAGGCAGGGTGAGCTGGAGCACCACAGAGGTCTGGACGGTCTGCAGCACCTGAAGTCCTGGAACACACAGAGACACAGACAGAGACACAGACAGAGACATGACACAGATACATGACACAGAGACATGACACAGAGACATGACACAGACACAGAGACACAGAGACATGACACAGAGACACAGAGACAGATGAGACATGACGTAATGAAGTCTAGGCTCCCTGCCAAACACATTCCATCAAACTGTACACAGCACTGATTACAGTGTGACGCATCAACGGTCCAAGAGAGACGTAAACAGTCAGACATGAGCAACAACTGAACGCTGAGGGAGAAAACAACTTCCCTTCAACATCAGGACACTTTCACTACTAGATAGTCTATGAGTGTTATGACTGAATGTCAACTCCTGTGAGCATTTGTCATATTACCCTGTTTTTCAGACAGACAGGAAGTCTGGTCATTCTGAGAATACTACACACTGTGGAGGTCTGGTCATTCTGTGTTAGACTACACACTGTGGAGGTCTGGTCATTCTGTGTTCGACTACACACTGTGGAGGTCTGGTCATTCTGTGTTATACTACACACTGTGGTGGTCTGGTCATTCTGTGTTATACTACACACTGTGGAGGTCTGGTCATTCTGTGTTAGACTACACACTGTGGAGGTCTGGTCATTCTGTGTTCGACTACACACTGTGGAGGTCTGGTCATTCTGTGTTAGACTACACACTGTGTAGGTCTGGTCATTCTGTGTTATACTACACACTGTGGAGGTCTGGTCATTCTGTGTTAGACTACACACTGTAGAGGTCTGGTCATTCTGTGTTAGACTACACACTGTGGAGGTCTGGTCATTCTGTGTTAGACTACACACTGTGGAGGTCTGGTCTGGTCATTCTGTGTTAGACTACACACTGTGGAGGTCTGGTCTGGTCATTCTGTGTTAGACTACACACTGTGTAGGTCTGGTCTGGTCATTCTGTGTTACACTACACACTGTGGTGGTCTGGTCTGGTCATTCTGTGTTATACTACACACTGTGGTTGTCTGGTCATTCTGTGTTAGACGACACACCTTGGAGGTCTGGTCATTCTGTGTTACACTACACACTGTGGAGGTCTGGTCATTCTGTGTTATACTACACACCTTGGAGGTCTGGTCTGGTCATTCTGTGTTAGACTACACACTGTGGAGGTCTGGTCTGGTCATTCTGTGTTACACTACACACTGTGGTGGTCTGGTCTGGTCATTCTGTGTTATACTACACACTGTGGTGGTCTGGTCATTCTGTGTTAGACGACACACCTTGGAGGTCTGGTCATTCTGTGTTAGACTACACACTGTGTAGGTCTGGTCATTCTGTGTTATATTACACACTGTGGTAAATTAGACTACACACTACACACATCTGCTAAATTAGCTAATGTCAAGCTTGGCAGAAGTTACATCTTATAACAGGAAGCTTGAGATAATTTTCTAGGTCATTGAGGCAAACCAAAAGTCCCAATATAGCTTGAATATTCAGAAATTGAGAGAGAGACAGATAGAGAGAGAGAGAGCGAGACAGATAGAGAGAGATACAGATACAGAGAGAGACAGATAGAGAAAGAGAGTGAGACAGATAGAGAGAGAGGCACAGATAGAGAGAGAGGCACACAGAGAGATATAGACAGACAGATACAGATAGAGATACAGACAGAGAGACAGAGAGAGACAGAGAGACAGAGAGAGAGAGAGACAGAGAGAGACAGAGAGAGAGAGACAGAGAGAGACAGATACAGATAGAGAGAGAGAGACAGAGGGAGAGAGACAGAGAGAGTGACAGCGAGACACAGAGAGACAGAGAGATACAGAGAGAGAGACACAGACAGAGACACAGAGAGAGAGAGATACAGAAAGAGAGAGACAGAGAGACACAGAGAGAGAGACAGAGAGAGAGAGAGACACAGAGAGACACAGAGACACAGAGAGAGAGAGATACAGAGAGAGATAGAGAGAGAGAGATAGAGAGAGAGAGATAGAGAGAGAGAGATAGAGAGAGAGACAGACAGACAGACAGACAGACAGACAGACAGAGACGTAATGAAGTCTAGGCTCCCTGCCAAACACACAGTGATTCCATCAAACTGTACACAGCACTGATTACAGTGTGACGCATCAACGGTCCAAGAGAGACGTAAACAGTCAGACATGAGCAACAACTGAACGCTGAGGGAGAAAACAACTTCCCTTCAACATCAGGACACTTTCACTACTAGATAGTCTATGAGTGTTATGACTGAATGTCAACTCCTGTGAGCATTTGTCATATTACCCTGTTTTTCAGACAGACAGGAAGTCTGGTCATTCTGTGTTATACTACACACTGTGGAGGTCTGGTCTGGTCATTCTGTGTTATACTACACACTGTGGTGGTCTGGTCATTCTGTGTTATACTACACACTGTGGAGGTCTGGTCATTCTGTGTTATACTACACACTGTGGAGGTCTGGTCATTCTGTGTTAGACTACACACTGTGGAGGTCTGGTCATTCTGTGTTATACTACACACTGTGGAGGTCTGGTCATTCTGTGTTAGACTACACACTGTAGAGGTCTGGTCATTCTGTGTTATACTACACACTGTGGAGGTCTGGTCATTCTGTGTTAGACTACACACTGTAGAGGTCTGGTCATTCTGTATTATACTACACACTGTGGTGGTCTGGTCTGGTCATTCTGTGTTAGACGGCACACCTTGGAGGTCTGGTCATTCTGTGTTAGACTACACACCTTGGAGGTCTGGTCATTCTGTGTTAGACTACACACTGTGGAGGTCTGGTCATTCTGTGTTATACTACACACTGTGGTGGTCTGGTCATTCTGTGTTAGACTACACACTGTAGAGGTCTGGTCATTTTGTGTTAGACTACACACTGTGGAGGTCTGGTCATTCTGTGTTAGACTACACACTGTGGAGGTCTGGTCATTCTGTATTATACTACACACTGTGGAGGTCTGGTCATTCTGTGTTATACTACACACTGTGGAGGTCTGGTCTGGTCATTCTGTGTTAGACGACACACCTTGGAGGTCTGGTCATTCTGTGTTAGACTACACACCTTGGAGGTCTGGTCTGGTCATTCTGTGTTATACTACACACTGTAGAGGTCTGGTCATTCTGTATTATACTACACACTGTGGTGGTCTGGTCTGGTCATTCTGTGTTAGACGACACACCTTGGAGGTCTGGTCTGGTCATTCTGTGTTAGACTACACACTGTGGAGGTCTGGTCATTCTGTGTTAGACTACACACTGTGGAGGTCTGGTCATTCTGTGTTATACTACACACTGTGGAGGTCTGGTCTGGTCATTCTGTGTTACACTACACACTGTGGAGGTCTGGTCATTCTGTGTTATACTACACACTGTGGAGGTCTGGTCTGGTCATTCTGTGTTACACTACACACTGTGGAGGTCTGGTCATTCTGTGTTATACTACACACTGTGGAGGTCTGTCTGGTCATTCTGTGTTATACTACACACCTTGGAGGTCTGGTCATTCTGTGTTAGACTACACACTGTGGTGGTCTGGTCTGGTCATTCTGTGTTATACTACACACTGTGGTGGTCTGGTCATTCTGTGTTAGACGACACACCTTGGAGGTCTGGTCATTCTGTGTTAGACTACACACTGTGGAGGTCTGGTCATTCTGTGTTAGACTACACACTGTGTAGGTCTGGTCATTCTGTGTTATATTACACACTGTGGTAAATTAGACTACACACATCTGCTAAATTAGCTAATGTCAAGCTTGGCAGAAGTTACATCTTATAACAGGAAGCTTGAGATAATTTTCTAGGTCATTGAGGCAAACCAAAAGTCCCAATATAGCTTGAATATTCAGAAATTGAGAGAGAGACAGATAGAGAGAGAGAGAGCGAGACAGATAGAGAGAGATACAGATACAGAGAGAGACAGATAGAGAAAGAGAGTGAGATAGATAGAGAGAGAGGCACAGATAGAGAGAGAGGCACAGAGAGAGATATAGACAGACAGATGCAGATAGAGATACAGACAGAGAGACAGAGAGAGAGAGAGACAGAGAGAGACAGATACAGATAGAGAGAGAGAGACAGAGGGAGACAGAGAGAGAGAGACAGACAGAGGGAGAGAGACAGAGAGAGCGACAGAGAGACACAGAGAGACAGAGAGACACAGAGAGAGAGACACAGACAGAGACACAGACAGAGACACAGAGAGAGAGAGATACAGAGAGAGAGAGACAGAGAGACACAGAGAGAGATACAGAGAGAGAGAGACAGAGAGACACAGAGAGAGAGAGAGACAGAGAGACACAGAGAGAGAGAGAGAGAGAGAGAGAGAGAGAGAGAGAGAGAGAGAGAGAGAGAGAGACACAGAGAGACAGAGAGACAGAGAGACACAGAGAGACACAGAGAGAGAGAGATACAGAGAGAGATAGAGAGATAGAGAGAGAGAGATAGAGAGAGAGACAGAGAGAGAGACAGAGAGAGAGAGACAGAGAGAGAGAGTGAGACAGAGACAGAGAGACACAGAGAGAGAGAGACATATTGCATTTTAGGGATAATAAAGAATCTCTACTGTACAGAGCCAGAGAGAGGTAGAGAGCCAGACAGACAGACAGACAGAATATGGGGTGTTTGTTTGATGTGGTGTGTGGTTAGTTACTCTGGCAGGCTTGAGGAAGTGGGGCCTCTGTCACCCAGGCTCTGGTCTCCACGTCACACAGTAACTGCATGTTTACAGGAAGTGTGCTTTCGTAACCCAGGTGACAGATGAGGTCACAGTTCTGCTGGCCACCAATCACGTCAGAGCGACAGACCACATCACCGTAGGTAACGGTGATGTCAGAGAACGGTGAGGGACACTGGGGACCTGGAGACAGAGAGAATACAGGTAAATAGATGGAAGACAAGGTTTTACTGAGATGCGTAAATAAATAGTGAATTTTAATATGATGTGTTTGTACAGCTAGAATAAACTTTTGGTAACAGATGGAATATTGTTATTGGCCAACTAAACGCTTTCACGTGCGTGTGCTTACATAAACACCTGTGGCCATCTTTAAACATCCAGGACATATATACCAGACTTACTGTCACAGGCTGGGGTCTTCCCGGTGGCGCGTGGCGTCCTGGTTCCAGGCAGCTCCTGTCCATCTGTCTGAGACACACACCAGCAGTCTGTCTGGTCACACTGCAGCGGGGAGAACAGCCTTCCATCCACCTGACACTCCGGCTCATAACCCACCACAGACTGACCTCTGTCTGTCAACAACTGACACCAGCTAGGACCTAGAGAGACACGTGGAGGACAGAGGAGGAGATGGTTTAAAGATTTCATCCTGTTATACATGTTCAACCTTTTGATTTAGCAAACTGCAAACGGAAAACAAGATGTGAAGTAGTGGAGTTCTTCAGATGGACTTGATATAAAATGAAATGATATTTCTTGAAAAGGGAAGTATATGAACATGTCTGTCCCAAAATGGTTGGACCACTAAGTGATTGATTGTTATAAGTGATGGATTGTTATTTGTGATTGATTGTTAAATGTGATTGATTGTAAAATGTGATTGATTGTTAAAAGTGATTGATTGTTATTTGTGATTGATTGTTAAATGTGATTGATTGAAAATGTGATTGATTGTTAAAAGTGATTGATTGTTATATGTGATTGATTATTATTAAAAGTGATTGATTGTTATTAAAAGTGATTGATTGTAATAAGTGATTGATTGTTAAATGTGATTGATTGTTAAAAGTGATTGATTGTAATAAGTGATTGATTGTTATTAAAAGTGATTGATTATTAAAAGTGATTGATTGTAATAAGTGATTGATTGTTAAATGTGATTGATTGTTAAAAGTGATTGATTGTAATAAGTGATTGAATGTTATATGTGCAGTGTGTTAAACATGTCAGTACATGTGAGGTCTCCACTGGGACTCAGGGTAGCAGGCTGGATGGTTTCCCCAGAAACAGGACTGACACACCAGGCTACACCTCCACCTGAAGACCCCTTCTGGAGCACAGAGAACTGGCCACTCTGGAAACACACAGACAGCACCACAACCACTGTTATCAAGGACACATACTGTACATACAGGACAATAGAAGAAGACTTTATTGTCCAATAGAAACTAGTGTCGTGCTTTATACCAACCCCTCTGAGAGACACAGACAGAAGTTACAACAAGGAGGAGACAGACAGAAGTTACAACAAGGAGACAGACAGAAGTTACAACAAGGAGACAGACAGAAGTTACAACAAGGAGACAGACAGAAGTTACAACAAGGAGACAGACAGACGTTACAACAAGGAGACAGACAGACACTACAACAAGGAGGAGACAGACAGAAGTTACAACAAGGAGGAGATCGACAGAAGTTACAACAAGGAGACAGACAGACGTTACAACAAGGAGACAGACAGAAGTTACACCAAGGAGACAGACAGAAGTTACACCAAGGAGGAGACAGAAGTAACACCAAGAAGGAGACTGACAGTAGTAACAGCAAGGAGACAGACAGAAGTTACAGCAAGGAGACAGACAGAAGTTACAGCAAGGAGACAGACAGACAGTAGTTACAACAAGGAGACCGACAGACGTTACAACAAGGAGGAGGCAGACAGAAGTTACAGCAAGAAGGAGGCCGACAGAAGTTACACCAAGGAGGAGACAGACAGAAGTTACAACAAGGAGACAGACAGAAGTTACAACAAGGAGACAGACAGAAGTTACAACAAGGAGACCGACAGACGTTACAACAAGGAGACAGACAGATGTTACAACAAGGAAACAGACAGAAGTTACAACAAGGAGGAGACAGACAGAAGTTACAACAAGGAGGAGACAGACAGAAGTTACAACAAGGAGACCGACAGACGTTACAACAAGGAGACAGACAGACATTACAACAAGGAGGAGACCGACAGAAGTTACAACAAGGAGACCGACAGACGTTACAACAAGGAGACAGACAGACATTACAACAAGGAGACAGACAGAAGTTACACCAAGGAGGAGACAGAAGTAACACCAAGAAGGAGACTGACAGTAATAACAGCAAGGAGACAGACGTTACAACAAGGAGGCAGACAGAAGTTACAGCAAGAAGGAGGCCGACAGAAGTTACAACAAGGAGGAGACAGACAGAAGTTACACCAAGGAGGAGACAGACAGAAGTTACAACAAGGAGGAGACAGACAGAAGTTACAACAAGGAGACAGACAGAAGTTACAACAAGGAGTCAGACAGACAGAAGTTACAACAAGGAGTCAGACAGACAGAAGTTACAACAAGGAGGCAGAAGTTACAACAAGGAGTCAGACAGATGTTACAACAAGGAGAAATACAGGCGTTACAACAAGGAGACAGAGCAGAATTAAGGCAGAATAAAACAAAACGAATCAATTTCCTGATATTTATGCTCAACATTCTGACGAGGATATTCACCACTTCACAAGTTGGGTCGTAGGAGGACTGTGTCCAATCAGAGAGCAGAGCCTGAGCATAACCTCTCTGACACCGGGTCTGGCCTGGAAGACGAGAGGAGATCTCCAGAAAACAACTCAAATCATTCAACACCGACAAAAGCAGATCGGAGGAGTGCTATCCTTACATACAGAACAATGGAAGTCAGTGAGAAAATATAGAATGTCCTGTCTTACACTGTGGTCTCTGGAGGGAGCGACTGGTCAGGGAAGCTGGGATGTATCCTCCTTCCTCATCCACACACCAACACTGACCTGGAGACAGTTACAACTCAGTCAATATAACACTGACCTGGAGACAGTTACAACTCGGTCAATATAACACTGACCTGGAGACAGTTACAACTCAGTCAATATAACACTGACCTGGAGACAGTTACATCTCAGTCAATATAACACTGATCTGGAGACAGTTACAACTCAGTCAATATAACACTGACCTGAAGACAGTTACAACTCAGTCAATATAAAACTGACCTGGAGACAGTTACACCTCAGTCAATATAACACTGACCTGGAGACAGTTACAACTCAGTCAATATAAAACTGACCTGGAGACAGTTACACCTCAGTCAATATAACACTGACCTGGAGACAGTTACAACTCAGTCAATATAACACTGACCTGGAGACAGTTACAACTCAGTCAATATAAAACTGACTTGGAGACAGTTACATCTCAGTCAATATAACACCGACCTGGAGACAGTTACATCTCAGTCAATATAACACTGACCTGGAGACAGTTACAACTCAGTCAATATAACACTGACCTGGAGACAGTTACAACTCAGTCAATATAACACTGACCTGGACACAGTTACATCTCAGTCAATATAAAACTGACCTGGAGACAGTTACAACTCAGTCAATATAACACTGACCTGGAGACAGTTACAACTCAGTCAATATAACACTGACCTGGAGACAGTTACAACTCAGTCAATATAACACTGACCTGGAGACAGTTACAACTCAGTCAATATAACACTGACCTGGAGACAGTTACAACTCAGTCAATATAACACCACTGTAGCTACTTCATTAGTCTCATCTGTTTCCAATCAGCATATTATGAATGAAACAATGAGACGTTGCTCATTACGAGAGGTGTCCTTCTAGAAGGGTCTAGAGAAGGTACAATGACCGGTACACTGTGGCTTGTATTACACTACTACAGTTACAATGTAGAGTTGGGTTGGAGGTCAGAGGTCGGAGGTGTGACTCTGACCTGTGCTGGGGTGGCACTGGGTGGGCAGCCACTGTCTGTGGGCATCACACTGGGGCCTGTAGGGCTGGTAGCCCAGCAGTAGAGACTGTCTCTCCTCCACAGATGCTGCCTGCTGGCTCTGCCAATAGAACCGCAGAGCTGGGGAGAGAAAATTCAACAAACACAGCGTGTTTGACTGCAATATTAACGACATGTTTCAGTTAATAACAACAACAAAAACACTATGAGAGAGAAACAATGACGTTGAGATGACACTAAATATTACAACAGTAGCCACCTAACACTCTTTAGTAGTTAACTCCTGGCAATGAAAGAAACAAGCAGTGGAGCACGTCACGCAGAGAAGGATATGACATCACACCAGACACATACTGGAGTGGGCAGCAAGTCGTAGAGTAGAGTGTGAGTGGCTCAGCAGCCTATCAGAGAGCAGCGTGGTCTGGTCGGAGGAGGAGGAGAGGGCGTGGAGTAGCTCGTCAGAGGTCAGACGGAGACCTTCAGCCAGCAGGTAGCTGGTACCCCAGAGGAGAACATCCAGCAGAAGAGCATGAGTTGACACACAAACATGTTGGAGAGGTTCTGACTAACGGAACAGCACAGTGTCTTTATTTAAAAAACAACGTATTATCAATATTATAAATAAATATAGTCACACTCTGTACATGGTCCAATAATGTGCTGGGTAAACACCCAGGTGTCGGCACACTGTCTCTTCTTCAGGGTTACCTGTAGCCCAGAGGGATGTGGGAGCTGTTGGAGAGGAGGACCAGACGCTCAGCCTCCTCCTGGAATTGGTCCACCTCAGCCACCGCCAGGGAACAGGAGCCTGGAGCTGACCCTGGGGAGGGAAGGGGAGAGGGAGGGGGAGGACCTGGAGACAGAGGAATAGCTCAAACAATTGTTATGTCCAAAATGACACCCTACCCCATTAATTAATAATGTAGTGGTTTGGACCAGGGCACCCTACTCCACTAATAATGTAGTGGTTTGGACCAAGGCAACCTACCCCCTTAATAATGTAATAGTTTGGACCAGGGCACCCTACCCCTTAATAATGTAGTAGTTTGGACCAGGGCACCCTCCCCATTAATAATGTAGTGGTTTGGACCAGGGCACCCTACCCCTTAATAATGTAGTAGTTTGGACCAGGGCAAGGTAATACAGCTAGATGAACTGCACACTATGGGCCAGTTTACCGGACACAGATTAAACCTGGTCTTGGACTAAGAAGAATTTAAAATCTCCATGGAACATGCTTTTCAGTCCAGGCCTAGGCTTAATCTGTGTCTGACGGGTGGTGGATCTGCCTACTCACACTGAACAGTCTGTCCTACGGGGACAGTGGCGTGTCTCTCTCCCAGGAGGTCCAGACAGAAGCAACTCTTTCCCAGACACTGCAACGCCACGTAGCTCCCGTCCTCCGCACACTTCGGCATGAACACCTCTACCCCAGCAGCCTGGCCTGACTTCACCTTCAAATTGTAGCAAACTTTATTTGCATATGCACATCGTAGGTTTACACAGTACACTACAATGAAACGCTTACTCTCAAGCTCTCTGCACAAACAGCGTAACCAATATGTAAAGTATTCAACAGAGATACAATAAAAACAATACAAAGTGAGTTCAAATACAGCACAGAAAGAAGAGTCAGTACTGTAGTTATTTACAATACAGCACAGAAAGAAGAGTCAGTACTGTAGTTATTTACAATACAGCACAGAAAGAAGAGTCAGTACTGTAGTTATTTACAATACAGCACAGAAAGAAGAGTCAGTACTGTAGTTATTTACAATACAGCACAGAAAGAAGAGTCAGTACTGTAGTTATTTACAATACAGCACAGAAAGAAGAGTCAGTACTGTAGTTATTTACAATACAGCACAGAAAGAAGAGTCAGTACTGTAGTTATTTACAATACAGTACAGAAAGAAGAGTCAGTACGGTAGTTATTTACAATACAGCACAGAAAGAAGAGTCAGTACTGTAGTTATTTACAATACAGCACAGAAAGAAGAGTCAGTACTGTAGTTATTTACAATACAGCACAGAAAGAAGAGTCAGTACTGTAGTTATTTACAATACAGCACAGAAAGAAGAGTCAGTACTGTAGTTATTTACAATACAGCACAGAAAGAAGAGTCAGTACTGTAGTTATTTACAATACAGCACAGAAAGAAGAGTCAGTACTGTAGTTATTTACAATACAGCACAGAAAGAAGAGTCAGTACTGTAGTTATTTACAATACAGCACAGAAAGAAGAGTCAGTACTGTAGTTATTTACAATACAGCACAGAAAGAAGAGTCAGTACTGTAGTTATTTACAATACAGCACAGAAAGAAGAGTCAGTACTGTAGTTATTTACAATACAGCACAGAAAGAAGAGTCAGTACTGTAGTTATTTACAATACAGTACAGAAAGAAGAGTCAGTACGGTAGTTATTTACAATACAGCACAGAAAGAAGAGTCAGTACTGTAGTTATTTACAATACAGCACAGAAAGAAGAGTCAGTACTGTAGTTATTTACAATACAGCACAGAAAGAAGAGTCAGTACTGTAGTTATTTACAATACAGCACAGAAAGAAGAGTCAGTACTGTAGTTATTTACAATACAGCACAGAAAGAAGAGTCAGTACTGTAGTTATTTACAATACAGCACAGAAAGAAGAGTCAGTACTGTAGTTATTTACAATACAGCACAGAAAGAAGAGTCAGTACTGTAGTTATTTGCAATACAGCACAGAAAGAAGAGTCAGTACTGTAGTTATTTACAATACAGCACAGAAAGAAGGGTCAGTACTGTAGTTATTTACAATACAGCACAGAAAGAAGAGTCAGTACTGTAGTTATTTACAATACAGAAAGAAGAGTCAGTACTGTAGTTGTTTACAATACAGTACAGAAAGAAGGGTCAGTACTGTAGTTATTTACAATACAGCACAGAAAGAAGAGTCAGTACTGTAGTTATTTACAATACAGAAAGAAGAGTCAGTACTGTAGTTGTTTACAATACAGTACAGAAAGAAGAGTCAGTACTGTAGTTATTTACAATACAGCACAGAAAGAAGAGTCAGTACTGTAGTTATTTACAATACAGAAAGAAGAGTCAGTACTGTAGTTGTTTACAATACAGTACAGAAAGAAGGGTCAGTACTGTAGTTATTTACAATACAGCACAGAAAGAAGAGTCAGTACTGTAGTTATTTACAATACAGCACAGAAAGAAGAGTCAGTACTGTAGTTATTTACAATACAGCACAGAAAGAAGAGTCAGTACTGTAGTTATTTACAATACAGTACAGAAAGAAGAGTCAGTACTGTAGTTATTTACAATACAGTACAGAAAGAAGAGTCAGTACTGTAGTTATTTACAATACAGTACAGAAAGAAGAGTCAGTACTGTAGTTATTTACAATACAGTACAGAAAGAAGAGTCAGTACTGTAGTTGTTTACAATACAGCACAGAAAGAAGAGTCAGTACTGTAGTTATTTACAATACAGTACAGAAAGAAGAGTCAGTACTGTAGTTATTTACAATACAGTACAGAAAGAAGAGTCAGTACTGTAGTTGTTTACAATACAGCACAGAAAGAAGAGTCAGTACTGTAGTTATTTACAATACAGCACAGAAATAAGAGTCAGTACTGTAGTTATTTACAATACAGCACAGAAAGAAGAATCAGTACTGTAGTTATTTACAATACAGTACAGAAAGAAGGGTCAGTACTGTAGTTATTTACAATACAGCACAGAAAGAAGGGTCAGTACTGTAGTTATTTACAATACAGCACAGAAAGAAGAGTCAGTACTGTAGTTATTTACAATACAGTACAGAAAGAAGGGTCAGTACTGTAGTTATTTACAATACAGCACAGAAAGAAGGGTCAGTACTGTAGTTATTTACAATACAGCACAGAAAGAAGAGTCAGTACTGTAGTTATTTACAATACAGCACAGAAAGAAGGGTCAGTACTGTAGTTATTTACAATACAGCACAGAAAGAAGAGTCAGTACTGTATTTATTTACAATACAGCACAGAAAGAAGAGTCAGTACTGTAGTTATTTACAATACAGCACAGAAAGAAGGGTCAGTACTGTAGTTATTTACAATACAGCACAGAAAGAAGAGTCAGTACTGTAGTTGTTTACAATACAGCACAGAAAGAAGAGTCAGTACTGTAGTTGTTTACAATACAGCACAGAAAGAAGAGTCAGTACTGTAGTTATTTACAATACAGTACAGAAAGAAGAGTCAGTACTGTAGTTGTTTACAATACAGCACAGAAAGAAGAATCAGTACTGTAGTTATTTACAATACAGCACAGAAAGAAGGGTCAGTACTGTAGTTATTTACAATACAGTACAGAAAGAAGGGTCAGTACTGTAGTTATTTACAATACAGTACAGAAAGAAGAGTCAGTACTGTAGTTATTTACAATACAGCACAGAAAGAAGGGTCAGTACTGTAGTTGTTTACAATACAGCACAGAAAGAAGAGTCAGTACTGTAGTTATTTACAATACAGCACAGAAAGAAGAGTCAGTACTGTAGTTGTTTACAATACAGCACAGAAAGAAGAGTCAGTACTGTAGTTATTTACAATACAGTACAGAAAGAAGAGTCAGTACTGTAGTTGTTTACAATACAGCACAGAAAGAAGAGTCAGTACTGTAGTTATTTACAATACAGCACAGAAAGAAGGGTCAGTACTGTAGTTATTTACAATACAGTACAGAAAGAAGGGTCAGTACTGTAGTTATTTACAATACAGTACAGAAAGAAGAGTCAGTACTGTAGTTATTTACAATACAGCACAGAAAGAAGGGTCAGTACTGTAGTTATTTACAATACAGCACAGAAAGAAGGGTCAGTACTGTAGTTATTTACAATACAGCACAGAAAGAAGAGTCAGTACTGTAGTTATTTACAATACAGCACAGAAAGAAGAGTCAGTACTGTAGTTATTTACAATACAGCACAGAAAGAAGAGTCAGTACTGTAGTTATTTACAATACAGCACAGAAAGAAGAGTCAGTACTGTAGTTATTTACAATACAGTACAGAACGAAGGGTCAGTACTGTAGTTATTTACAATACAGTACAGAAAGAAGAGTCAGTACTGTAGTTATTTACAATACAGCACAGAAAGAAGAGTCAGTACTGTAGTTATTTACAATACATCACAGAAAGAAGGGTCAGTACTGTAGTTATTTACAATACAGTACAGAAAGAAGTCAGTACTGTAGTTATTTACAATACAGCACAGAAAGAAGAGTCAGTACTGTAGTTATTTACAATACAGCACAGAAAGAAGAGTCAGTACTGTAGTTATTTACAATACAGTACAGAAAGAAGAGTCAGTACTGTAGTTATTTACAATACAGCACAGAAAGAAGAGTCAGTACTGTAGTTATTTACAATACAGTACAGAAAGAAGAGTCAGTACTGTAGTTATTTACAATACAGCACAGAAAGAAGAGTCAGTACTGTAGTTATTTACAATACAGCACAGAAATAAGAGTCAGTACTGTAGTTATTTACAATACAGCACAGAAAGAAGAGTCAGTACTGTAGTTATTTACAATACAGTACAGAAAGAAGAGTCAGTACTGTAGTTATTTACAATACAGTACAGAAAGAAGGGTCAGTACTGTAGTTATTTACAATACAGCACAGAAAGAAGAGTCAGTACTGTAGTTATTTACAATACAGCACAGAAAGAAGAGTCAGTACTGTAGTTATTTACAATACAGCACAGAAAGAAGAGTCAGTACTGTAGTTATTTACAATACAGCACAGAAAGAAGAGTCAGTACTGTAGTTATTTACAATACAGCACAGAAAGAAGGGTCAGTACTGTAGTTATTTACAATACAGCACAGAAAGAAGGGTCAGTACTGTAGTTATTTACAATACAGTACAGAAAGAAGAGTCAGTACTGTAGTTATTTACAATACAGCACAGAAAGAAGAGTCAGTACTGTAGTTATTTACAATACAGCACAGAAAGAAGAGTCAGTACTGTAGTTATTTAGAATACAGTACAGAAAGAAGAGTCAGTACTGTAGTTATTTACAATACAGCACAGAAAGAAGAGTCAGTACTGTAGTTATTTACAATACAGCACAGAAAGAAGAGTCAGTACTGTAGTTATTTACAGACAGGATGCAGGTAGAGAAGAGTCAGTACTGTAGTTATTTACAATACAGTACAGAAAGAAGAGTCAGTACTGTAGTTATTTACAATACAGTACAGAAAGAAGAGTCAGTACTGTAGTTATTTACAGACAGGATGCAGGTAGAGAAGAGTCAGTACTGTAGTTATTTACAGACAGGATGCAGGTAGAGAAGAGTCAGTTCATTAGTTATTTACAGACAGGATGCAGGTAGAGAAGAGTCAGTACGGTAGTTATTTACAGACAGGATGCAGGTAGAGAAGAATAGTCAATACTGTAGTTATTTACAGACAGGATGCAGGTAGAGAAGAGTCAGTACTGTAGTTATTTACAATACAGTACAGAAAGAAGAGTCAATACTGTAGTTATTTACAGACAGGATGCAGGTAGAGAAGAGTCAGTTCATTAGTTATTTACAGACAGGATGCAGGTAGAGAAGAGTCAGTACGGTAGTTATTTATAGACAGGATGCAGGTAGAGAAGAGTCAGTACTGTAGTTATTTACAATACAGTACAGAAAGAAGAGCCAGTACTGTAGTTATTTACAATACAGTACAGAAAGAAGAGTCAGTACTGTAGTTATTTACAGACAGGATGCAGGTAGAGAAGAGTCAGTTCATTAGTTATTTACAGACAGGATGCAGGTAGAGAAGAGTCAGTTCATTAGTTATTTACAGACAGGATGCAGGTAGAGAAGAGTCAGTTCATTATTTATTTACAGACAGGATGCAGGTAGAGAAGAATCAGTACGGTAGTTATTTATAGACAGGATGCAGGTAGAGAAGAGTCAGTTCATTATTTATTTACAGACAGGATGCAGGTAGGGAAGAAGAATCAGTACGGTAGTTATTTATAGACAGGATGCAGGTAGAGAAGAGTCAGGACGGTAGTTATTTACAGACAGGATGCAGGTAGAGAAGAATCAGTACGGTAGTTATTTACAGACAGGATGCAGGTAGAGAAGAGTCAGTTCATTATTTATTTACAGACAGGATGCAGGTAGAGAAGAGTCAGGACGGTAGTTATTTACAGACAGGATGCAGGTAGAGAAGTGTCAGTACGGTAGTTATTTATAGACAGGATGCAGGTAGAGAAGAAGAGTCAGTACGGTAGTTATATACAGACAGGATGCAGGTAGAGAAGAGTCAGTACTGTAGTTATTTACAGACAGGATGCAGGTAGAGAAGAAGAGTCAGTACGGTAGTTATTTACAGACAGGATGCAGGTAGAGAAGAAGAGTCAGTACGGTAGTTATTTACAGACAGGATGCAGGTAGGGAAGAGTCAGTACGGTAGTTATTTACAGACAGGATGCAGGTAGAGAAGAAGAGTCAGTAGGGTAGTTATTTACAGACAGGATGCAGGTAGAGAGGAGTCAGTACTGTAGTTATTTACAGACAGGATGCAGGTAGAGAGGAGTCAGTACGGTAGTTATTTACAGACAGGATGCAGGTAGAGAAGAGTCAGTACTGTAGTTATTTACAGACAGGATGCAGGTAGAGAGGAGTCAGTACGGTAGCTATTTACAGACAGGATGCAGGTAGAGAAGAAGAGTCAGTTCGGTAGTTATTTACAGACAGGATGCAAGTAGAGAAGAGTCAGTACGGTAGTTATTTACAGTTGTGCTGGGGGAGTGTCATAAAGTAATTACCTTCTGAGCAGCCGCTCGCTCCCTCTCGCATCGTGACGGACACCTTGGCCTTTGACCATTGAAACGTGACCCCGTGACCTCCTGACCCTGGGGGTCAGCACACCAACACTCCGAGCCTTGGCACTGGATCTCCTGATACTGGCCGCTGTCATCACAGCTGGGCACGTACAGGGCAGAAGGCTCCCTCTCACATCCAGCACCACCGGACTGGGCGCTCTCAAACAGGACCCTGAACAGCTCACCTTTTCAATTAAAATGATTTTAATTGATTTGAGTAAAAAAACAACTAATACAGTAAGATGTACATTGGATCCCCAGTGGACAACACATTTATCTAAACACTTGTTTCCAAAGAGCTCCTCGATGGTAGAAACAAATAGCTTGTAATGACGAAGTTACTAAACAAACCTAGCTGGGTGCTGTCCTCGGCTTTGGATAAGAGGATGGTTTGGCGTAGGGTGGAGAGGAAGTCTCCGTTTTCCAGGGTGGCGCTGATGAGTTGAACCAGATCTTGGTTGTTTGCCAGACTGGCTTGACTGAAACTCAACGTGCCGCTGACACCGACGGCCCCAGTGAAGTTAAACATCCCAGCGTTTCCTAAGAACTTTCCTCCGAACAGGTTCTCCTGGAGTCTCTTGGGGTTGGAGGCTAGAGATAGGGCCTTGAGGGCCATGGCCCCGCTAGGGAACATCCCCTGGATCGTCTCAGCCAGGATGTCTCCTAAATCGGATCGCTCGGAAAGAGACTCTCCAAGAGTCCCCAACAGGAGCTGTTGGAGTTGGGGGCTGCATGGAGACAGGGGGCTTGGGACTGGGTGTGTCTGTGAGTCCTTGGCTGATGGCACCTGATCTGAGGGGCTGGAGAAGAGCCTGGAGAGGGCCTGGCGACGCTCAGAGGTGCAGTCCTTCACTCCAGCACCTGGGTTCAGTAGAGGGAAAATGGCATGTTTCTATTAATTTTCTGTAGGCCTAAAATATTGACTGTTGTTTTTTTAATGGCTTCTATGTACAGCATGATAAACGAATTTCCCCCTGTGGGATAATAAAGTTAACTGAAATGAAAATATAAAACGCAGATAAGCTTTTATTCAGTAAGCGATTATTGAGGTGTGCTCTCTGTCTGCACAGTCAATGGTATTGTACTGTTGGTTTGGAACACCTAAATGGTCAAAGCATTATTTGAAACCAACAACACTGTTACTTAGTTACCACAGTCAGGGTGTCCTCCATGTTGTCGTGTCCCAAAGATCTCCTTCCCTGTGGGGTCGACACACCAGCACTGTCCACCCGCCTGGCACTGGGTTGGCACGTAACCCCCGTCGGAAGCACAGGACGCCACAAACACATTGCCAGCTTGGGCACCAGCGGATCGCTCGCTCTCACAAGGGCTGGGGCCTACAGGACAGATAGAGGGAGAGAGGGAAAATTAAATACCGGAAATATCATGGAAACCAGAGGAGGCTGGTTACGGGAGGACAGCTTCTAATGATAGCAGGAATAAAGGGAACGGTATCAAACACATGGAAAGCGCGTGTTTAATGTGTTTGATTCCAGTCTAGTTATTCGCTATGAACCCGTCCTACAAATAAAAGTGTCACCAGCCACCACTGATAGAAACGAGGCCAGATTGATGAAACTAACGTACATCTGAACCTGCCACTCATCGCCAGCTGGACGGCCAGGAACCTCCTCTGTAGGATACGGTACATGTTGGTCTGGGAGAAGGAGCGGCCTGGTTCCAGACCTGAGAAGGCTGTGTCGTACACCTCATCTAGCAGCAGCTCCACACCTGAACACAGGGAAACAAGGATTTTACTAACACACACTGTTTAATAGCGACACGTCTTGCTCTTCATTGTAATCAGAGGGCTGATATAAATACTATGCATGCCAGTCTCTCTTGGTTAAGAGTTGAGGAGAGACTGACTGCATCACTTTAAAAAAAAATAACGTTTTTTTAAGAAACAATGTGTTGAAAATCCCTAATTGTTTGCATAGTCAACTTAGACACAGCTCTGACACACACACACTTACCCCACCAGACATGCCACCAGGGGTCTATTCAAAGTCCCCAAATCCAGAACAAAATCAAGAAAGCGAACAGTATTATTTTGAGCCATTATTGCATGGAACTTCCTTCCATCTCATGTTGCTCAAATAAACAGCAAACCTGCTTTAAAAAACACCTCTCCTCTATTAGACATAGATATTCTGTGTGTATCTACTGATACGTAGGCTATGTGTGACATAAATGTATGTAGTTCTGTCCTTGTCTATTAATGTTCTGTATTATGTCATGTTTCATGTTCTGTGTTGGACCCCAGGAAGAGTAGCTGCTGCTTTCTCAACAGCTAATGGGGATCCTAATGAAATAATATACCAAAATGTTACCGTTATTTAAAAAGATCTATTTCTGATTCTCGATGAAAATCCAGTTAAGAGTTATTGTAAATCATGGTTCCTGTGTGTGTGTGTGTGTGTGTGTGTCACCTGTTGATGTAGCATCTATCTCACCTGTGCTGGGGAGCTCCCTGCCTCTGCTGTCAGCACAGAAACAGTAACTGGACACCTCTGGGAACATCTGTCTGAAGCTGCTGAACGTCTGGAATACTTTAGGGAACCTGTGGAAGATATCACACCTCTTCTCACTTCACTCTGTCTAACATAGGCTAAGAGAAGAGTAAAATACATGACAGTACTCTATAATACTAATTATAATACTACAATACTAATTATAATACTATAATACTATAATATAGAGTACATGTAGATGTCTGTAGATGTCTGGGAGGAACTCATTAAAGTTGTAAAGAGTTAGCTCTTCTACAAAGATGGACAGTATTTCATTAACTTACAACATTGATCCACATACAATAACTCTCTTCAAGAGCGCCTGCCTTGATGGTTAAAGGCCCCAAAATAAACATTTCATGTACTAAGCCGACGCCATCCTCCTTTAATTTGTGTTGCCAATATAAAAAGGAATCTCTTCCTTTACGTTTTTGATCTTGGGAGTCATTTGAGAAATGTCTGCTGGCTGGTTGGCAGTTAAGACCAGTTCCTGAGTGGTTTTAGAGGACCAGGAACAACTTGACTCTTGACCCCTTGGCTGTACTTGGCTGGAGCCTGGAGTGATAACAGAGACAGTCTTGGCCAGGCTGGGGGCCAATCATGCAAAGAGTTCACTGCACAAGCCCGGGTACACACACTAAGTAGGGAATATAATGCCATTTGTTGCCAAGAGACGGATGTCAAAACATCCGCTAGCCAAAAATAGACAAGATAAAGATTATCATTCTAAAATTATAATTCAAGGTCTGAAAGTAGACATTTTTGTGTAGGCCTCAGTGGTTTGGGTTGGAATTTTTGCAGCTGCGCTAACTAAGGACTGAAAACCCTCCACATGAAGGAGAGGAACGTAGCCTAGTGGTTAGAGAGGCAGGTAGCCTAGTGGTTAGAGAGGCAGGTAGCCTAGTGGTTAGAGAGGCAGGTAGCCTAGTGGTTAGAGAGGCAGGTAGCCTAGTGGTTAGAGAGGCAGGTAGCCTAGTGGTTAGAGAGGCAGGTAGCCTAGTGGTTAGAGAGGCAGGTAGCCTGGTGGTTAGAGTGGCAGGTAGCCTAGTGGTTAGAGGAGGCAGGTAGCCTAGTGGTTAGATGAGGCAGGTAGCCTAGTGGTAGGAGAGGCAGGTAGCCTAGTGGTAGGAGAGGCAGGTAGCCTAGTGGTTAGAGCGTTGGACTAGTAACCGAAAGGTTGAAAAATCGAATCCCCGAGCTGACAAGGTGAAAATCTGTTGTTCTGCCCCATTGAAAATAAGAATTTGTTCATAACTGACTTGCCTAGTGAAATAAAGGTAAAATAAAATAAACAATTTGTGAATTCTGAAAATTGCAATAAGTTCCCAGGAGACCAAGTGTCTCCATTCCTCAAAACATGTTCCAGTCACCATACACAAGAATAGGATCCTATCAGGTCAGAAATGTAGAGCAAGGAGGGAAAGATAAAGTGAATTTGGACTCCCAGTTCTCGTGTCAGAGCATCAGTGTCCACGGGTCTAAGCATTACGCTGCCATCTAGAGGCAGAAACGATAAAAAGCTTTGTACAAAACCTGTCTCACTCACACACAGGATCCCAATGCACAGCCAGGTCAAAGCAAACCCCCAGCAGTGTGTTTGTGTGAGTGAGTGATAGATGAGATTCCAGCGGTCTAACAGTGAATGTCAGCGTCCCAAACGGTACATTATTCCCCTGATATAGTGCACTACTTTTGACAAGAGCCCTATGGACCCTGGTAAAAAGTAGTGCACTACACATACGGAATAGGGTGTCATTTGGGGCGCAAACTTAGAGTGCATATCTTTCCCTTCCAGGCACTCACCTGTTGAACGTGTGCAGCAGGTCCAAGACCATCCTGTCAGTGGTGTTGACAAACTTGCACTGCACGGACAGGAAGGAGCCGTCGGCCGAGCACTGAGGGGGGGAGCGCTCCCCGACGCCGTGGAGGAGACGCCTCGACCTCACCTCACAGCTGCCTGGGCCTGGTTGTCAAAGGTTGTTCTGATCAGCTCTAGTCATTTATATATTACTGTGCTGTGTGGCTAAGTTGGTAGAGCATGGCACTTGCAGCGTCAGGATTTGTGGGTTCGATTCCCGCTGGGGGTCACCCATTAGAAAATGGATGCACATAATACTGTAGGTGGTAAATGACATATCAACACACAACACAAGTCATCCTGCTCCTAACTAACTCACACTGAGAGGGCTTTCCGTTCTGCCGGGTCCCGTAGAGCTCCATGCCTTCCAGGTCTACACACCAGCACTGTCCCCGGGCGCTGTCACACTGCACCGCCTGGTACTCCCCAGAGGCCTGGCACTGGGGCACCAGGGGGGCATCGCCACTCAGCAGGGCCTGCTGTCTGTGGAGCTGGCAGGACGTCAGACCTGTGGGAGGAGGAGGAGGAAGAGGAGGAGGAGGAGGAAGAGGTCAATGATGATAAACAGCATTTACATAGTGCATCTCAAAAGGTCTTCCAGTATTCAACATGAGCCTGGCTCGGGTTCCCAGGGGGAATTCATCCCATCAGGCACCAATGTGGTTTCACTGTTAAAACAGATATTTCTAGGAAGAGGGGCGTTCTGCTCACAGTACACAGCTGATCCGTTCTGTCTGGATCCAGAGATCTCAGCTCCCTCTGCGTTCACACACCAGCACTCACCACCAGCACGGCTGCACTGGACGTGTCTGGAGCACACAACAGTTAGGAGAGAGCAGGGAACAGCGGCACGCTTCCCAAATGGCACCCTATTCCCGGCATAGTGCACTACGTTTGACAGGAGCCTTAGGCAAGTAGTGCACTACATAGGGATTGGGAATAGGGTGCCATTTGGGACATATTCAGGGAAATTGCTTCTTTACCGTCCTGGCTAGCTTTTACCGTCCTGGCTAGCTTTTACCGTCTAGGCTATCTTTACCGTCCTGGCTAGCTTTTACCGTCCTGGCTAGCTTTTACCGTCCTGGCCAGCTTTTACCGTCCTGGCCAGCTTTTACCGTCCTGGCCAGCTTTTACCGTCCTGGCTAGCTTTTACCGTCCTGGCTAGCTTTACCCGTCCTGGCTAGCTCTACCCATCCTGGCTAGCTCTACCCATCCTGGCTAGCTTTACCCGTCCTGGCTAGCTTTACCCGTCCTGGCTAGCTTTTACCGTCCTGGCTAGCTTTACCCGTCCTGGCTAGCTTTTACCGTCCTGGCTAGCTTTTACCGTCCTGGCTAGCTTTTACCGTCCTGGCTAGCTTTTACCGTCCTGGCTAGCTTTTACCGTCCTGGCTAGCTTTACCCGTCCTGGCTAGCTCTACCCATCCTGGCTAGCTCTACCCATCCTGGCTAGCTCTACCCATCCTGGCTAGCTTTACCCGTCCTGGCTAGCTTTTACCGTCCTGGCTAGCTTTACCCGTCCTGGCTAGCTTTTACCGTCCTGGCTAGCTTTACCCGTCCTGGCTAGCTTTTACCGTCCTGGCTAGCTTTTACCGTCCTGGCTAGCTTTTACCGTCCTGGCTAGCTTTTACCGTCTAGGCTAGCTTTACCGTCCTGGCTAGCTTTACCGTCCAGGCTAGCTTTATCCGTCCTGGCTAGCTTGTGTCATATACAGCACTGTCAGGTATACCTGAATCGCCCGTCCTCTGAGCACTGGGGGACATGGTCTTGTTGCCGGGCAGAACTACCACCACGTAGAGACTCACACTGACTCAGGGTCTCAGACTCCAGTTGATATTCTGAAAACAGCAGCAAATACAATTTAGTTGTTCAAAACTGTGTCCATTTCTTTGTGGGGAATTTAAAGATGTTGTATTCGGCTTACAGGCATATGGCTCGTACACACAGGAAACATAAACACAGCCTAAATTATAGTATAATAAATACACTACATCATCAAAAGTGTGTGGACACCTGCACATCCAACACCTCATTCCAAAATCAAGGACATTAATATGGAGTTGGTCTCCAACTTTGCTGCTATAACAGCCTCCACTCTTCTGGGAAGTATTTCCACTAGATGTTGGAACATTGCTGTGGGGACTTGCTTCCATTCAAGAGCATTAGTGAGGTTGGGCACTGACGTTGGGCGATTTGGCCTGGCTCGCAGTCGGCTTTCCAATTCATCCCAAAGGTGTTTGATGGGGTTGAAGTCAGGAACCTGTGCAGGCCAGTCAAGTTCTTCCACACTGAACTCGACAAACCATTTCTATAGGGACCTGGCTTTGTGCACCGATGGCATTGTCATGCTGAAAAACAGGAAAGTGCCTTCCCCAAACTGTTGCCACAAAGTTGGAAACACAGAATCGTGTAGAATGTCATTGTTTTCTGTAGCTTTCAGCTTTCCCCTCACTGAAATTAAAAGGGCCTAGCCTGAACCATGAAAAACAGCCCCAGAACATTATTCCTTTTCCACCAAACTTTACAGTTGGCACTATGCTTTGGGGTAGGTAGTGCCAAACCCAGATTTGTATGTTGGACTGGCAGAGTGTGAAGCGTGATTCATCACTGCTCGGCCATGAAAACACATTTCACGAAGCTCCCGACGAACAGTAATTGTGCTGACGTTGCTTTCAGAGGCAGTTTGGGAACTTGGTAGCGAGTGTTGCAACTGAGGAAACAATACTTTTTTGTCCTTCAGCACTTGGCGGTCCCGTTCTGTGAGCTTGTGTGGCCTACCACTTTGCGTCTGAGCCGTTGTTGCTCCTAGACGTTTCCACTTCCCAATAAAAGCACTTACAGTTGACCGGGGCAGCTCTAGCAGGGCAGAAATTATACAAACTGACTTGTTGGAAAAGGTGGCATCCTATGACGGTGCCACGTTGAAAGTCACTGAGCTCATCAGTAAGGCCATTCTACTGTCAGTGTTTGTCTATGGAGATTGCATGGCGGTGTGCTTGACTTTATACAGGGTGAAATAGCCGAATCCACTAATTTGAAGGGTTGTATACATAGTTTGGAATATAGTGGATATACAAAATAGAAATAATGATAAACATAAAAAAAGCATAATCAGAAATAAATTTAAATTACAGCTGAAAATAACTTTGACATATTCAAAAACCCAAGATAAAGAGCCCTAAAGTTTTACCTGAAATCTTCCCCTCAGACAGACAGAGGTAACACAGCAGTATGGAGGAGATCTGAACCAGGCTCATCATCTTCCTCAGTCAGTCTGCCCGTTGAACTGTGAGGAGACTGGGACTAAAACCTCTGGATTTATACCATCAGTGTTAACTGCAATGTCATCCTCCCCTAGGTTGTCACCGCACGTGGTCCTCACTCGCCAAACATGGAACACTCATGTGTGTTTGGAACAATGGTAGTTCTGGAACATTCTAGTGGGAGCAGCCAAGCCTGAGACTCAGAGAGCCATCAGAAGGGAGGAGTTGGTCATGCAAGACTTGACCTGGGATGCAGTAGAAACCTCGAAACCAAATCGGAAGAAAACGGACAGAAACGTCGAGTGGGACTATCTGAATTTGTCCAATAAGAAACTGTTGTTTAACGCTGTAAAACATTTTTCTACGGTTTACACTAATAAATACGACCCAGGTGAACATGACTTGCACCTTCGGGATGACGCTCTTTCAAGAGCCAACGGACGACAGGTTTCTGAAGTCTAATGACATAAAACATGGAACGCAAGGCCAGCAACAGACAACACAAATTAACATTTGAATGTGTAACAGTTTAGCACACACCAACTCTGTAATATAATCATTTAAAATAATAAGCGTAAGACGAGATATTAAATATCCAGAATATCTTTTTTTTAATGGCATTGTACATGTAGTAAATCACAAAGAACAGGTCTTAAATAAACTCTTAATGTACAGCTGGTATATGTCAATAAAAATCTACTTTGTTTTCTCCCCTACCGACTGGTTCTAAAACACTTTTTTATACAGGTTAATAGAAACGCTAAATAAACATAGTCATTTTTCTTCAAGTATATTTTATCCTCTTATGTATTTCTACAGATGTCTCCTCATCTTTACAGTTATAAAAACTGTACATAAAATGACCCAAAAAAACAGCAATCAACACATTGCTTTTTTTTTTTTTTTAAATACGCATTTCACATCCAGCTGGCAATTTAGCTTCCTGTGGTACAAGTCAAACGTGTCCCCTTAGCCCGAAGACATTGTGGTGTTATGTGACGTAGCAGCCATACCGGGGCCGTACTGAAAGCATCAAAAACCCCACAGACAGAGGCTACGTCCCCCAAATGGCACCCTATTCCCTACACAGTGCGCTACTTTTTGAACAGGCTCCCATAGGGCTCAGGGTCAAAAGTAGTGCACTACATAGGGAATAGGGTGCCATTTCGGGACATACACACAGAGACAAACGTGCCACAGATGTCCCGTGACATCGAGGCCATTTCCGTGGTTGTCATGGAGATATCCCGAAGACACACAGTCGTATGTCTGTCTGTGGATTGGGTATATTATATACACCAGTCAAATAGATATATCTTTCCCCATGTTAACATTGTAAACTTGGCGGGTCATACCTTCAGACTTGGCACATAAAGAGAATGAAAGTTAACGATTGTAAAAGGTGGCAATAGATTCCTGAAATGAAATCAGAATGCAGTCGCTAAATGACTGATGTTAGCACTGTTTTTTTAAACAAATCATCTCACCCTAGTGTGAACTTGTCAAACAAGTTTCAGACCACGTTTCCAAAACAGAACAGATTTCTGGCAGGTTAAAGCTACAATATCATCTAACATTCACCTCGGTGATTTAGATTTTTGCATTAACTCATATCACACAAGCAAGGCTTCCACAGCTCTGCTCCTACTGAGGCAAGAGAGTGGTGGGTCGTTTCCCAAATGGCCCCCTATATATTCCCTACATACTGTAGTGTACTACGGTCTAAAGTAGTGCCCTATAAAGGGAATAGGGTTCTATTTGGGACGGACCCATGACGAGGTGATCTCATAGCATTTTAATAATCTAATTGAATTAAATTGAATTTCAGCTATTTCATAGAATGCGTGTGAACAGATTTAATGTACGTGGACAAACCCTAATTTCCTGGTTAAGAAAACGTTGTGGGCATTTCACTTCATAACAGGGAGTCTTAGTTAAAACAACAAACGTCCTGGGCCCTACAAACTAACACTGTGTTACACTGGTACTTTTCATCCACAAGTCCCATTTCGTCAACTCAATACTTGTCAGTTACTCCAGCTCAAAACACCCTTCTTTCCAATACCAAGAGTCCACTGGACCCAACTCTATCCTGTTGGTCTCTATACGTCCATTCACCCCCCTTGTATTGAGCCAACTGAAGCTTCACTCCCACAGTCTGTCTAGGAGGAGAAGGTATGCTCAGTTTGACAGTTTATGGACCACAGCAGACGGTGTGCTTCGGTGCCAGAGAGAGAGGACGGGGTTCACCCTGGGTTTGGATAGGACTCTCCTCTGTGAAGTGCTGTGATGACACCAGATGCCTGGTGCTGTTGCCATGCTAACCCAGGCCAGACACGGGCCAGATTCTACCTAGGTCAGGCCAACCCAAACTCACACAGAACACAGGGTGCTCATCTGTTGCACCTTGCTCAGGTCTGTGAGGAGCTGCTTGATGCGGTGTTTGAGCTGAGGCAGTCTGGCCAGGGGGTCCGGAGGCTCCAACTCCCCAGTGAAGTCCAGCCAGCTCTCCAACACTGAGGGACGCAGAGAGAGAGACTAATAAGGATCTAATAAGGTAAGAACGAGTTCCTCCAATTACAATCGGGTCATTACCTCCCACTGCTTTGGTATTATTAGTGTATAGGATAGGACAGTGTATTATTAGTGTATAGGATAGGACAGTGTATTATTAGTGTATAGGATAGGACAGTGTATTATTAGTGTATAGGATAGGACAGTGTATTATTAGTGTATAGGATAGGACAGTGTATTATTAGTGTATAGGATAGGACAGTGTATTAGTGTATAGGATAGGACAGTGTATTATTAGTGTATATGATAGGACAGTGTATTATTAGTGTATAGGATAGGACAGTGTATTATTAGTCTATAGGATAGGACAGTGTATTAGTTTATTGATAGAACAGTGTATTATCAGTGTATAAGATAGGACAGTGTATTATTAGTCTATAGGATAGGACAGTGTATTAGTTTATTGATAGAACAGTGTATTAGTTTATAGGATAGGACAGTGTATTAGTTTATTGATAGAACAGTGTATTAGTTTATAGGATAGGACAGTGTATTCGTTTATTGATAGGACAGTGTATTATTAGTGTATAGGATAGGCCAGTGTATTAGTGTATATGATAGGACAGTGTATTATTAGTTTATAGGATAGGACAGTGTATTAGTTTATAGGATAGGCCAGTGTATTTAGTGGACCACCCCATTTACCATCAAGCTCCTTCTCTAGACCACCCCATTTAACATCAAGGTCCTTCTCTAGACCACCCCATTTAACATCAAGGTCCTTCTCTAGACCACCCCATTTAACATCAAGCTCCTTCTCTAGACCACCCCATTTAACATCAAGCTCCTTCTCTAGACCACCCCATTTACCATCAAGCTCCTTCTCTAGACCACCCCATTTACCATCAAGCTCCTTCTCTAGACCACCCCATTTAACATCAAGCTCCTTCTCTAGACCACCCCATTTAACATCAAGCTCCTTCTCTAGACCACCCCATTTAACATCAAGCTCCTTCTCTAGACCACCCCATTTAACATCAAGCTCCTTCTCTAGACCACCCCATTTAACATCAAGCTCCTTCTCTAGACCACCCCATTTAACATCAAGCTCCTTCTCTAGACCACCCCATTTAACATCAAGCTCCTTCTCTAGACCACCCCATTTAACATCAAGCTCCTTCTCTAGACCACCCCATTTAACATCAAGCTCCTTCTCTAGACCACCCCATTTACCATCAAGCTCCTTCTCTAGACCACCCCATTTACCATCAAGCTCCTTCTCTAGACCACCCCATTTAACATCAAGCTCCTTCTCTAGACCACCCCATTTAACATCAAGCTCCTTCTCTAGACCACCCCATTTAACATCAAACTCCTTCTCTAGACCACCCAGAACACCACATTTACCATCGAGCTCCTTCTCTATGAGGTCCATCCTGCCCGCCACCTGGTTCTGAACATCTTCTATGTGAGTCAGGAGGTTCATCTGCCACTGGAGACAGTTCCTGGCATGTTCCACTGAGTCGGGTCCCCTCTCATTCAGACAGCCAGGCACAGCCAGCACTGAGTCTGGTCCCCTCTCATTCAGACAGCCAGGCATAGCCAGGGAGCCAGGCACAGCCAGGGCAGTTGTCTTCTGTTGACAACACACAGCATTAACTCAACCACAAAAATCAAATCAAAAATTGATCAACACATTTTACAGTTAATTTTCTTTAAAGGAAAGCCGATAGCCTAGTGGTTAGAGAGGAGAGACAGCAACCAGAGGGTTGCCAGTTCGAATCCCGGGTCTGACAGGAAAAATCTGTCCCGGAAGTGAGCTGGCAACTCGGAGGGGTTAAATGTATCAAACCCTAGATACCACAGCTTGCCGTTGTGCACTTAACTCCACGGGCACCCCCTGTTCCTACCTCTCCATGTAGTGTATTGTCTTTAGGAGAGGTTGGGATAAACAGTCCCCTGTTCCTACCTCTCCATGTAGTGTATTGTCTTTAGGAGAGGTTGAGATAAACAGTCCCCTGATCCTACCTCTCCATGTAGTGTATTGTCTTTAGGAGAGGTTGAGATAAACAGTCCCCTGTTCCTACCTCTCCATGTAGTGTATTGTCTTTAGGAGAGGTTGGGATAAACAGTCCCCTGTTCCTACCTCTCCATGTAGTGTATTGTCTTTAGGAGAGGTTGAGATAAACAGTCCCCTGACCCATGTAGTGTATGTATTGTCTTTAGGAGAGGTTGCGATGAACAGTCCCCTGATCCTACCTCTCCATGTAGTGTATTGTCTTTAGGAGAGGTTGGGATAAACAGTCCCCTGACCTACCTCTCCATGTAGTGTATTGTCTTTAGGAGAGGTTGAGATAAACAGTCCCCTGACCCATGTAGTGTATTGTCTTTAGGAGAGGTTGAGATGAACAGTCCCCTGATCCTACCTCTCCATGTAGTGTATTGTCTTTAGGAGAGGTTGGGATAAACAGTCCCCTGTTCCTACCTCTCCATGTAGTGTATTGTCTTTAGGAGAGGTTGAGATAAACAGTTCCCTGTTCCTACCTCTCCATGTAGTGTATTGTCTTTAGGAGAGGTTGGGATAAACAGTCCCCTGTTCCTACCTCTCCATGTAGTGTATTGTCTTTAGGAGAGGTTGGGATAAACAGTCCCCTGTTCCTACCTCTCCATGTAGTGTATTGTCTTTAGGAGAGGTTGGGATAAACAGTCCCCTGTTCCTACCTCTCCATGTAGTGTATTGTCTTTAGGAGAGGTTGAGATAAACAGTCCCCTGTTCCTACCTCTCCATGTAGTGTATTGTCTTTAGGAGAGGTTGAGATAAACAGTCCCCTGTTCCTACCTCTCCATGTAGTGTATTGTCTTTAGGAGAGGTTGGGATAAACAGTCCCCTGTTCCTACCTCTCCATGTAGTGTATTGTCTTTAGGAGAGGTTGGGATAAACAGTCCCCTGTTCCTACCTCTCCATGTAGTGTATTGTCTTTAGGAGAGGTTGGGATAAACAGTTCCCTGTTCCTACCTCTCCATGTAGTGTATTGTCTTTAGGAGAGGTTGAGATAAACAGTCCCCTGTTCCTACCTCTCCATGTAGTGTATTGTCTTTAGGAGAGGTTGGGATAAACAGTCCCCTGTTCCTACCTCTCCATGTAGTGTATTGTCTTTAGGAGAGGTTGAGATAAACAGTCCCCTGTTCCTACCTCTCCATGTAGTGTATTGTCTTTAGGAGAGGTTGGGATAAACAGTCCCCTGTTCCTACCTCTCCATGTAGTGTATTGTCTTTAGGAGAGGTTGGGATAAACAGTCCCCTGTTCCTACCTCTCCATGTAGTGTATTGTCTTTAGGAGAGGTTGAGATAAACAGTCCCCTGTTCCTACCTCTCCATGTAGTGTATTGTCTTTAGGAGAGGTTGAGATAAACAGTTCCCTGATCCTACCTCTCCATGTAGTGTATTGTCTTTAGGAGAGGTTGGGATAAACAGTCCCCTGTTCCTTCCTCTCCATGTAGTGTATTGTCTTTAGGAGAGGTTGGGATAAACAGTCCCCTGTTCCTACCTCTCCATGTAGTGTATTGTCTTTAGGAGAGGTTGGGATAAACAGTCCCCTGTTCCTACCTCTCCATGTAGTGTATTGTCTTTAGGAGAGGTTGGGATAAACAGTCCCCTGTTCCTACCTCTCCATGTAGTGTATTGTCTTTAGGAGAGGTTGAGATAAACAGTCCCCTGTTCCTACCTCTCCATGTAGTGTATTGTCTTTAGGAGAGGTTGAGATAAACAGTCCCCTGTTCCTACCTCTCCATGTAGTGTATTGTCTTTAGGAGAGGTTGGGATAAACAGTCCCCTGTTCCTACCTCTCCATGTAGTGTATTGTCTTTAGGAGAGGTTGGGATAAACAGTCCCCTGTTCCTTCCTCTCCATGTAGTGTATTGTCTTTAGGAGAGGTTGAGATAAACAGTCCCCTGTTCCTACCTCTCCATGTAGTGTATTGTCTTTAGGAGAGGTTGAGATAAACAGTCCCCTGATCCTACCTCTCCATGTAGTGTATTGTCTTTAGGAGAGGTTGGGATAAACAGTCCCCTGTTCCTACCTCTCCATGTAGTGTATTGTCTTTAGGAGAGGTTGAGATAAACAGTCCCCTGTTCCTACCTCTCCATGTAGTGTATTGTCTTTAGGAGAGGTTGGGATAAACAGTCCCCTGTTCCTACCTCTCCATGTAGTGTATTGTCTTTAGGAGAGGTTGAGATAAACAGTTCCCTGTCCCCTGTTCCTACCTCTCCATGTAGTGTATTGTCTTTAGGAGAGGTTGGGATAAACAGTCCCCTGTTCCTACCTCTCCATGTAGTGTATTGTCTTTAGGAGAGGTTGGGATAAACAGTCCCCTGATCCTACCTCTCCATGTAGTGTATTGTCTTTAGGAGAGGTTGAGATAAACAGTCCCCTGTTCCTACCTCTCCATGTAGTGTATTGTCTTTAGGAGAGGTTGGGATAAACAGTCCCCTGTTCCTACCTCTCCATGTAGTGTATTGTCTTTAGGAGAGGTTGGGATAAACAGTCCCCTGACCCATGTAGTGTATTGTCTTTAGGAGAGGTTGGGATAAACAGTCCCCTGTTCCTACCTCTCCATGTAGTGTATTGTCTTTAGGAGAGGTTGAGATAAACAGTCCCCTGTTCCTACCTCTCCATGTAGTGTATTGTCTTTAGGAGAGGTTGGGATAAACAGTCCCCTGATCCTACCTCTCCATGTAGTGTATTGTCTTTAGGAGAGGTTGAGATAAACAGTCCCCTGTTCCTACCTCTCCATGTAGTGTATTGTCTTTAGGAGAGGTTGGGATAAACAGTCCCCTGTTCCTACCTCTCCATGTAGTGTATTGTCTTTAGGAGAGGTTGGGATAAACAGTCCCCTGTTCCTACCTCTCCATGTAGTGTATTGTCTTTAGGAGAGGTTGGGATGAAGTTACATCCCAGTTGGACCTGATGTACAACTGATGAATAAAGTGATCGTCTTAAAAACAAACAAGAGACAATGAACATCAACAACACCTTTCTTACTTCCTGTTCCTTGGCTGTGAAGTGGGTGGAGTGGGAGGCGGGGTTAGTATTAGCCACCACCCCTCCTCCCTCCTGGCTGTTGGAGCCGTGGGGGTCTGTAGAGGGCCAGTGTTCCAGCTGTCCGGGGCTGGGGGGTTTCTGGTAGCTGTAGAGCAGAGAAGAGTGATTACAAAGACAATCAATAAAATACATTATGAACACACTGTAAACTAGTGACTGGCACCAATATGGCTAATTCAACACAACATGGATAATGTTTGATTCCATACCAGTGCCCATCGCTACTAAAATCAGGTATTAATCAGCTGAACGTGTACCTGTGCTCGCTGGTGATGTAAGTGTCTGTCTTGGAGGAGTTCTGGTTGTTCAGAGAGTTGTCTGTCAAGTGGATGCAGTCAGGGAGACCGCCCATGGGCTGGTCCTCGTCAGAGTTCACCCATGACCGAGCCCAGAAGTGCAAGTTGGGATTGTGTTTGTTCCTATAGGTGGACAAGGAAGTACTGGTTCATTTTGACTCCAAATGATCATGGATCCGTTTCAAATAGCACCCTATTCCCTTTTTATAGTGCACTAGATTTGACCAGAACCCTATGGCACCCTATTCCCTTTATAGTGCACTAGATTTGACCAGAGTCCTATGGCACCCTATTCCCTTTATAGTGCACTAGATTTGACCAGAACCCTAAGGCACCCTATTCCCTTTATAGTGCACTAGATTTGACCAGAACCCTATTCCCTTTATAGTGCACTAGATTTGACCAGAGTCCTATGGCACCCTATTCCCTTTATAGTGCACTAGATTTGACCAGAACCCTATGGCACCCTATTCCCTTTATAGTGCACTAGATTTGACCAGAACCCTATAGCACCCTATTCCCTTTATAGTGCACTAGATTTGACCAGAGTCCTATGGCACCCTATTCCCTTTATAGTGCACTAGATTTGACCAGAACCCTATGGCACCCTATTCCCTTTATAGTGCACTAGATTTGACCAGAACCCTATAGCACCCTATTCCCTTTATAGTGCACTAGATTTGACCAGAGTCCTATGGCACCCTATTCCCTTTATAGTGCACTAGATTTGACCAGAGCCCTATGGCACCCTTTTCCCATTATAGTGCACTAGATTTGACCAGAGCCCAGTAGTACAGACAATGAGTTCCACAGTTCTCTTCAGTGTGATGAAAACGTTGCCCTACGTGTTGACAGGGGACCTACTGTAGTATGTCCATCTTCAGCTGTAGTCCGTGAAGGACGTTGTTGACACTGAACACGTCTGCTAACAGCTGATGGGTGGACACGCTGGTCTTACAGTTCTGCTCAGAGTAGTTCTCAGAGAGGAAGGACAAGCCGTACATCTGACCCTTGTTCAACCAGTCTTTGTCATGGAGATATTTGGCACTCCACCTTTGACCTAAACAACCAAAACAAATGGCCATGTCAGGAAAACAACCAACATGTTGATGATGATGATGATGATAATAATAATAATAACAATAATAACAATAACAATAATAATAATAACAATAATAACAATAACCATAATAATAATAACAATAATAACAATAACCATAATAATAATAACAATAATAATAATAACAATAATAATAATAACAATAATAATAATGTAGGAATATCTTGGTCTTGTTTGTAAATTGTATAGGGTAGGTAGAAGTTGCCTAGCCTGAGTGCCAGTGTTGTTTGTAAATTGTATAGGGTAGGTAGAAGTTGCCTAGCCTGAGTGCCAGTCTTGTTTGTAAATTGTATAGGGTAGGTAGAAGTTGCCTAGCCTGAGTGCCAGTCTGTTTGTGTTATCATTCCAACTCTTTGTCACTCATGGTCATGTTTGGCTTGACAATGACATCAACGGAGCTGTCAAGAGCACAAACAGATCTGAGACCAGGCGAGAGAAGGAGACAACAGTTCTGGGACCAGGCTAAAAGTTGCCTCTAACCACCGACACAGAGTGAGATAATCTTTCATCCCCCTAATGGTTTAGGTTAGAGAATAATCTGATCCTAGATCTGTGGTTAGGGGAGTGTAGGGTATGATGTTACCTGGAGGGTCTCTGCAGATGTAACATATGTACTGGTCTGGGATGCTATCCTCCAGAAGCCCCATACACACACTGTGCTGCCAGCACATACACTCCTCACACTGAAACACAGAGAGAGACTGAATGTGTGTGTGTTTAGGTGGAAACAAATACTATCTGAACCCAGGTCTGAAACATGTATAATACATTTTATTGATTTATTTAACTAGGCAAGTCAGTTAGGAACAAATTCTTATTTACAAATGACAGCCCGTCCAAACACGGACGAGCACCGCCCTATGGGACTCCCAATCATGGCCGGTTGTGATACAGCCTGGATTCCAACCAGGGTGTCTGTAGTGACGCCTCTAGCACTGAGATGCTGTGCCTTAGACCGCTGCGCCACTCGGGAGCCCACATGACAACAGACATGTTTAAGCCCCATTGTTATGTCTGAGGGATAGTTGGAAGATTCCAGAAAATCCCCCCAAATTCCTGAAACACTACCCAAATCCCCCCACCCCAACGCTCTCCTAACCCAGACAACGCTGGGCCAATTGTGTGCCGCCCTATGGGACTCACGATCACGGCCGGTTGTGATACAGCCCGGGACCGAATCAGGGTCAGTAGTGACGCTTCTAGCACTGCAATGTAGAGCCTTAGACCACTGCGCCACTCAGGAGGCCCATATTAGAGGCCTGAAGGGAACGTCCTGGCGGAGCTTGTGGCAGACTTGTACATGTATTTGTTGTAAACTGCCCAGTTAACTGATACTAAAGAGTGATTCATTTAATATTAACTTCAGGTGTCCTTGGTGTTGAATTTACACCACAAGTGACTGGAATGTTCCAACCCCACCTCAGGCAGGTCCATCCCACCTCAGGCAGAACCACCCCACCTCAGGCAGAACCACCCCACCTCAGGCAGAACCACCCCACCTCAGGCAGAACCAACCCACCTCAGGCAGAACCAACCCACCTCAGGCAGAACCAACCCACCTCAGGCAGAACCAACCCACCTCAGGCAGAACCAACCCACCTCAGGCAGAACCAACCCACCTCAGGCAGAACCACCCCACCTCAGGCAGAACACTAGTCTGAGGGCTCCAGTCAGTCCAGTACCTGAATCATGAATCCATTCTCCTCGTCCATCTCACAGATACAGCGGACGATCTCCTGGGTACCATCCTCATCCTCCTCCTGGAAGTCCTCCATGTTTAGAGAGTCAAAGTCCTGGTCGGAGGGTTCAAAACAAACCCCCTTAGTCACATCTATACATTTCCTAAGCTATAACACACAATCTATTACATAGAGGAGGATCCTAAAGGACCACGGAGTCCAGTCTGCTTCCTGTTTTCTATGTTTCCAGAAACAAATGGTAGTATGGTGACAACCCTACCTGGTTGTACTCATCTCCACTAAACAGCAGGCTCTCTGTGGTCGAGTCCTCCAGGAACTCTATGTCTGACAGGTCTGGAGAGGGAGAGAGGGGGGAGAGATAGGGAGAGAGAGAGAGGGAGGGAGAGAAAGGGGGAAGTGGGAGAGAGAGAGAGAGAGGGGGAGGAAAAGAGAGGGAGAGAAAGGGGGAGGGGGAAAGAGGGAGAGAGAGGGGAGGGGGAGATAGGGAGAGAGGGGGAGGTAGGGAGAGAGGGGGGGAGGGGGAGAGGGAGATATATGTGAGTTGATCAATTTGAACAGCACATTCATGTAAAGATGAAATGTGATTGGTTGATATACACATGTATTTATACGCCTTCATTTCATAGAAAAGATGCCCTGTCAGGCGATTCCCACTCACTCTCTCCGGTCAGGTCCACAGAGAGGATGGCGCGGGGGTACTGGTAATGTTTGGTGGTGGAGCAGGAGGAAGAGGAGGAGCGGTGAAGAGCAGACGTCGTAGATCGCTCCAGGAAGGACAGGGACATGTCATCGTAGTCAGAATAACCTGCCGGTGAGAAAACACAGATTGTGTTATTATGATGTATTGACGATGTGCTACTCCTAACGTCTGTTTATCTTTCACTTCTGTATTTATTGGTGTTGTGTGTATTGGCTGGGGCAATTAAACTCCCCCCTTGGAGGATTGATTAAGTACTATCTTATGTCTCGTCTTAAATATATATATATGTTTACAATAAGCTATACAAATGGACTGGTCATTCGCTGACAACATACTACACACAACAGCAGGAGCCCTTGGGGAAACATTAAGATACAACACCTGAACTAAACGTACAGTGCTGCTTGGATTTCCTCTTCCTCTTCTTCTTCTTCTTCTGTTTCATCTTGAAGTGTTCCTTCTCTTTCCTGTCCCTCCGCTCTTTGTCCTTCTTTTTTCCTAAAAAACAAACAGAACATCTATTTAATCACCAACTGATTTGCTCAGAACAACGGAGGAATGTTATTTATTACAACTGCTAAGAAGAGAAGTAAGAACACAATCTCACCGATCACCTGGGATTTCTCCTCCAGTTTCACCTTCTTCTCATTCTTTATTAACCCTGTAGAAGGAGTCATGTAATTCAATCACAGTTCTCTGCAGCGAACTGGGTTGATTTAAATGTGCGACCCAAACGGCACCCTATTCCCTATATAGTGCACTACTTTAGATTGTTTGTTTTCCCCTCTGTCGTATTTCATGTGTTTTTCTTCTCATCTATATCACTACCTCATGGTGTGTTGTTGGGAAAGAGCTGGCCAGTGAAGCATGTCACTGGGCTGTTATACACCTGCTGCATCCTGCCCTGCCACTAACCTGGCTCCAGACCTCACAGCCCCACTGCCCTGCCACTAACCTGGCTTCAGACCTCACAGCCCCTCAGGAAGGCCCACTGCCCTGCCACTAACCTGGCTTCAGACCTCACAGCCCCTCAGGAAGGCCCACTACTCTGCCACTAACCTGGCTCCAGACCTCACAGCCCCTCAGGAAGGCCCACTGCCCTGCCACTAACCTGGCTTCAGACCTCACAGCCCCTCAGGAAGGCCCACTGCCCTGCCACTAACCTGGCTTCAGACCTCACAGCCTCTCAGGAAGGCCCACTGCCCTGCCACTAACCTGGCTTCAGACCTCACAGCCCCTCAGGAAGGCCCACTGCCCTGCCACTAACCTGGCTCCAGGCCTCACAGCCCCACTGCCCTGCCACTAACCTGGCTCCAGACCTTACAGCCCCTCAGGAAGGCCCACTGCCCTGCCACTAACCTGGCTTCAGACCTCACAGCCCCACTGCCCTGCCACTAACCTGGCTCCAGGCCTCACAGCCCCACTACTCTGCCACTAACCTGGCTCCAGACCTTACAGCCCCTCAGGAAGGCCCACTGCCCTGCCACTAACCTGGCTTCAGACCTCACAGCCCCACTGCCCTGCCACTAACCTGGCTCCAGGCCTCACAGCCCCACTACTCTGCCACTAACCTGGCTCCAGACCTTACAGCCCCTCAGGAAGGCCCACTGCCCTGCCACTAACCTGGCTTCAGACCTCACAGCCCCACTGCCCTGCCACTAACCTGGCTCCAGGCCTCACAGCCCCACTACTCTGCCACTAACCTGGCTCCAGGCCTCACAGTCCCACTACTCTGCCACTAACCTGGCTCCAGACCTCACAGCCCCTCAGGAAGGCCCACTGCCCTGCCACTAACCTGGCTCCAGACCTTACAGCCCCTCAGGAAGGCCCACTGCCCTGCCACTAACCTGGCTCCAGACCTCACAGCCCCTCAGGAAGGCCCACTGCCCTGCCACTAACCTGGCTCCAGGCCTCACAGCCCCTCAGGAAGGCCCACTACCCTGCCACTAACCTGGCTCCAGACCTCACAGCCCCACTGCCCTGCCACTAACCTGCCTCCAGGCCTCACAGCCCCACTACTCTGCCACTAACCTGGCTCCAGACCTCACAGCCCCACTGCCCTGCCACTGACCTGCCTCCAGGCCTCACAGCCCCACTACTCTGCCACTAACCTGGCTCCAGGCCTCACAGCCCCTCAGGAAGGCCCACTACTCTGCCACTAACCTGGCTCCAGGCCTCACAGCCCCTCAGGGAGGCCCACTACCCTGCCACTAACCTGGCTCCAGACCTCACAGCCCCTCAGGAAGGCCCACTACCCTGCCACTAACCTGGCTCCAGACCTCACAGCCCCTCAGGAAGGCCCACTACCCTGCCACTAACCTGGCTCCAGGCCTCACAGCCCCTCAGGGAGGCCCACTACCCTGCCACTAACCTGGCTCCAGACCTCACAGCCCCTCAGGAAGGCCCACTACCCTGCCACTAACCTGGCTCCAGACCTCACAGCCCCTCAGGAAGGCCCACTACCCTGCCACTAACCTGGCTCCAGACCTCACAGCCCCTCAGGAAGGCCCACTACCCTGCCACTAACCTGGCTCCAGACCTCACAGCCCCTCAGGAAGGCCCACTACCCTGCCACTAACCTGGCTCCAGACCTCACAGCCCCACTGCCCTGCTACTAACCTGGCTCCAGGCCTCACAGCCCCACTACTCTGCCACTAACCTGGCTCCAGGCCTCACAGCCCCACTACTCTGCCACTAACCTGGCTCCAGACCTCACAGCCCCACTGCCCTGCCACTAACCTGGCTCCAGGCCTCACAGCCCCACTACTCTGCCACTAACCTGGCTCCAGGCCTCACAGCCCCTCAGGAAGGCCCACTACCCTGCCACTAACCTGGCTCCAGACCTCACAGCCCCTCAGGAAGGCCCACTACCCTGCCACTAACCTGGCTCCAGACCTCACAGCCCCTCAGGAAGGCCCACTACCCTGCCACTAACCTGGCTCCAGACCTCACAGCCCCTCAGGAAGGCCCACTACCCTGCCACTAACCTGGCTCCAGACCTCACAGCCCCACTGCCCTGCCACTAACCTGCCTCCAGGCCTCACAGCCCCACTACTCTGCCACTAACCTGGCTCCAGGCCTCACAGCCCCTCAGGAAGGCCCACTGCCCTGCCACTAACCTGGCTCCAGACCTTACAGCCCCTCAGGAAGGCCCACTACCCTGCCACTAACCTGGCTCCAGGCCTCACAGCCCCTCAGGAAGGCCCACTACCCTGCCACTAACCTGGCTCCAGACCTCACAGCCCCTCAGGAAGGCCCACTACCCTGCCACTAACCTGGCTCCAGGCCTCACAGCCCCTCAGGAAGGCCCACTACCCTGCCACTAACCTGGCTCCAGACCTCACAGCCCCTCAGGAAGGCCCACTACCCTGCCACTAACCTGGCTCCAGACCTCACAGCCCCACTGCCCTGCCACTAACCTGCCTCCAGGCCTCACAGTCCCACTACTCTGCCACTAACCTGGCTCCAGGCCTCACAGCCCCTCAGGAAGGCCCACTGCCCTGCCACTAACCTGGCTCCAGACCTTACAGCCCCTCAGGAAGGCCCACTACCCTGCCACTAACCTGGCTCCAGGCCTCACAGCCCCTCAGGAAGGCCCACTACCCTGCCACTAACCTGGCTCCAGACCTCACAGCCCCTCAGGAAGGCCCACTACCCTGCCACTAACCTGGCTCCAGGCCTCACAGCCCCTCAGGAAGGCCCACTACCCTGCCACTAACCTGGCTCCAGACCTCACAGCCCCTCAGGAAGGCCCACTACCCTGCCACTAACCTGGCTCCAGGTGCTTGTCCTTATCGATCACCTTCTTCAGAATCTTGTCGTGGAGGGACTCGAAGCTCTTCTCCTGAGGTGGCGGAGGGAGAGACAGCTCTGTGCTGTCAGAGCTCATAGAGGCAGAGGAGCGCTTCTTCCTGTTCAATCTGGGAGGTTTCAGACAGCTCCCCAGTCCAGTACAGTCCAGTTGGAACATATGGCCCGGAGGGTACAGTGCTGGAGGACAGAGGAGACAGTATAAAACATATGGCCCTGAGGGGACAGAGGAGACAGTATAAAACATATGGCCCAGAGGAGACAGTATAAAACATATGGCCCTGAGGGGACAGAGGAGACAGTATAAAACATATGGCCCTGAGGGGACAGAGGAGACAGTATAAAACATATGGCCCAGAGGAGACAGTATAAAACATATGGCCCGGGGGGGACAGAGGAGACAGTATAAAACATATGGCCCAGAGGAGACAGTATAAAACATATGGCCCTGAGGGGACAGAGGAGACAGTATAAAACATATGGGGACAGAGGAGACAGTATAAAAAAATATGGCCCTGAGGGGACAGAGGAGACCGTATAAAACCTATGGCCCTGAGGGGACAGAGGAGACAGTATAAAACATATGGCCCTGAGGGGACAGAGGAGACAGTATAAAACATATAAAACATATGGCCCTGAGGGGACAGAGGAGACAGTATAAAACATATGGCCCTGAGGGGACAGAGGAGACCGTATGAAACCTATGGCCCAGAGGGGACAGAGGAGACAGAATAAAACATATGGCCCTGAGGGGACAGAGGAGACAGTATAAAACATATAAAACATATGGCCCTGAGGGGACAGAGGAGACAGTATAAAACATATGGCCCTGAGGGGACAGAGGAGACAGTATAAAACATATGGCCCAGAGGAGACAGTATAAAACATATGGCCCTGAGGGGACAGAGGAGACAGTATAAAACATATGGCCCTGAGGGGACAGCGCTGAGGGACAGAGGAGACAGTATAAAACATATGGCCCTGAAGGGACAGCGCTGAGGGACAGAGGAGACAGTATAAAACATATGGCCCTGAGGGGACAGAGGAGACCGTATGAAACATATGGCCCAGAGGGGACAGAGGAGACAGTATAAAACATATAAAACATATGGCCCTGAGGGGACAGAGGAGACAGTATAAAACATATGGCCCTGAGGGGACAGCGCTGAGGGACAGAGGAGACAGTATAAAACATATGGCCCTGAGGGGACAGAGGAGACAGTATAAAACATATGGCCCTGAGGGGACAGAGGAGACAGTATAAAACATATGGCCCTGAGGGGACAGCGCTGAGGGACAGAGGGGGGTGAGAGAGAGTATAAGGCTGGGCTCTGAACAAAAGTAGTGCCCTATAGGAAATAGGGTGCCATTTGGGATATAACCTAAAACAATTTTGTGAATTTGTGTATTCAAGTTACATACAACTGTGTTCTCAAATGAATGAAATGTAAATCCATACACGATGAAGTGGAGACAGTCCTGCGTCTCTTTGTGTTGTCAGGGACCTCCAGCAGGGTGGTGGTGGTGGGCATGGAGGCTGAGGTGGCCCGGGTACGACCAGCCCTGTCTGGGGAGCCTGGCAGCTCAGAGTCCTGGAGGTCCTTGTCAGCGTTGTGGTAATACTTGAGGTGGTAGTCCAGCAGCTTGGCTTTGCGGAAGGCCTTGGAGCACCCAGGGATCTTACACTTGTAGAGGTCCAGGTCGTTGGGAGACGTTGGGTCATCACACCACTTGGTGTTCATGACTGAGAGAGAGAGAGAGAGAGGACACAGAAGAGAGAGAGTGAGAGAGGTGACACACAGAGGAGAGAGAGGTGACACACAGAGGAGAGAGAGAGGTGACACAGAGGAGAGAGAGAGGTGACAAACAGAGGAGAGAGAGAGGTGACAGAGAGGAGACAAGAGAGGAGAGAAAGAGAGAGAGGTGACACAGAGGAGAGAGAGAGTGAGAGGTGACACACAGGAGAGAGAGAGAGAGAGGTGACACACAGAGGAGAGAGAGAGGTGACACACAGAGGAGAGAGAGAGGTGACACACAGAGGAGAGAGAGAGGTGACACACAGAGGAGAGAGAGAGGTGACACACAGAGGAGAGAGAGAGGTGACACACAGAGGAGAGAGAGAGGTGACAGAGAGGAGACAAGAGAGGAGAGAAAGAGAGAGAGGTGACACAGAGGAGAGAGGTGACACAGAGGAGAGAGAGGTGACACAGAGGAGAGAGAGAGTGAGAGGTGACACACAGGAGAGAGAGAGAGAGAGGTGACACACAGGAGAGAGAGAGAGAGAGGTGACACACAGGAGAGAGAGAGAGAGAGGTGACACACAGGAGAGAGAGAGAGAGAGAGAGTGGGAGGGAATGTTTTTCTGGATGATCAAGTCTCTCAGTCCAGAACCTGACACCCTTTTTGTTCAAGCTGGGCTGAAGAGCGTTTGACTATGCTTCCATTCTATCGGACAGAGAGGACTTGGTACAGATCGGCTTCTTACCGGAACATGAATAATAATTGCAGTAAGCCTTGAAGGAAATGAAAAGTAATGGTTGAAAGTAATACAATCAAAGTAAAATGATCTGGAATAAACTCGAGGAGAAAAAACCTACTTGGCTCCCTGGTGTGTTTGTTTAGTTTAGAGGTCCTGGTAATACTTCTCCTCCCAGCAGCTACAAATCAAACAGAAACACAGATGGATTAGGACATTATCTAACGTATATTATCCTGTACAATGTCTGACCCTAACGGCACCCTACTCCCCTAGAAAGTACACTACTTTAGCGCACTTTGTAGGGAATAGAGGGCCATTTGAGATGCTGCAGTTGAGAATAAATAACTCCCCCAGTCAAGAATTACCTGCAGCTAAGGGTGGGAATTTGTCTGCCACTGCCGTATGATTGGCTGATGATGGCCCGTCAGTCAGCTGGTCTCGGTGTGTGATTGGTGGATGAGATGGTGTGAGGATGGAGACAGCAGATGAAGGTGTAGGTGGTATGTCAACACAGTAGTTGTGGAGGGTCGATGACTCTGCCTTCTCCACAGAGTTTGTCATTTGATCTAAAGGAGGACAATTACACACAGAATAGATTCAGGGTTGAATAAATCAACATGTTTTCCTGGTTGTTCATGTTTTTTTTGTGTTCTTGGTCAGGGTTGTATTCATTAGTGCACACTGTAGCAAAACATTTTGTCACGCAAAATTAAAAACAAGCGTTTGTTATTTGACAAGTTCAGGTAGTTCCCTCTCTGTTTCGGCCCATTCGGTTCCTAGTTAATATGACCCAGTTCACGTCAGGAAGAACTCTTGTCCCTCGAGGCTGCACTCACCCTCTGGAGAGGAGGGGTCTTTGTGAGATGTGTTGTGCTCCCTCCCATGGGGTGAGAGGTCAGCGCACTGGGTGGTGGCGGGTTGAGAGGTCACGCTGGGGTCAGAGTTTATATCAGGGCTGACGGTGGCCAGGCGCTGGGAGCGTCTCCTCCTCTGGCTCTGTTCTGAGCTCCTGGGGGAGCCTGGAGGAACCGTCTCACCATGCCCTGTTGGAGAGGAAGCACAGCCACGTCACTTAACAAACAACCAAATGACCCATTAAGTATCATCATGGAAAATAGTTTTGTGCCGACAGTGATCGCAGCCCGAGCTCCCCAAGTCTTACTCCTGTTGGGTTCTGAGAATATGAAATATACTAATTCATGTCACTGAGGGAGAGAGCTTAATGTATAACGTTTACATTATGTCAGGATATGTTATTGTTAGCCATCAGGCATCCTATGGGTGGGATCCTCTGGGATGAGAAGAGACACAGTCTGGTACCAATCACCATGTCAGCCTTGAGTTGGGGAGGAGTGAGCACTTTGGGGTAGCGGTCAGGTCAGATGAAGTGAGGAAGAACAGATATCACCAAGGTTCTGTCTAGTAACAGAGATGCATTGGCTGTTTAGAGGTGTAGGAGGAGACTCAGCCTAGGAGAGAGGATTACATATCAGTGCTTGTTTAGAGGTGTAGGAGGAGACTCAGCCTAGGAGAGAGGGTTAAATATCAGTGCTTGTTTAGAGGTGTAGGAGGAGACTCAGCATAGGAGAGAGGGTTAAATATCACTGCTTGTTTAGAGGTGTAGGAGGAGACTCAGCATAGGAGAGAGGGTTAAATATCACTGCTTGTTTAGAGGTGTAGGAGGAGACTCAGCCTAGGAGAGAGGGTTAAATATCAGTGCTTGTTTAGAGGTGTAGGAGGAGACTCAGCATAGGAGAGAGGGTTAAATATCAGTGCTTGTTTAGAGGTGTAGGAGGAGACTCAGCATAGGAGAGAGGGTTAAATATCAGTGCTTGTTTAGAGGTGTAGGAGGAGACTCAGCATAGGAGAGAGGGTTAAATATCACTGCTTGTTTAGATGTGTAGGAGGAGACTCAGCCTAGGAGAGAGGGTTAAATATCAGTGCTTGTTTAGAGGTGTAGGAGGAGACTCAGCATAGGAGAGAGGGTTAAATATCACTGCTTGTTTAGAGGTGTAGGAGGAGACTCAGCATAGGAGAGAGGATTAAATATCACTGCTTGTTTAGATGTGTAGGAGGAGACTCAGCCTAGGAGAGAGGGTTAAGTATCAGTGTTTGTACAGATGTGTAGGAGGAGACTCAGCCTAGGAGAGAGGGTTAAGTATCAGTGCTTGTACAGATGTGTAGGAGGAGACTCAGCCTAGGAGAGAGGGTTAAGTATCACCGCTTGTGTGAACAACGTCTTTGACTAAAGCAGCTGTGTTGATCCTCTGGGAAAAATAAACTTGGTTTAAGCTTTCATAGAGTCTGTGGAGTTTTTACTGGGAGAATTAGAACCTAACACTTCTGAGGCAATTAGTTTGTTTTTCCCCCAAAAAAACTGTATACATAAAGTTAATATTTGTAACACCACTTGTGTCTAAGACTATACACTACTTTGAGTTGGTTAGTGGAAGTACTTTTCCCACTATGATCCTGTCCCTCAGCAGACCGACCTGAGGTAGCCGTGTCTGGGCAGCTGTGTCTGGGGGAGGGACTCAGCATGGACTCTGGGGCTGACATGGTGTCCTCCCCAGCAGACAGAGTCGTGATGGAGCACGGCGGCCTGGACGCTCTCTGCTTCTGGCTGCTGTTAACCATGACAAACGGGTTCTTCATTATTTAACAAATTATTATACAAATAGCAACAAAAATATGAATTAAAAGTACAACTTACAATTACATTATTAATGACAAATTATTACCTGATTACACTACACTATAAATATACCAAAAAAGCACAGATTTCCTAGGGCATTGAAAGCCAATAGTTATCTTGTCAAACGCTACCTGTTGGACTCCCCAGAGTGGTGCTTCAGACGCCTGTTCCGACACTTGGCTGGAGAGCCCGTCACAGAGGACCCCGTCTGTCTCTGGGTCTGCCCCTGTAAGGAATCATGGTCTGCTGTTCTTGGTACCTTCTGGAAGAATACAGAAAGGAATAAACAGTGGGATTGCTGTCATGAATTGACTCTTGGGTTAAGTCCCAAATGGGATCCTATTCCGTATTTAGTGCACTACTTTTGTTATGGGCTCTGGTCCAAAGCAGTGCACTATATAGGGAATAGGATGCCATTGGGGACACAATCTTAGCAAAACAAATTCTATGGCGCAAAGTCTGTCTTTGAAGTTATTTTATGTATGTATGCATGTATGTATGTATGTATGTGTGTATATATATATATATAAATATATCTATCTATATCTGCACTACAGTGAGTGACTAGCTGGTACCTGTTGTTGGGACATTATCTACACTACAGTGAGTGACTAGCTGGTACCTGTTGTTGGGACATTATCTACACTACAGTGAGTGACTAGCTGGTACCTGTTGTTGGGACATTATCTACACTACAGTGAGTGACTAGCTGGTACCTGTTGTTGGGACATTATCTACACTACAGTGAGTGACTAGCCGGTACCTGTTGTTGGGACATTATCTACACTACAGTGAGTGACTAGCTGGTACCTGTTGTTGGGACGTCACTGGGACTTCTGTCCGCTCCTTCTTACAGTCAGCATCATCTTCATGGGATTCTGAAGGCAGAGGGAGAAGAATATAACAGGTCCATTAACAGGTTGGAACGCCACACACAATGGCTGTCCCAAATGGCACCCTATATCCTCTATAGTGTACTACCTTTGGCCCAGTCCCTGGTCAAAAGTAGTGCCCTATAAAGGGACTATGGTGCCATTTGGGAGACACATTGTACATGTGTTGGCTAACTACGGAGGGCCCTGTGGTGAAATATGACCTGTGGTTTTACAGGCCTAGACCCTCCAGGGTGAAACATGACCTGTGGTTTTACAGGCCTAGACCCTCCAGGGTGAAACGTGACCTGTGGTTTTACAGGCCTGGATCCTCCAGGGTGAAACATGACCTGTGGTTTTACAGGCCTGGACCCTCCAGTGTGAAATATGACCTGTGGCTTTACAGGCCTGGATCCTCCAGGGTGAAACATGACCTGTGGTTTTACAGGCCTGGACCCTCCAGGGTGAAATGTGACCTGTGGTTTTACAGGTCTGGATCCTCCAGGGTGAAACATGACCTGTGGTTTTACAGGTCTGGATCCTCCAGGGTGAAACATGACCTGTGGTTTTACAGGTCTGGACCCTCCAGGGTGAAACATGACCTGTGGTTTTACAGGCCTGGATCCTCCAGGGTGAAATATGACCTGTGGCTTTACAGGCCTGGACCCTCCAGGGTGAAATGTGACCTGTGGTTTTACAGGCCTGGATCCTCCAGGGTGAAATATGACCTGTGGTTTTATAGGCCTGGACCCTCTGAGTTGAATAACATGCTATCTTGTCCATTTCTCCTTCTCTTAGATCTCATGTCTTGCTGCTCTGAAGAGGGCTTGGTTTCTTCCTCATCATCACCACGGCGTCTTAGTTATCATTGGAGAGGTTGAGAGTAAAGAATCATAACATCTAAATGATACCACTACTCCATATCACTGCTGTATGATACTAGCTACATGACAACAGTAACATCTAAATGATACCACTACTCCATATGACTGCTGTATGATACTAACATACAGTACTAGCTGCATGAGAACAGACACTGAGAAATGACCATTCATTTTTAAAGGGCCTGCTAATTTGAAACCCATCTGTGTCCCAAATCGCACCCTATTCCCAATACAGTGCACTACTTTTGACCAGGGACCATAAGGCTCTGGTCAAGAGTAGTGCACTACATAGGGAATAGGGTGCCATTTGGGAAATATCCACAGTGTGCATGTATCTGTTGGGGTGAGGGAAGGACAGGACTCAAGTTACCCAGTTTGTCAGAGTCGGACTGATCCTGCAACTCTTCATCCAGCTCTTCTTGACCGTCCTCATCGTCAGACTTCCCTCCGTGAGGGTCGTCCCTGTCCTTGTTGCTGTTGGCACTGGTACGAGGCGTACTGCTTCCTTTGCTCTTGGCTGCAGCCGAGGCAGCTTTCACCAGGGCTATCCAGTCCTGTTGGGAGGAGAGACACTTGTTTTTCCTCCTTCACTTTTTTGTCCTATTTTGTTTTGTTGTGCTTTGTCCTTGTTGTTGTTGTTTGAAAAGCTCTTTAAATCCAGGGTATCCATATGTTGTTATTAAACGTAGTATTAGAGACTGGTGGTTAGATAAATGCATCTATTCTATAGGCTGCTGCTGTAAGTTAGTTAGGGTGCGTTCCAAATGGAACCCTATTACCTATTTAGGAAATAAATCAAAATGGTATTTGTCACATACGCGTGTTTAGCAGATGTTATTGCGGTTCGTAGCCAAACGTTTGTGTTTCCAGCTCCAACACTGCAGTAATATGTAATATCTAACAAAATACACAATCTAAAGTAAAAGGACTGGAATTAAAAAATATATAAACATTTGGACGAGCAATGTCAGAGCGGCAAATACTAAGATACAGTAGAATAGGATAGAATACAGTATATAGATATGAGAGGAGTCATGCATAGACTAAGATACAGTATAATAGGATAGAATACAGTATATAGATATGAGAGGAGTCATGCATAGACTAAGATACAGTAGAATAGGATAGAATACAGTATATAGATATGAGATGAGTCATGCATAGACTAAGATACAGTAGAATAGGATAGAATACAGTATATAGATATGAGATGAGTCATGCATAGACTAAGATACAATAGAATAGGATAGAATACAGTATATAGATATGAGAGGAGTCATGCAAAATATGTCAACATTATTAAAATGGACTAGTTCCAATTATTAAAGTGACCAGTGATTCCAAGTCTACGTATATAGGGCAGCAGCCTCTAATTAGGGTGCCATTTGGGACTCTGGCGTAGTGTGTGGAGAAGTAACAGGGTTAACCGTGACTAAACAGATCATCTAGACGTCAGACTAGGTCACGACCTTGGTTGGTTGAGAAAATAGTAAGCCTCAATAGTAAAGAAATCAATATATTTAGCCTATAGGGACTTGTTTGAACTATTAGCTAATACTTTCCAAGTGTACTACTCCACATTAAAAGTAAAACAATTCTAAGTAAAATAAATGAAATCTTAATTAAGTAGTAAATAAGATTAGACTCTGGTCTCCTTGAGAGTGTCTGCTGGTTGGAACAAGGGAGATGCCAGCAAGTCTATCCTGCCAAGACTGTGGGAATCAGCCTTCGCATTAAATCCAGCAATTCCCTGTTGCCCTTTACCTTCTGAAAAAGAGGGAGAAGTGAAATAGAAAATTATGGTATCCTACACTGTCTACAACAGACTTTCAAGAATTTTAACTTGCCTTCTATTAAATCAGTATATCTATCACCGCCAGACCCCTAGCGATAACCGCCAGACCTAACCGCCAGACCCCTAGCTATAACCGCCAGACCCCTAGCTACAACGCCAGACCCTTAGCTACAACGCCAGACCCTTAGCTACAACGCCAGACCCTTAGCTACAACGCCAGACCCTTAGCTACAACGCCAGACCCTTAGCTACAACGCCAGACCCTTAGCTACAACGCCAGACCCTTAGCTACAACGCCAGACCCTTAGCTACAACGCCAGACCCTTAGCTACAACGCCAGACCCTTAGCTACAACGCCAGACCCTTAGCTATAATGCCAGGTTCTTACTAAGCTACATGTTCCTTACTTCTATTGGAGGAATGGTATCCAGGCCGTTATTGTAAATAAGAATTTGTTCTTAACGGACTTGCCTTGTTAAATAAAGGTTAAATTTACAACAACAAAAAAAATCAATAAATAAATATACTCATGCTGATTCCAGAAGTGATTGTATGATCATGTGACCAGCTCACCTGTCCTTTTGCATCATGGGGCATAGATTTGATATGAATTTTTTTCACACAGCGAATAACTCCATCATAAAACTGCACCGTGTAGATACCTAGAATTTAACAAAGACACTTCAGTTGGGACGGACACAATTGCAAGTCATTGTGTTATGTGTATTGGCCATATGGCTACTGCTTCAGAAATAGTTAGTGATAAATACCCTCTTTGTTTACAGATTCAATCTTTGCAGGATAGTAGCGACAATCTGTCCATCGAGCAAGCACCTCTTCACCATCTCTCAATTCCTGTAAAACAAGTCAAGCCAAACAAACCTCCATTACTCTAAATATGTATTTAACAAACACGTGCCATGAGAGACAAAAGTTTGAAATTATACTGAACAAAAATATAAGCGCAACATGTAAAGTGTTGGTTCCATGCTTCATGAACTGAAATAAAATATCCTTGGAATTTGAGAGTGTGGGGGGGCGGTGCTTAGGAGTATTTCTGTCTGTAATAAAGTCCTTTTGTGGGATAAACTGATTCTGATTGGCTGGGCCTGGCTCCCAAGTGGGTGGGCCTTTCTTTCTATGAACTGTAACTCCGTAAAATCTTTGAAATTGTTGCATGTTACATTTATATTTCTGTCCAGTATAGATACTGTAGAAGCACTAAATGTTGTTGTCTGATTCAGGATGTAAGGAAGAAAGTGTAGCTTGAATATTAAAGGCCCAGTGCTGTAAAAAAAAACATGATTTCTTGTGTGTTAAATGCATTTCCACACTGACGTTAAAATAATACTTTGAAATTCTGAAAAAGCCATTTTAGTGTAAGAGCTGTTTGAAAAGGCCACCTGAAATTTCAGCCTTTTTTGGTGGGATGGAGTTTTGGCCTGCCTGGTGACATCAACAGGCTGTAAATGAATGAATAGACCAATAAGAAAGAGAGTTCCAAACCTCTCTGGCCTGCCTGGTGACATCAACAGACTGTAAATTAATTAATAGACCAATAAGAAAGAGAGTTCCAAACCTCTCTGCCAATAAGAGCTAGTTTTAAGTTTTCCCCTCCCCATTCAGACCACTCCCAGACAGTCCTAGCAAAACTTTTACTTGAGAAATTGATCTTTGCTAAGAAGCTATTTTTGGATCATTTAAATTGAAAACACAGTAAGGTACTAAATGATTTAATATTGAGATAAAAATGGTTGCATTGGAACTTTAAGGCAAAGGGAAAAGTTTGTAACACAAAAAGCTCAAAGATAAATGTTACAAACATATGACAGGAACACAAAGACCAAAAGCTTGAATGATGCAGAATGAGCCCCTTTAGACCACAGAATAGCATTGCAGTATGGAAATGCCTAAACTCTGATATAGCTATGTCAGATTCAGTTATGCCTCAACAAAAATGATCTGATGGTTTTGACCAAAGCTGTGTTATGTGAAGAATCGAAACAGTGAGTGAGACAAGGAGTTAATAATTCAGCCAAATCACTGCAAAATGAGACACAGGGAATGTATGTATACTTGTCTCGGCTGCGGTAACTCTGTTTGGTCCTCTGTGCTCGCTGTACATCCAGGAAGCTCATCAAGGCGAGATGCTGACATCTCGCTGAGTCTCTCCTGGTAGAAATATTTATAAGATATAAGGCATAAACAATTTGTTATTTATTTTAAAACGATAGTTCACTCAGAATCGATATGTTACTACTATCCATCTATCACTCATCCGATTGATTGCACACTCTCAACCATCTACAACAAAACTCCTCATGAGGCAAACTGTCTCTAGCCCAGAGAAAGCTGTTTTGAGTACTTGGCATGCCATATGAGTTTCATCAAATCCATCCATACATTGCAAGCCACAATACATGGGGGAGTCTGACACTCCCATTTCATATTTTCTCAATTCCTCACATCATCATATCTTCTCAAATAGAGAAGAAGGTCTGAGGGGAGGGACCTTGGACCTTCTCCTCCAATACGGTTGAGAATGCAGGAAATAGGAAATAGGATGCGAGGAATCGTGGAGAGACGAATTGAGAAGTAGCCTGTGGCTGGACAAAAACACCTACAGTCACCTCCCCCTCCTCTTCCTTCAGTCCCTCTTTACGGAGTGTTGGCCTTTCAAGAGGTCGCAGCCGAGTGCTGTCCCAGGCGATCCACTCGTCATATCGATGGCTCCAACGATCAAAGTGGACAAGCATCTTCCCCTCATCGAAATCGATGTCCTCAATGCGTGACGAGTACCTAGAAGGTTGTATAAGAAAGAAGACAATAACAAAATGTCTACTATGTATCTGTCATTATGCACATGATTACATAAAGGAACTTGACTGTTACATACCATTTTTGTAGATAGTCTTGAGCTTCAATTCTAGCACCGACTTCAAAAGTGATCCCTGGACGATTAGGTGTCTTCCTGCTCATCTTCACAACGTCTATGTTTCAAGACTGATGATCTGTCTGTCTGTGGCAGCTGAAAACAAAACAAAGGTAAGGGATAGACCATGTTAAGCAGCCGTCTTTCTCTTAAATGTAAACCACACATACGAGACCCTCTGCAAAGATTAACTATCTGTTTAATTGGCACCATATGGGAAGGTGATTAGCTAGCTAGCTATATGGCTTATTAAGTAACAGAATTAACAATATTGTCTTGTTGAACTAGCTAGCTAGCATGATAGTTTGCTCACATAGGTCAGCAGTATTCCAGTTGAGTCATAAAGCAAAAACGTTATTCGAATAGATAGCTGACTAGCTAGCGAACATCCTCTCTAGTAAACCAACCATCTTTCAAACAAGCTGTTCAGACATGCCACTAGCCAAAATAGATCCAGACCCTACGCTTGTTTACAGCTGCTTTGGGGTCAGACAGGATTCCTGGCTCAAAAAATGTATCTCAATCGTGGGATGAGAAATGTCTTGTACTCAAAATTCTACCATTATAACAACTGTTATACAGAGAAGACTTCTCGTTTTTCCATAAAAGTTCCCCTTTCGTCCTCATGATAGGTAGCAGAAGCCACAGCAGCAATTCCACAATGGCAGATGTGGTTACTATTAAAAGTCAGTGAGTCGTTCCAACCTTCTCGGTTTATCATTTGGAATAATGGGACAATTCAGAGTACAATGCATTTCTCATCCCTGGATTGAGGTACGTTTCCCGAGCCATATCTTGTGCAGGCTCCGCAGTGTCTTAATCTAAACAAGAAGCCTGTCCGAACCCAGTGCAACTATAAACAAGTGCAGGGTCGATAATCTATTCTGACTAAAATGACACCGCCACCATACTCACCCAACTGGCACATTCTAGTCATTAAAACATCATGGCACAATCATTCATGACAGTACTCGTTTGTTAATTAATCAACTCGTATGTTGAGATGACCAGCAAACGTCACCACATATTTTCATATTATTCGTTAACTAGCTAGCGATCTTAATTTACGTAGTAGGATAGTTAGCTAGCCTAATTTACTAAACTAGGTAGCTAGGAGGCTATCGTAGACTAGCTAGCTAAAGTCACACAAGCGGTTGGTGGGTTAGCTAGCATGTCGGTTATTAAAAGTGGCAAAAGTCAAGTGATAAAACAAGTGTTATATTAACATTTAATGTCTGAACAAATAGGATATTCATTTGCAACAAAACGTTTAGCTAACTGGCCGTTAGTTGTCCATTTACTATGGTACCTAATGCTACAGTAACTAGTTAACTTTGCAATAAGTTAGCTGGCTAACGTTATATTTTTAACTGGGCTAACTAACGTATTACTAGCCAACTAAACGATGGTGATATGACAAGGGCAAAGAAAGTTAAGATGAATATATTAATGAAATCCATGTATTTCACAGATTAAATGGCAAGCGAACCACTATTTGGGTTAGCTATTAGCTTGTCCGAAGATAACGCTAACTTGCTAGCAGCAAGCTAATTTGCCAAGCTCTGCAGAATAATAGCTAGCCAAAAAACTGTTAGCCAGCTTCTAGCTATCTGATGGCATACATTCTCATGTATTTTGTGAGTGCATTGTCCTCTTTGGAATGAATTGCAAATTGTTTTTACCTTTGCGAACACATTTGGTAAATGATCGTTATTGTTATAAACTCATATCATGAGTACATATCAGTCTTCTTCCCATTCTTCTGCTCAGATATTTACCCTAAATAAAATAGAGGACGTAACGACGTAAGCACACGCCATGATCACATGACCTACATTGAAGTACAACATGTCTGCATTGTAAACAGTACTGCAAATATGTCTCTAGAATACAAGACTATCACATAATATTCTGCAATCAACGTTAGCCTGCGTAAGGTCAACACAGGTAAGAGAGAGAGACGTTGACAACTATCTGACATTGCCTGACGGTGACAACGTTGAAGTAAGAGGTCAGATTGAAAGAAGGAGGAAACTTTTCTACTGTCTCATGTTTTCAATGTTAAGATTTTGATAAATTCAAGGAGGTATTTTTGTCAGAAACAGGGCAGCAATCTTTACTTGTTTTAGAGTGTTCTCTTCTCCCATTTGACTAACAATCTTTGTACTTATTTCTTGTGCAAAACCAAGATGAAGAAGATGCAGACTGCTGCACGATTCAGGTCTCAGTTGTGGAGTCTGAAGATGCCTAGCCTCTGTCACAGAAGCTTTGCTGCCATCTCCACTTACAAAGCTGTCATTTTTGACATGTATGGAGTTCTCATTCCGTCACCTGTCAAATTGGCAACAGGTATGTTATATAGGCCACACAATGTGCCACACAATGTACCACACAATGTACCACACAAGCCTTGTATAACCCAACATCAAAAATAGGCCATTACGGTAGACCTACTTATTTCCATTCAACTCCTAATGGAGGAAAGGGCCTCAATACATAGGGGCGGCAGGGAGCCTAGTGGTTAGAGTGGAGGGGCGGCAGGGAGCCTAGTGGTTAGAGTGGAGGGGCGGCAGGGAGCCTAGTGGTTAGAGCGTTGGAATAGTGACCGAAAGGTTGCAAGGTCGAATCCCTATGCCGACAAGGTACACATCTGTCGTTCTGCCCCTGAACAAGGCAGTTAACCCACTGTTCCCCGGTAGGACGTCATTTAAAATAAGAATTTGTTCTTAACTGACTTGCCTAGTTAAATAAAGGTTCAATCAAAATAAACATAGAAGTCAATATAGTGCAACATAATATTCTCGGTCTCTTTTTCTCTCTAGTGTTTGAACAACAGAACAGTGTTCCTCTGGGCACGCTGGGCAAGGCCATCAGGACAGGTGGGGAGGTGAATGCGTGGAAGAGGTTCATGCGTGGAGAGATTGGGGCTGAGGAGTTTGTGGAGGCCTTCGGCAGGCAGTGCAGTGAGATAGTGAGCTTATGTCTACTGTCTATCTGTATGTACAGCCTGTACCCTATGGGCCCTGGTTAAAAGTAGTGCACTAAACTAGGGAATAGGGTGCCATTTGGGATTAAACCCACATCTTAATTCATTATCCCTCTCTGCTGCTCCACCCTCAGGCAGGAAGTCCTGTTCCCATTGGCTCATTCTTGTCTAATCTGACCAGTGGGCCAATGACCAGGCCTCTACCCGTCATGATGGAGGCCATTTTGTGTGCTCGCTCCAGGGGCCTGAAGACTGCTGTTCTCAGCAACAACTTCCTCCAGCTGAACGGTGACCCCTTCCTGCCTCTGGACCACTCTCTCTTCGATGTGGTGACTAAGCATTTTATGGTTACATCGAGTACGTCCCAAATTGCACCCTATTCCCTATATAGTGCACTACTTTTGTTCAGAGCCCTATAGGCCCTGGTTAAAAGTAGTACACTACATAGGAATAGGGTGCCATTTGGGACGTAGACATAATTTAGTAATGATAGTAAAAGTAACACAAATAGTAGCTGTGTAACAGTTAGTAGACAATTCTATGTCAAATTTCAGTGTTTGAGTGCAGAAATGGCATTATGATTACAATGTAGACTTCCTCTCTCTCTCTCTCTCAATTCAATTCAATTCAAGGGCTTTATTGGCATGGGAAACATGTGTTAACATTGCCAAAGCAAGTGAGGTAGACAACATACAAAGTGAAAATATGTCCCCATCCTGCCTCTCACCATCCTTCTTTCCCACCTTTCCCATCTCATTACTCCTCTCTCTATCTCTCCCTCTGTCCCCATCCTGCCTCTCACCATCCCTCTTTCCCACCTTTCCCATCTCATTACTCCTCTCTCTCCCCCCACATCTCTGGTTGTAGATAGTTGAGTCGTGTAGGGAGGGCCTCAGTAAGCCAGACCCTAGGATCTACCACCTGTGCCTGAACAGACTGGGTGTCTCTGCCCATGAGGCTGTGTTTCTGGATGACCTGAAGTTAAACGTTGAGGCAGCTGCCCAGCTAGGGATGCATGCCATCAAGGTGAGTGAGCCGAGTCTCTGCATTCTTAACTCCCCCATACCCATAGCACTCTATCTTGGAGATGTTGTGGTGTACTGGGCAAGTGACTGCAACCTAGTGAATGATCTCGCTGTTTCATTGAGCAGTGTTTCAAGTTCCTCCCCAAGCTTCGTAGTAGTCACCAAACACTAAGGAACATAACCCACAGACTCTGTAACCGAGCCACCGGTGAGTGATAGATATTGTTCTTCAGGTAGGGGACATTGCAGTGTCAGTGAAGGAGCTGGAAGGGGTGCTGGGGATCCCCCTGTCAGGGTTTGTTCCTGGGCCTGGTTCTGCCCCTGTGGCCACAAAGCTCCCTATGGACCAACTTACACAGTACCTGAGGAAGGCTCTCCATCTGTCTGACAAAGGTACATCTATCCATTTCTTTAAATAACAACTTGCACACTACTCTTGTCAGTATAACTGTAGTTTACAATATTACGTATCGGCCTCTTGGCCTTTGTCAGAGCTTCGTCAGAACATTTCAAAACTTCTGTCTAGAAATGGATATAATTGATATTACCTCAGTGTTGTCAGTAGAAAGTCCCGTAGCCTCTAAAGGCACTGGGGGAAGGGAGGACCAGGACATGTATGTTGATCTATGATGTCTGTCTAGAAAGCTCACCTATATGATGGCTACGTCCCAAACAGCACCCTATTCCTAAAAAGGGCCCTTTGTCAAAAGAAGTAGGAATAAGAATCCATTCGGGACACACCCAGTGTCTCTATTTACTGTTGATGCTGTCTGTCTCTATATCTGAAGCAGACTCTGTTGCTGTCCAACAACTCAACCCCAGTCAGTCAAACTCCTTATATCACTTGACCACTGGAGGGCGCCATCTCCTCCTGAGGAAACAGCAGAAGACCTCCCGAGCCATGGAGACAGAGTACAGGTTGGGCTCCTCCAACACACCACCTACCAAGCTGTGGGAATTAGACGGGTGTGAGATGGAAGTGATCAGCATCTGGATTGATCATTCGTCTCTTCTATCTAGATCACTGTGTCTGTGTCCCAAACGGCACCATGTTCCCTATATAGTGTACCCTATGGGCCCTGGTCAACAGCAGTGCACTATAGGGAATAGAATGTAATTTGTGACACCATTTGTATCATTAACCTTTTAAGTTCATTTCCAGTTGTATGAAGAAACGTTGTGTTCTTTCATCACTCTCTTCTCTGTACTCCACAGGTTGTTGAAATCTCTCAGTGGATCCGGCATCCCTGTTCCAGAGATCATTGATCTGTGTGAGGACCCAAGGTGAGAACGCACACTGCCTGACAGGCACACACACAGAAACAAGCACAGAAACATACATACACTCATGCACGTTACATAGTTCTAGATTTTTTTTATTTTTATCCCTGTTTGTCTGTCTCTGTTTTCTTCCTGTATGTGGTTGTGTTGCCCAGTGTCCTGGGTGCTCCCTTCCTCTTGATGGAGGTCTGTCTAGGGAGGATGTTCAGTGACCCCTCCCTGCCAGGCCTGACCCCCGGGGACAGGAGGGCCTTGTACCAAGCCATGCAACACACACTCTGCCAGATCCACTGTCTAGATCCTAGAGCAGTCGGCCTGGAGGACTACGGCGAGCCAGGTAATTCATTTATTTAGCAAAGATTGTTTTGTGTCATTCTCTCTCTCTCTTTCTTTCCTCTCTCTCTCTCTCCTCATTCTCTCTCTTTCCTCTCTTTCACTCTCCTCTCTCGTTCTCGCTTTCTTTCACTCTCTCCTCTCTCTCTTTCTCTCTCTCTCTCTCTTTCCTTCTCTTTCTTTCACTCTCTCCTTCATCTTCTCTCTCTCTCTCTCCTTCTTTCTCCTCTGTAGTGGATTACATGGGGCTTCAGGTACAGTGGTGGACTCAGCAGTACAGGGACAGTGAGACTCCGCCCATCCCAGCCATGGAGAGACTCATACAGTGGCTTCCTCTGCACCTCCCCAAACACCAGAGATCTACGCTGATCCATGGAAGCTTCAGGTATAACAGAAACACACATAGCATGTATATTTTACATAATCAGCAGTAATATATGTATTTGAAAAGTCATGATTAGGTGTGCATCCCACATGGCACCCTATTCCCCATATAGTGTACTAATCCCATCGATCTGGTCAAAAGTAGTGCACTATGAAGGGAAAAGGGTGTCATTTTGAACACAGCCGTGGTGAAATGAATCCAACCCAAAACCCCCTCTGGTCCATAGACTGGAGAACCTTGTGTTCCACCCAGAGAAGCCAGAGGTGGTTGCGGTGATGGACTGGGGCCGTTCCAGACTGGGTGACCCTCTAACAGACCTGACCTTCAGCTGTATGGCTCACTGCCTGCCCCAGGACAACCCTCTACTGACAGGTACCATTATACCACCTAACTGTACTACTGCACCCTACCAGGCCCACGGATATAAAACTCAAATGGCACCCTATTCCCATGCGCCTTGGTCAAAAGTAGTGCAGTATATAGGGTGCCATTTGGGATATAACCTAGAAGTAGTATGCATTTACACTGAACCAAAATATAAACACAACAAAAGTGTTGGTCCCATGTTTCATGAGCTTGAAATAAAAGATCCCAGAAATGTTCCATTAGCACAAAAAACATATTTCTCTCAAATTTTGTGCACAACTTTGTTTACATCCCTGTTAGTGAGCATTTCACCTTTGCCAATATAATCCATCCACCTGACAGATGTGGCATATCAAGAAGCTGATTAAACAGCATGATCATTACACAGGTGCACCTTGTGCTGGGGGACAATAAAAGGCCACTCTAAAATGTGCATGTGGTTATATTATGTAAAAATAATGGTGCAACGCTAATAGATCTAATATTATTTTATAACAAATGTGCTTTCTCCCGCGTTGGATACGGTCGCTGTCCGCAGTTCTGAAACATAATCTTCAGTGCACCATAGAATTGGCACCTTTCCCTATGTTGCTATGTGCATAGTAGCAAAATTAACCATCATATTGGGATTGAGAACAATGCCTTAAACCATATTCAGACAGGATTAGTTTTACTGGGGGTGGTCAGGTAATGTAATTATGTGCAATTCCAGCCAGAATAACCTGCTGTTTTTTGGTCCTCTGATAATACCAGTTTCTTGCGAATGGACATCCCTGTGTTTTGAGAGAAATGTCTGAGTTTGACAAGAAAACAATAACTGATTCGATAGATTGAACATAAACTATATACACTACATGGCCAAAAGTATGTGGACACCTGATCGACGAACATCTCATTCCAAAATCATGGCCATTAACATGGAGTTGGTCCACCCTTTGCTGCTAAAACTGCCTCAATTGTTCTGGGAAGGCTTTCCACTAGATGTTGGAACATTGCTGCGGGGACTCCATTCGGCCACAAGAGCATTAGTGTGGTCGGGCGATTAGGCCTGGCTCACAGTTGGCGTTCCAGTTCATCCCAAAGGTGTTCGATGGGGTTGAGGTCAGGGCTCTCTGCAGGCCAGTCAAGTTCTTCGACACTGATCTCGACAAACCATTTCTATATGGACCTTGCTTTGTGCACAGGGGCATTGTCATGCTGAAACAGGAAAGCGCCTTCCCCAAACTGATGCCACAAAGTTGGAAGCACATAATCATCTAGAATGTAATTGAATGCTGTAGCGTTAAGATTTCCCTTCACTGGAACTTGGGGCCTAGGCCGAACCATGAAAAACAACCATTATTCCTCATCCACCAAACTTTACAGTTGCCACTATGCATTGGGGCGTGTAACGTTCTCCCAGCATCCGCCAAACCCAGATTTGTCAGTCGGACTGCCAGATGGTGCAACTTTATTCATCACTCCAGAGAAAGCGTTTCCACTGCTCCAGAGTCCAATGGCAGCGAGCTTTATACCACTCCAACCGACACTTGGCATTGCGCATGGTGATCTTAGGCTTGTGTGTGGCTGCTCGGCCATGGAAACCCATTTCATGAAGCTCCCGACGAACAGTTCTTGTGCTGACGTTTCTACCGAGTTCCAAACTGCCTTTGGAAGCGAGTGTTGCAACCGAGGACAGACAATTGTTACGCACTTCAGCACTCGGTGGTCCCGTTCTGTGAGCTTGTGTGGCCTACCACATCGCGGGCTGAGCCCTTGTTGATCCTATACATTTCTACTTAACAGCACTTACAGTTGACCAGGGAAGCTCTAGCAGGGCAAAAATGTACTTGGAACTGACTTGTTGGAAAGGTGCATGCAACTGTTTTTAGTCTGCTGTAATAAAGGCTTTATGTATTTATTTTTTTGCAATAGAACAGACTCTCTGGTACACTTATTTGGTGTTGTTTACTGTTCCAAATGGTCAGAGAAAATAATAACATTATTGTAATCTAACAACACCTGTTTGGCACATAATACTCACGCAACGCTTGCTCCTATACATTCCGTTTTCTAGATCTCCAGTAGTCTCCACAACCAAGTCAAATGTCTTCCACAGATCTTTACTTCCCCTTTCCCTCCTGAACAACCAGTAAACATTCACCCGTTTCGAGTTTCTTTCTTCACGTCCTCCACATCCATTTTGCAGTCGACATAACTGTGTTCGGAGTTTGTTATAACCAATTTATTAATGTGATTATGATGGGCTATAGGTCAGGCCCTATTGGTCACATGCATGCGATGCTTACGTGTTACGTAAAGAGAGTATGGGTTGAGTGAAGAGGGAACATTTTTCCTAAACAAATTAGGGATTTCGTTAACGGAACTTTTCAGTCAGAATCAAGACAGAAACGATATGGCTGTAATGATGTGGCAGCTTTAGCATGGACAGCGCAATAAACACTTGCTGTGTTGTGGTGCCTTTTCGCTGCAGTAGGGAGGAGAGCGAGACAACGTGCGCCAGTGACACAGGCACTCGCTGTATTTTTTTTTTAACACATTGTGAGTAATTTGTGTGACGTTAATTTATATAATCAAACAGTGTGCTTAAAGCATCAGACAAGCTAAGTGCATATGTAGTTGGTTTTATTCACATAGGGTGTGTCTGTCTATATATGGAAAAATAAGTTTAAACATTTTGACCAATCGATTGGTCGAAAGAACAGCACTACTCTCGGTTGACCAATATTTTATTTTAGTTGGGGACAGCCCTAGTATGGACAGGCATAAGCTATGGACAGCTAACACAATTGCATTTTATCGATGGCCATTTGAATGCACAGAGATACCGTGACGAGATCCTGAGGCCCATTGTAGTGCCATTTAATCCGCCATCACCTCATGATTCAGCATGATAATGCACGACCCCGTGACGCAAGGATCTGTACACAATTCCTGGAAGCTGAAAATGTCCCAGTTTTTCCATGACCTGCATACTCACCAGACATGTCACCCATTGAGCATGTTTTGGGATGCTCTGGATATACTTGTACGACAGCGTGTTCCAGTCCCCGCCAATATCCAGCAACTTCGCACAGCCATTGAAGAGGAGTAGGACAACATTCCACAGGCCACAATCAACAGCCTGATCAACTCTATGCACTGCATACGGCAAATGGAGGTCACACCAGATACTGACTGGTTTTCTGATTCACGCCTACCTTTTTTTTTTTTAAAGGTATTTGTGACCAACAGATGCATATCTGTATTCCCAGTCATGTTAAATTAATAGATTAGCGCCTAATGAACTTATTTAAATTGACTGATTTCCTTTTATATGAACTGTAACTCAGTAAAATCTTTGAAATTGTTGCATGTTGCGTTTCATATTTTTGTTCCGTATAGTTATGATTCAATATATCAACACAGTGGTGGTTTCATTGTGTTTCCTACAGGTATATCTGACAGGGGCCTAGTCCAGCTGGGTATCCCCACTGTGGAGGAGGTGATGGGGCAGTACTGCAGCTCTATGGGTCTGGAGGAGGGAGTCCCAGACTGGAACTTCTACATGGCCTTCCACCTCTTCTGCCTGGCAGCCAGCCGCCAGGGAGAGAGCAAGAGTACCATTGCAGGTACCAGAACATAGACCAGAGTTTAGGATTGTGTCTCAGGCAATATCTTCAATGACAATTAATAAAGCTTCGTAAAGTGTACATAGTTTGGATCTTATAGCTTGTCAGCTATTACTTGGTCCTCTGTAGCTGTTGGAAGAGCATCACTCTTGCAACACCAGGATAGTGGGTTCGATTCCCGGTACCACTCATACATAAAATAATCTATGCATGCATGACTAATTTGCTTTGGATAAAAGTGTCTGCTAAATGGCATATATTACTATTATTTAGTTAGCCTAACAATCTGTCCAGATTATATTATTACTTAGCTGGCCTAACAGTCTGTCCAGATTATATTATTATTTAGCTGGTCTAACAGTCTGTCCAGATTATATTATTACTTAGCTGGTCTAACAGTCTGTCCAGATTATAGTATTACTTAGCTGGCCTAACAGTCTGTCCAGATTATATTATTATTTAGCTGGCCTAACAGTCTGTCCAGATTATATTATTACTTAGCTGGTCTAACAGTCTGTCCAGATTATATTATTACTTAGCTGGTCTAACAGTCTGTCCAGATTATATTATTACTTAGCTGGTCTAACAGTCTGTCCAGATTATAGTATTACTTAGCTGGCCTAACAGTCTGTCCAGATTATATTATTATTTAGCTGGCCTAACAGTCTGTCCAGATTATATTATTACTTAGCTGGCCTAACAGTCTGTCCAGATTATATAATTACTTAGCTGGCCTAACAGTCTGTCCAGATTATATTATTACTTAGCTGGCCTAACAGTCTGTCCAGATTATATTATTACTTAGCTGGCCTAACAGTCTGTCCAGATTATATTATTACTTAGCTGGCCTAACAGCCTGTCCAGATTATATTATTACTTAGCTGGCCTAACAGTCTGTCCAGATTATATTATTACTTAGCTGGCCTAACAGCCTGTCCAGATTATATTATTACTTAGCTGGCCTAACAGTCTGTCCAGATTATATTATTACTTAGCTGGCCTAACAGTCTGTCCAGATTATATTATTACTTAGCTGGCCTAACAGTCTGTCCAGATTATATTATTACTTAGCTGGCCTAACAGTCTGTCCAGATTATATTATTACTTAGCTGGCCTAACAGTCTGTCCAGATTATATTATTACTTAGCTGGCCTAACAGCCTGTCCAGATTATATTATTACTTAGCTGGTCTAACAGTCTGTCCAGATTATATTATTACTTAGCTGGCCTAACAGTCTGTCCAGATTATATTATTACTTAGCTGGTCTAACAGTCTGTCCAGATTATATTATTACTTAGCTGGCCTAACAGTCTGTCCAGATTATATTATTACTTAGCTGGCCTAACAGTCTGTCCAGATTATAGTATTACTTAGCTGGCCTAACAGTCTGTCCAGATTATATTATTACTTAGCTGGCCTAACAGTCTGTCCAGATTATATTATTACTTAGCTGGCCTAACAGCCTGTCCAGATTATATTATTACTTAGCTGGTCTAACAGTCTGTCCAGATTATATTATTACTTAGCTGGCCTAACAGTCTGTCCAGATTATATTATTACTTAGCTGGTCTAACAGTCTGTCCAGATTATATTATTACTTAGCTGGCCTAACAGTCTGTCCAGATTATATTATTACTTAGCTGGCCTAACAGTCTGTCCAGATTATAGTATTACTTAGCTGGCCTAACAGTCTGTCCAGATTATATTATTACTTAGCTGGCCTAACAGTCTGTCCAGATTATAGTATTACTTAGCTGGCCTAACAGTCTGTCCAGATTATATTATTATTTAGCTGGCCTAACAGTCTGTCCAGATTATATTATTACTTAGCTGGCCTAACAGTCTGTCCAGATTATATTATTACTTAGCTGGCCTAACAGTCTGTCCAGATTATAGTATTACTTAGCTGGCCTAACAGTCTGTCCAGATTATATTATTACTTAGCTGGCCTAACAGTCTGTCCAGATTATAGTATTACTTAGCTGGCCTAACAGTCTGTCCAGATTATATTATTACTTAGCTGGCCTAACAGTCTGTCCAGATTATATTATTACTTAGCTGGCCTAACAGTCTGTCCAGATTATATTATTACTTAGCTGGCCTAACAGTCTGTCCAGATTATATTATTACTTAGCTGGCCTAACAGTCTGTCCAGATTATAGTATTACTTAGCTGGCCTAACAGTCTGTCCAGATTATATTATTACTTAGCTGGCCTAACAGTCTGTCCAGATTATATTATTACTTAGCTGGCCTAACAGTCTGTCCAGATTATATTATTACTTAGCTGGCCTAACAATCTGTCCAGATTATATTATTACTTAGCTGGCCTAACAGTCTGTCCAGATTATATTATTACTTAGCTGGTCTAACAGTCTGTCCAGATTATAGTATTACTTAGCTGGCCTAACAGTCTGTCCAGATTATATTATTACTTAGCTGGTCTAACAGTCTGTCCAGATTATAGTATTACTTAGCTGGCCTAACAGTCTGTCCAGATTATATTATTACTTAGCTGGCCTAACAGTCTGTCCAGATTATATTATTACTTAGCTGGCCTAACAGTCTGTCCAGATGATATTATTACTTAGCTGGCCTAACAGTCTGTCCAAATTATATTATTACTTAGCTGGCCTAACAGTCTGTCCAGATGTTAACCTTGCATCTGTTTTATGAACAATATGTAGTTGTAGTCTTAACTATCCCTCTTTTACAGGACAAACCGGCTCCGGGAGGTTAGCTGAGCAGGTGGCTGACCTGGCCTGGGACTTTGCCACCAAAGAGGGCTTCCGTATCTTCAACGCCATGCCCAGGTCGCCTCATGCAGGCACCTCCCCTTTAAAGGGGCAAGTAGCAGAGTGACTGCTTTGTTGTTTTTCAAATCCTGGATTGTCCCCTTTAAAACCAGATTTCAGTAGCTGAAATGATTGGCAGGCATAGAGGAAGTTGTATGTTCTTTGTTGGCGCTTAAGTACACATTACATCACTACATATATACCCAGGATATTGTTTTTCAACGGGAAAAGGTCAAAAATAACTGGAGTGGGACTGTTCGGGTGTCTTAGAGAGGATGACTGCCCATCCAACCCAGACTTCCAGAGCTCAGCTGTTCATCCACTATTCCCTCCAGGAGCCCTGGGCTACTGTCTCAGCCAGGAAACGGCAGCCTTCCCTGGGCAGGATCGCCCCTGGCCGTAGATGGACTAAAACTGATAGGGAATTGCTGTGCCTCAGAATATTTTGCACTTGGTTTTTCTCTTCCTGGTTTTTTTCTACTAATAACAGCTGTTTCCAAGAAGGCTTTTCTTGCAATAACTGTGGTTGTTGTTTTTTTTTTCTCCTACAAAACTTCATCTCTGGACGAGAGTGTCCGCTACATGAATAAAATGTAAATGTTTGCTCAGGTCTATTTCTTTGATTCAGTTTACATTAGTTCAAACTTTATGGAGCCTGTGGAAGCTATGGTCAGCAATGCTTGTCAGTCCTGGGCTTTACTCAACCAATACCTCTAATTAAATAACCCACACAAAGTATCTAGTCAGAGATGTCAGTATGTTATTACATGTCATTACACGATCGTATGACACAACCACAGTCTGTTATAACTTTGTATATTCTGTCAAAATAAAAGTATATCACTATTCTTTTCTACATGACTGACCAAACAGCTGTGATGTCCAATGTGGATATACATGATTTTATCAAAAGGAAATATTCCTCTAGAATTCATGATACTGTATCATATCATCCAACATTGGGTTTGGAGTGCGAAGACAAAACTATAGTTGTGAAAATATCCCTGACATTCAATGACAATTCCATTGGCATTTACTGTGTTTCACTAGTAACAAAGTAAGCGTTTACATTTGTCAGGAGTCATAAAACGATGTAGAGGAAATGAAATATACAAACTAATTCACCATTTAGTGAAAAAATAAAACATTTGTGCAGTCAAGAAGACTGTTACTATATACTCAAGGTCAACCCTATCAAGGTCAACCCTATCAAGGTCAACTCTATCAAGGTCACTTGAGGTCGTTCTTATCTGGTGTAACTCCCAGTATTGAGTCCTCTGCCCGTTTATGCGTCTCCATGGTAACCTGAAGCTGCCAATATCTGAGGTAGAGCCACATCAAGCTACCATTCTTCCTCTTGTCCATTTTCTTCACGTTGAGGAGGCGATTGTTGCCTTTGGCACAGTAGCGGTCGTTCTTAAAGATATCCTTCAGGTCTCCCTCCAGATCTGTATCCGTTCCCAACGGTTCCTTCACCACCTTGAGGAGCAGGTTCTTCTCCATCTCCAGCCTATGTTCCCTGGGGAGGAGCAGGTTGCAGTAGGCCCCCTGTCTCTCCACAAGGTCCTCCTCCAGATCCTTCAGCATGGCTGAGGCCCTCTGGTGCCAGTCGCTCTCTCTGGCCAGAGCGTGTTGGAGGACGGCCCCAGCGGCGCCGGATTCTAAAAGCTTAATCTTCTCTTGCTCCAGAGCCTGGCGATTTGAAAATGAAATGTTTAGTAAACACAAGATAATACAAATCTCAACTGTTGCTTCAGGGTTTAGTCTAGTGGTTAGTTACACAGCACTGTGGTTAGATGGGCCAGTAACCGAAAGGTTGCTGGATTGAATCACTGAGCGGACAAGGTCAAAATCTGTTGCTCTGCCCCTGCGCAAGGCAGTTAACCCAGTGTTCCCCGGGCGCCGAAGACGTGGATGTCGATTTAAGGCAGCCCCCCGCACCTCTCTGATTCAGAGGGGTTGGGTTAAATGAGGAAGACACACCTCTCTGATTCAGAGGGGTTGGGTTAAATGAGGAAGACACACCTCTCTGATTCAGAGGGGTTGGGTTAAATGAGGAAGACACACCTCTCTGATTCAGAGGGGTTGGGTTAAATGAGGAAGACACACCTCTCTGTTTCAGAGGGGTTGGGTTAAATGCTGAAGACACATTTCAGTTGAAGGCATTCAATTGTACAACTGACTAGGTCTCCCTCTTTCCCCTTTCAGTACACGTGTTGTTATACCAGTGTCTGCGTGGGTTTGAATCTGACCCATCGTCCTTCTGGAACACATGTCATACCTTTCCTGTCTCTCTTTCACTGTCCCTATCTGTTCAATATAAACATCAACAAATAACCTCAGCTTATAACAACTCCATCTTTTAAAAGCAACATTCCCCTCACACCTTCAAGGCCCTTACCAGGCTCCACTAGGAGATAAAACTAAGTTACAGATGCATTCTCAAACATTTTGATCATTTCAGCCTGTAGTTTTGAAAGTGTTGCTCATGAGCCAAAAGTGGTCCCTGTTTTTTGTGTACTACTTCATTTAATTGTGTACTACATCATCCAGTTGTGTACTACATCATCCAGTTGTGTACTACATCATCCATTTCTTGCGACATGCTACGAATTTTGCAATTTGTATGATATCATACGAATTTAGAAATATGTGTGATATGTTACAAATCCAATTTGTGCTATATGTTACAGATTTGCTGTGCTTAAGATCCCGGGGTGCATCTTTAAGTCAAGTCCTCCTACCTCTCGTTCCACCTGTAGCTGTTTGCGTTCCTCCATGACCTGCTGGCTCTGTGAGATGAGGGCCTGGCGGTACCCCTGGACCCTCTGCCTCTCCTTCTCCAGCTCCAGCTCTAAGATGGCCGCTGCCCGCCGGTTCTCCGTCAGGGTGTCTCTGTACTTCATCTCAAGGTTGGAGGTCACGGCAGACATGTCCTGGTCGTACCGGGCCTTGACCTTTATGATCTCTGTCTGAGACTCTCTGGTCCAGATCCAGCCTGAGGATGGGAGGTTGTTTGGTTATTATAGGGTGTAGTCCTGACTAGGGCTTAAACCCAGGACATTGTGGCTGTTGACCAAACACCTTCTCATATAATAACCCACCAACCTCCCCTCCTCAGAGAAGGTGTTGGTGCAACAGTCCCATGTTCAAGCCCCGGTTAGAACTACCCCATCGGAACTACCCCATCGGAACTACCCCATCGGAACTACCCCATCGGAACTACCCCATCGGAACTACCCCATCACTTTCCTGCAATATTATATGTAGTGATTGTAATAATACTGTCATAATGTTGTAATGACAACCTATTTGGTGAAGGGCAATGCAGTGAAGTCACCACAAAAGAGTATAAGGCTTGTCAGTGTCTGTCAAAGTAAGTACAAGATTGGCCTACAACTTTTGTCTTCAGTTGTATATACGCCACATGTCATGTATAGTGAATATCCTGTCCTTGTGCAACAACACTGTACTGTGCAGGCTACTTACGAAAGGCAGCCAGCCCCAGCATTGGCACGAGGAGGGCATAATTCCATTTGTTCCCGTCAGCAGCAGCACCTTCTTGTGGGTCTGGCCCCATGTTCCATCTAGGGGGGTCATTCAAGTTGTTCATGGAGGTGCCCTATTCCAGGGGAGAGTCGAATGTTTATACACGTACCTGTCATCACCACATACATTGTTTTATCTAGCTAGCTGACTAGCTGTTGTTACATACAACCAACCTGACCATAAGGCATTACCTTGACCTAAAATGAGGAATAGTAATAACGTTAATTATATTTAAATAAATAGCTAGGCAAGTCAACTAGAAAATATTAGCAGGGGAAACGGTTGGTCTTATGTGATATCAAACTCCCTAAACCACAACATTGGCATGCATCCCACATGACGACTGGCACAGCAATGTAGCTAATGGCAGTCTCTCTTTGTTGTCATTGTAACACTTTTAAAAATGTCCATTCTTTGGCCTGAACATGAATAGCTAATTAACACCAACAAAACAAGTGCGGTTTGCTAGCACACTTGCCACAGCTAACACAACAACACAGCTTTACATGGTGGTTAGCTTGCAGGCTAAAATTATCAACAGCTAACTGAGTCATTGCATTAGTGCACGGCTATTTCAGTCCCAAATAACACATTGCAAAGAAGCACAGTATATATATATATTTTAAATTGAGCAGACGCTCACCTTGACAAAATGTGTCTAGGTCAAGTAGCTATACATTTGTCCCTGTACCGATGGGAAAGAGCGATTATACGCTTTTACGCAAGACAATTACAAAGAGACCACTTGTTTTGTACGAGGGTGTTACAGTCGAAGATATAGTCTCTATGTCATTACAATATATGTGTAAAGAGAAATTGTTTATTTAAAACTCAACATTTTATCAGTCTTAATTCATTTATTTTATCTAATGTGTGCTGAAATGGATTTAGAACTTGAAGCGTTGTCAAAAGCCATGAGCCTTCCCCTTGCTTTCAAGACGTTTGAGATGGTTTCTTCCAGTGGGCGGTGCCCCAGGAAGGAATTGATTTTCCCCCAATCAGTATAGATCTGTTCGTTCCTAGACAGTTATTGTGTAGCTGTTAGCAGGAAACCGGTGAATAATAAGGATGGCAAGTGTATCCAGAGTCCTGACCAAGAGGATTTTATCAACTAAAGCCGTGAGTTTAATAATTGTTGTTGGATAATGCATTTGTGTAGTCTGTGAAAAGTCAGTTGTGTAACTGCGAGGGGGAGGGAATGCTTCTCTTTCAGCTTTCGTAACCAGCAGCAGACACAGCCTTTCATAACAGTCCTCCAGACCAGACCCTTCGTTACATAATGTTAGCTGTCTGAGAGTCACTTCTTGAATATGTCAAAATGAATATACTGTACTTGCTAAATGACCTATTCATAATGACAGGGATTTTCTTTGGGGGTTTAGAGGGTTTTTCCACCTTGATTTGATTGAGTATGTTGCTGGTCCAGTGTGAAATTATGATGGTTTTTGTTTTCTATGTATTTGAGAGTTAATTATATGTCTATGATCTCTACCTATTGATTTATCATGTTATCCCTATAATTATAGCTCCCTGCAGCCACCCGATGTAGCTCCAGGAACATCCACTTCTCCATCTATGGGAAGAAGGACAACGCCAAAGTGTCAGATGATGTGAGTTTTACACCCACTGTGTTTCTAATTCTTCCGTTTAATGCAAGACACATTTTTAAATAAAGGTCTTCAAGAGACATTCTGGTTATGAAGTCATTTGTATTTACATATTGTATTTACATATTGTATTTACATATTGTATTTACATATTGTATTTACATATCTACATACATATGCATCGTTATTTAAAAAATATATATATATATATTCCCTTTTAATTTGTATGATTTGCTCGCAAGTTTGTTTGTTACAATGTCATATCAGCCATGTTTTTTTTGTAGTTATCAATATTCACAGGAGGTCCATGTCTGTCTCTGTGTATCCGAGTCAATATTTTTCTGATCCTCAGATCTCAACCCAGTACCCGGTAGTGGATCATGAGTTTGATGCAGTGGTGGTAGGGGCTGGGGGAGCAGGTCTGAGAGCTGCTTTTGGTCTGTCTGAGGCTGGCTTCAACACGGCCTGTGTCACCAAGCTGTTCCCCACTAGGTCTCACACTGTGGCAGCACAGGTAGGCCTATGCATATTTATGGGTGAATACCTAACTTCAGTCTCCCATTGACATCAATGTATCAAGCGATTCGTACCTCATTTCATTTTTTTCCTATTTTACTAGTCGGAGGGAATTGGGGTTTGGCTTGGCAGTAGTTGGGTAGCTTCTCAACAATCATCTGTAGTTGAAGTGCATGTGAAGAGTAATTACAGTACTATTATGATGAATGAATAGAAATGCACTTGATTCATTTACCGTTCTACATTTGTGTCCTATCCTAAATTCATAATGAACTGTTGAATTCGTTAGTGTTGATTTTGTCCAATCCAGGGTGGGATCAATGCAGCCCTGGGTAACATGGAGGGAGATGATTGGAGGTGGCACTTCTACGACACAGTGAAGGGATCTGATTGGCTAGGAGACCAGGATGCTATCCACTACATGACAGAGCAGGCCCCAGCTGCCGTGGTGGAGGTGAGAGATAATTAGTGCACTACATTTTGAATACTATATAGGGTGCAATTTCAGACACAGATCCTGGTGTTTTAGTCTGTTTTTCCCCAAAGACATAAAATAAAGTGCTGGAATATGTGTAACGTCTGTTTCCAACTCACACTGTCAAAACACGTAGAAACCAGAACGCAGGTCACTCTCCAGCTCACACTCTCAAACACATAGACCCCCCCCCCCCCTGAATGCAGCTCACTCTCCAGATCCCAGTCACCTGATTCTGATCACCTGTTCACACACCTGTATGTCATTATCACACCCTATTTAGTTCAGTTCTTTGCACCCCGTCATTGTGAGGTATTGTTTGTTTTGTGACACTCTATGATCGTTTTTGCCCGCCTCACTAATGACGCCTTTTGCCTGTCGGATTTCCTGTTGTCAACCTATTTCCTGATCTCCCGGACGATGTTACTAGCCTTTTCCCTGCTTGTACTGTTGCCCTTTTGGACCCCCTGTATGACCTTCTGGCTGCCCCTGGACCCAGCTACCTGCCTCCTCCTGTGTATGACCTTCTGGCTGCCCCTGGACCCAGCTACCTGCCTCCTCCTGTGTATGACCTTCTGGCTGCCCCTGGACCCAGCTATCTGCCTCCTCCTGTGTATGACCTTCTGGCTGCCCCTGGACCCAGCTACCTGCCTCCTCCTGTGTATGACCTTCTGGCTGCCCCTGGACCCAGCTACCTGCCTCCTCCTGTGTATGACCTTCTGGCTGCCCCTGGACCCAGCTACCTGTCTCCTCCTGTGTATGACCTTCTGGCTGCCCCTGGACCCAGCTACCTGCCTCCTCCTGTGTATGACCTTCTGGCTGCCCCTGGACCCAGCTACCTGTCTCCTCCTGTGGTCATTTTTACAATAAACACCTGCTGTGCCCTGCGCTTGAAACCATCTCTGTCTCCCATCGTGTTCATGACAATATGGTTGTATCACATTGTTCTTTGTGCCCCACCCCCGCTAGCTGGAGAACTTTGGAATGCCCTTCAGTCGGACAGATGATGGGAAGATCTATCAGAGGGCCTTCGGAGGTCAGAGCCTGAATTTTGGAAAGGGAGGCCAAGCACACCGATGCTGCTGCGTAGCTGACAGGACTGGACACTCCCTTCTTCACACATTGTATGGACGGGTATGTTTAATGTTATCATGAGACAGTTACTAGACTCGCTTTATTAAATATGTCCTCTAGTTTGGTTGGATCATTGACTGATTTTTATTTGACAGTTAAAACACTTTGTAAAAACTTGACAGGAATAACACAAAAAGGTCATTGACTTATTTCCATTGTGGTCCCTAAGGTGAATGGCACAAAAACATTTCAAGGCCAATGTGTGGTAGTTGACCAGTAAAAGCTGGAAGCAGAGCTGAGACAAGGGTTTAGTTTGCATTCACAGGTCTGGCTTCAGTCTGAGACCTTGCATAGATTTACTGTTTATATATACAACCTTTTTGATTTTCAATGTCCCATTAGTTGTTCTTCTCCAGTCCTTAAGGTATGATACCAGCTACTTTGTGGAGTACTTTGCCCTGGACCTGCTGATGGAGGATGGTGAATGCAGAGGAGTGATCGCTCTCTGTATGGAGGATGGATCCATCCACCGCTTCAGATCCAACAACACTGTCATCGCTACTGGGTGTGTTTGTTCATGTCCCAGAGCCTTTCATATTTCTCATGTCCCTCTGAATGAAGCCCTGTAATGTCCTGACAATCGCTTTGAGTCAGCAGGATTATACATCGCACATGTCTACACCAGTAGCAACCTCCTTATATCCATTATCTCTCTTTGTATGTGTAGTGGTTATGGCCGTACCTACTTCAGCTGTACCTCAGCCCACACCAGCACTGGGGATGGCAACGCCATGGTAACCAGAGCTGGCCTACCATGCCAGGACCTGGAGTTTGTACAGTTCCACCCCACCGGTAAGAACCACAGCCACTAACTATACTGTAACTATACTGTAACTATACTGTAACTATACTGTAACTATACTGTAACTAGTAAGAACCACAGCCACTAACTATACTGTAACTATACTGTAACTATACTGTAACTATACTGTAACCAGTAAGAACCACAGCCAGTAACTATACTGTAACTATACTGTAACCAGTAAGAACCACAGCCACTAACTATACTGTAACTATACTGTAACTATACTGTAACCAGTAAGAACCACAGCCAGTAACTATACTGTAACTATACTGTAACCAGTAAGAACCACAGCCACTAACTATACTATAACTATACTGTAACTATACTGTAACCAGTAAGAACCACAGCCAGTAACTATACTGTACTATACTGTAACTATACTGTAACCAGTAAGAACCACAGCCACTAACTATACTGTACTATACTGTAACTATACTGTAACCAGTAAGAACCACAGCCACTAACTATACTGTATCTATACTGTAACTATACTGTAACCAGTAAGAACCACAGCCACTAACTATACTATAACTATACTGTAACCAGTAAGAACCACAGCCACTAACTATACTATAACTATACTGTAACTATACTGTAACCAGTAAGAACCACAGCCAGTAACTATACTGTACTATACTGTAACTATACTGTAACCAGTAAGAACCACAGCCACTAACTATACTCTAACTATACTGTAATTATACTGTAACTAGTAAGAACCACAGCCAGTAACTATACTGTAACTATACTGTAACTATACTGTAACTATACTGTAACCAGTAAGAACCACAGCCAGTAACTATACTGTAACTATACTGTAACTAGTAAGAACCACAGCCAGTAACTATACTGTACTATACTGTAACTATACTGTAACCAGTAAGAACCACAGCCACTAACTATACTGTACTATACTGTAACTATACTGTAACCAGTAAGAACCACAGCCACTAACTATACTGTAACTATACTGTAACTAGTAAGAACCACAGCCAGTAACTATACTGTAACTATACTGTAACTATACTATAACTATACTGTAACTATACTGTAACCAGTAAGAACCACAGCCAGTAACTATACTGTAACTATACTGTAACTAGTAAGAACCACAGCCAGTAACTATACTGTAACTATACTGTAACTAGTAAGAACCACAGCCAGTAACTATACTGTAACTATACTGTGACTAGGAAGGAGATCCATGGCCACTTCCCACTTATGAAATCCATATTTACTTTAAGGATTTGTTTTAAGGTCAACTGACTGACCTTCACATTACGTAAATGCAAAGGTCATCAGTGTACATTTGACCCGAGGTGACACCCGACACCCTAGCTGTGATGTAACCCTGTCAGGTATCTATGGTGCCGGCTGCCTCATCACTGAGGGTAGCCGTGGCGAGGGAGGGATCCTCATCAACAGTGAAGGAGAGCGCTTTATGGAACGCTACGCTCCCAACGCCAAAGATCTGGCCTCCCGGGATGTGGTGTCACGTTCCATGACCATTGAGATCCGCGAGGGAAGGTATGATAATCAACAATACTGAATATTGATTTAATTACATATTTCGCTCCACCAGTAGTATCTGACTCAATCCCTAACCCCCTTAATAGCGTTCATTCCTGGAGATGGAAGTAAAAATGTAATTGGAATTTGAGGCCACGACTTGAAATTGTCACTAAAATATATGATTTGACCTGAAAGACTCTCTCTCTCACAGAAAGACTCTCTCTCACAGAAAGACTCTCTCTCTCACAGAAAGACACTCTCTCTCACAGAAAGACTCTCACAGAAGCCTTTTTTTTCCCCATTTCTAGGGGTTGTGGTCCGGAGAAGGACCATGTGTACCTGCAGTTGCACCACCTGCCCCACCAGCAGCTGGCCACCCGCCTGCCTGGTATCTCTGAGACCGCCATGATCTTCGCTGGGGTTGACGTCACCAAAGAGCCCATCCCTGTCCTGCCCACCGTCCACTACAACATGGGAGGAATCCCCACTAACTATAAGGGACAGGTAGATTATAACACTCTTTACAATTCTCACTGTTATTTTGGGGGGATTGTCTTGTAAGGGATGGTGATCACTATGGCTGGGTAAGAGAGATAGAGAGATTAGTTAACATTTATTGTCCTTCAAGAAACTTCACGTCAATCAATCAGTCTTACCCAGAACTAGATAGACATTATTTGACTCTAGACCGACCCGTAACGGTCTTGGTCATCTTCCTCTCAGGTCATAACTCATCCAGATGGGGAGGACAAGGTGGTGCCAGGGCTGTATGCCTGTGGTGAGGCTGCCTGTGCCAGTGTCCATGGTGCCAACCGGCTGGGTGCCAACTCCCTGCTGGATCTGGTGGTGTTTGGCAGAGCCTGTGCCCTCACCATCGCTGACACCTGCACTCCAGGTAAGCAGGCTCTTCACATTATGACTGATTGGTTAGATAGTTGGTTGATTTCTAGATTTTTTGAATCTGTCATGTTAAAAAGCGAATTGCTGATAATGCTTTAATGTACTTGGAGTTTGACTGTCTCTTTTTGACATTCTAGGTGAGAAGCTTTCCCCACTGAAGCCCAGTGCTGGAGAGGAGTCTGTGGCCAACCTGGACAAGATCAGGTTTGCTGACGGGAACACCAGAACCTCTGAGATCAGACTCAACATGCAGAGAGTGAGGAATACATGTTGACTAAAAGGTTTTCTGTTGAAATCTATTGGCATCTGTATCTAGTCTAGTGTATTTAACTAGACAGTGCAGTGGTACACATAGAGCAGGGCTCCCCAACCCAGTTCCTGGAGAGCTACCCTCCTGTAGGTTTTAACTCCAACCCTGTTCCTGGAGAGATACCCTCCTGTAGGTTTTAACTCCAACCCTGTTCCTGGAGAGATACCCTCCTGTAGGTTTTCACTCCAACACTGTTCCTGGAGAGTTACCCTCCTGTAGGTTTTAACTTCAACCCTGTTCCTGGAGAGTTACCCTCCTGTAGGTTAACTCCAACCCCAGTTGTAACTGACCTGATTCAGCTTATCAACCAGCTAATTATTAGAATCAGGTGTGCTAGATTAGGGTTGGAGTTAAAACCTACAGGAGGGTCTCTCTCCAGGAACAGGGTTGTAGTGAAAACCTACAGGAGGGTAGCTCTCCAGGAACAGTGTTGGAGTTAAAACCTACAGGAGGGTAGCTCTCCAGGAACAGGGTTGGAGTTAAAACCTACAGTAGGGTTGGACAGGGAACAGGGTTAGACAGTCCTGACATAGATGTTTCATTTGTCATGTCTGAGCTCTTTAAAACCAATCTTCTTCTCTTTTTGTCTCCGTCTCCAGACGATGCAGACCCATGCAGCAGTGTTCCGTACCGGCGACGTTCTGAAGGAGGGATGTGACAAGATGGACGCCATCTACCAGACCATGGAGGACATCAAGACATTCGACCGTGGTCAGTAGTTTACCTCAAAATAATATTCAGAGTTGAATATTAAGAGATTTAGGACAGTTTTACCCATAGCTGCAGGAAGTAGAGGTCCTGAGGCTGCTGCAGCACTCCCTGAAAAATCAGAAGAAAAAACATGTAAAAAATATATATATATTGTTCACAAAAGTAGTGCTCTGGGCCTTTACTAGTCCTGTATTTGCAGACCGATATAAAAAAAATCAGCACCCCCTGTCTCCAAAATAATCTCAACAGCTCCACCCCAAAGCTACTGTACTTCCTGCAGCTCTGGTTTTACCAGACCTAGATTAAAACACTTCTCCTGGACTCAGGATCGTCAGGTCACAGGATTGGTGTTGGTTGTTCTAACTGACGTTTCCCTGCCGTTCGGTCAGGTATGGTGTGGAACACTGACCTGGTCGAGTCTCTGGAGCTGCAGAACCTGATGCTGAACGCGGTCCAGACTATCCACTCTGCCGAGGCCCGCAAGGAGACCAGGGGAGCACACGCCCGGGAGGACTACAAGGTGAGAGGAGGATGGATTCTCACCTGGTTAAATAAGATGAGGAGAGCACTCTCCAACCAGCCACTCAAATGAAGTGATCTACAACTCAGGGCCTCAACGCTGCACTACACATCTCCTAATTGTAGCGATACAAGGATTGATTGGCTGGTTGATTTATAGATTAATTGGTTAATTTATTTGTTGAATGTCCGGTTGGTTGATTGGTTAATTGTTTAATTTATTTGTTGAATGTCCGGTTGATTGATTGGTTAATTTATTTGTTGAATGTCCGGTTGGTTGATTGGTTAATTGGTTAATTTATTTGTTGAATGTCCAGTTGATTGATTGGTTAATTGGTTAATTTATTTGTTGAATGTCCGGTTGGTTGATTGGTTAATTGGTTAATTTATTTGTTGAATGTCCGGTTGGTTGATTGGTTAATTGGTTAATTTATTTGTTGAATGTCCGGTTGATTGATTGGTTAATTGATAGGCAGGGGACTTAAATGTGACATTGTGTGTTCCAGGACCGTATGGATGAGCTGGACTACGCCAGGCCTCTGGCAGGACAGGAGAGGAAGCCTTTCGAACAGCATTGGAGAAAACACACCATGTCCACTGTGGATCCCAAGACTGGCGAGGTAAAACAACTACCACGACTCCTGTCTGTGTGTCTGATGGAAACGCATAGGGACTATCTTCCCTGAACAGAATCAAGCCTGTCTGGACTAAAAAACATGCTCTTGATTGAACATACTGTTTAGTCCAGAAATAGGTTTTTGGATGGAGAAATACAAATGAGGGCCTTTGGACTGATCTGTTATTAGGAGACGGATCTGTTATTACGAGATGGATCTGTTATTAGGAGACTGATCTATTATTAGGAGACTGATCTGGTATTAGGAGACTGATCTGGTATTAGGAGACTGATCTGGTATTAGGAGACTGATCTGGTATTAGGAGACTGATCTACTATTAGGAGACTGATCTGGTATTAGGAGACTGATCTGGTATTAGGAGACTGATCTATTATTAGGAGACTGATCTGGTATTAGGAGACTGATCTGGTATTAGGAGATTGATCTATTATTAGGAGACTGATCTATTATTAGGAGACTGATCTGGTATTAGGAGACTGATCTGGTATTAGGAGACTGATCTATTATTAGGAGACTGATCTATTATTAGGAGACTGATCTGGTATTAGGAGACTGATCTGGTATTAGGAGACTGATCTATTATTAGGAGACTGATCTATTATTAGGAGACTGATCTATTATTAGGAGACTGATCTATTATTAGGAGACTGATCTGGTATTAGGAGACTGATCTGGTATTAGGAGGCGGATCTGGTATTAGGAGACGGATCTGCTATTAGGAGGCGGATCTGCTATTAGGAGACTGATCTGCTATTAGGAGGCGGATCTGCTATTAGGAGGCGGATCTGTTATTAGGAGGAGGATCTGTTATTAGGAGACGGATCTGCTATTAGGAGACGGATCTGTTATTAGGAGACGGATCTGCTATTAGGAGACTGATCTCTCTGTCATGTTCCAGGTAACTCTGGAGTACCGACCAGTGATTGACACCTCTCTGGACCAGGGGGAATGTTCAGCCGTCCCTCCAGCCATCCGCTCCTATTGAGACCATCTCAACAGGAACACTTATTTATTATTGTCAGTCTGTACGCTTCCAGCAACACCCACCTAGGATGCATTTCACTGTGTGGCCTTCACTCTGTGTGAGGGAGCACTGTAGATAGGGAATTATTGCTGTCTCACATGCAGTTTGACTTTCAACCCACATATTGTAGTCGACACTGCAAGCAAAGGAATTGTTAAGGTATTGTGATTGAAGTGTGTAAATATAGAACTGTTTTCTAATTGTCTGTTGTCATATGAAGTCGTAGAGTAGTTTCCCTATAGGTATGTAGTTACCTAAATACTCCCATTCTCTGTGGCCTTTATTATCCACTGATACCATAATATTAGGACTCTGAATGGAAAACTGAATTTTAATGTTGTGTAATCGTTGTAGTTCAGAGTGCTGAGACGTCCTATTTCCTGTAGATGTCCCTTCAGAGTCATTAACACATCGTCTTTAATGATTATCCTGTCAGGATAAATTCATGTGTAGACCTGGCGTGTAACCAGCAATATTTGATGGGATGTTTGATTTCACTCTGCTTGCTACAGGTTATGCACTTTATGGCAATATTTAAAAATATTCTCAACCCTAGTTGTCTTTGTGCTATTTACTGGTGGAATATAGTGGACATTAAGACAATTAGGAAGGGGGAAATAAATGAAATACTATGTATGTTACCAAGAATTAATTTATATTTGCTTTGTTCTTATGTTCTGTGTATTATTTCAAATGTGTCATTAAACTTTAAATCATTAAATCAAACTCTAGACAACTTTTTTTTCCCCTATTCATTTGACTATGTCTGACCATTTCATTCATGTCACCTGGCTACCTAAACAGGAACAGTACATGTTCCCCTTCTCTCCAGTTGTGAGTGGCTGTTATATGTTCCACAGTGATGAAGTCCAGGTTACATCCCAAATGCCACCTTATTCTCTATGTAGTGCACTACATTTGACCAGGAACCATACGGTGCCATTTGGGAAGTTGCCAAAGCTGAATGCACAGGAGGAGTCTTTTTCTCACTAGATGTATGGCACGTCTCAACAGGCATGGACAACATACCTCGCCGCTCCGAGGGACTGATTCTGCAGGTACGGGACTGAGCAGAGGATCAGACTGTTATCACACAGATATTTAACTCTCCCGTTGCAGGTCAGTAAAATGAATAACCAAATTATGTTTTATTATTCATTGTATTACTTTTTAAATGTTTGATTCCTGTTATTGTACATCTGAGATGAGCATACTTAAAGATGTTTGGTGTTCTTGGAATAGAAGAGATTACTGTTAGTAGCTTTTGTTTGGTATTTTTAGAAAGTCTAAGAGACTTTTATTTATTTTATTTTTAATTTTATTTATCCGTTATTTTACCAGGTAAGTTGACTGAGAACACCTTCTCATTTACAGCAACGACCCGGGGAATAGTTACAGGGGAGAGGAGGGGGATGAACGAGCCAATTTTAAACTGGGGATTATTAGGTGACCATGGTGGTTTGAGGACCAGATTGGGAATTTAGTCAGGACACCGGGGATAACACCCCTACTCCTACGATAAGTGCCATGGGATCTTTAATGACCTCAGAGAGTCAGGACACCCGTTTAATGTCCCATCCGAAAGACGGCACCCTACACAGGGCAGTGTCCCCAATCACTGCCCTGAGGCATTGGGATATTTTTTTAGACCAGAGGAAAGAGTACCTCCTACTGGCCCTCCAACACCATTTCCAGCAGCATCTGGTCTCCCATCCAGGGACTGACCAGGACCATATAAAGTAGCATGCTATTTCAGTCAAGTAATGCGGACAAAATGCACGTTTGGATATTGTTTGCTAACCAAGGATAAGATACTGTAACGACACTGGGTCTATAAGCGCGGATATCGACTCTGCCTCTCGGGCATGCTTTTGCGGCACAGTCGTTAGCGCGCTGGGCTTCGTGCTAGAAGGTCGAGGGTTCGAGACCTGCTCCCTGCCTGTTTCATTACAATACAATTAATTATGCGCACTCATTGAATCAAATCATCTGAATGTTTGATAGATTGGGGTGTGTATACCAGAGAGTAGCAGTTGTATTAAATAGGTTTAAAAGAGACTTTGACTTAACATGTTGAGTAGATCCCGATGGATCCCTATGGCCTTAAGCATGATTTGTTTTCAGCTACCTTTAGACGATGTTTCCCTCACCTGGGAGGTTTTACTCTGGAAACAGGATGTCTTAGGTACAGGGCTGTCAGCCCATCATTACACTGTTCTTTGTTGGAATCAGTTCAACCAGAAACCCTTACTGTAACCGTCCAGGCATGAGGGATGGGTATACCTTTACAGAACATATGTATGTTTTACACAATTAATGTCTTTACTCTCCTTTACCTGCAATTATTTCACAAATGACCTAAACCATGTAACAGAGGATCAGTTTAAAGACCACGGAACAGAGGATCAGTTGAAAGACCACAGAACAGAGGATCAGTTGAAAGACCACAGAACAGAGGATCAGTTGAAAGACCACGGAACAGAGGATCAGTTGAAAGACCATGGAACAGAGGATCAGTTGAAAGACCACGGAGCAGAGGATCAGCAGAAAGACCACAGAACAGACGATCAGTTGAAAGACCATGGAACAGAGGATCAGTTTAAAGACCACGGAACAGAGGATCAGTTGAAAGACCACGGAACCGAGGATCAGTTGAAAGACCACAGAACAGAGGATCAGTTGAAAGACCACGGAACAGAGGATCAGCAGAAAGACCACGGAACAGAGGATCAGTAGAAAGACCACGGAACAGAGGATCAGTAGAAAGACCACGTAACAGAGGATCAGTAGAAAGACCACGGAACAGAGGATCAGTTGAAAGACCACGGAACAGAGGATCAGTTGAAAGACCACGGAACAGAGGATCAGTTGAAAGACCACAGAACAGAGGATCAGTAGAAAGACCACTGAACAGACGATCAGCTGAAAGACCACGGAACATACAGTTTCAAACGATAACCTGCCTTCGTATACCACCAGAAGTGTCTGGCTATATTCCTCAGAAAATATAGAACAGTAATAATTTTGTGGGTGTTTATATTTGTCCTGTTCACACAGTGTGTACTGGAAAGGTGTTTGTTGCATATCCCAACTCCCCCTGAGACACCCGCAGGAAGTGGGGTCACGGCCAAGGTCACCATATCCCAACTCTCCCTGAGACACCCGCAGGAAGTGGGGTCACGGCCAGGGTCACCATATCCCAACTTCCCCTGAGACACCCGTAGGAAGTGGGGTCACGGCCAAGGTCACCATATCCCAACTCTCCCTGAGACACCCGTAGGAAGTGGGGTCACAGCCAGGTTCACCATTGTACAGCGCCTCTGGAGAAATTAGGGTTTAGTGCCTTGCTCAAGGGCACAGCGATAGCTTTTTCAATTTGTCAGCTCCGGTATTCGAATGAGCGACCTTTTGGTTACTGGCCCAACGCTCTAACCTCGAAGGCTACCTGCCACATGTATTACTTTCCAAACCGTAGTTAATTAGGCTTATAAAACTAAACCTTTTCCTTTTCTGTGTAGACAGTATTACACAGATCGGACACCTGTACACCTCCACACACAGAGGCATCATGGCAGGAGTACTGAAGGCTGTCCTGTTGCTGTGGGGCCTCCAGGTCTCTGCCCAGGACCCAGAATACGACCACCTGTTAGTGAGGCCCAGGAACATCAATGGTATGGCGTGGTGGAAGCATAGAGACCTTGGCTGTGAATATAAATTACAAGAGCCATCAAACGTTATGATATGATTGATGTACTATTTAGCAATATTTGTAGATACATGTCGTTAACTTAAGTCTAGTATACACAAGTAGATTAGCAATTGTGGAGGAATAATGGTGGATATTCATTAACTACTTCAAGCAAGGTGCTGCATGTTGTTTAATCACTCTCTGCCCAGACGAAAAGGACGACTGCCCCATCAACGTGTACTTCACCATGGACACCTCTGAGAGTGTTGCTCTGAGGGAGTTCCCCTGGGGCAGTCTGGTGGAGGAGCTCAAGGAGTTCCTCCAGATGTTTGTGAAGAGGCTCCAGACCACCCCCCTCAGGGCCAAGAGGGCCCAGTGGGCCTACGGTGGGCTGCACTTCTCAGACCGTGTGGAAGTCTTCAGCCAGGTGATCACTGATGCTGCAGATTTCCTGGGAAGTGTACAGGCCATCAGGTACATTACTCAGTCAGCCAGCCAGACACTGTCAGTCAGTCCCTCCCTCATTATTACTTGTTTACTTACTTACTGAATCGTCTTCATCTCTTTTGGGAGTATTATAAGATAATACTGAGTTGAGCACACCAATCTTTCATAATAAGAGTTGAGCACACCAATCTTTCATAATAAGAGTGGAGCATGCCAATCTTTCATAATAAGAGTTGAGCACGCCAATCTTTCCTAATAAGAGTGGAGCATGCCAATCTTTCATAATAAGAGTGGAGCACACCAATCTTTCATAATAAGAGTGGAGCACGCCAATCTTTCATAATAAGAGTTGAGCACACCAATCTTTCATAATAAGAGTTGAGCACACCAATCTTTCATAATAAGAGTTGAGCACACCAATCTTTCATAATAAGAGTTGAGCACGCCAATACTTTATTCTCCTCGTCACCAGGTACATTGGTAGGGGAACCTTCATCGACTGTGCCCTGAAGAACATGACAGAACAAGTGAGGCTAACGGCCAGCGGAAAGCCCCGGCTCCAGTACGCTGTGGTCCTGACTGACGGCCACATCACTGGCAGCCCCTGTGGAGGGGTCTCACGGGCCGCCGAGGCTGCCAAGGCAGCGGGCATCAAGATCTTTGTAGTGGCCACCAACGAGTACACCATGGAGAGTGAGCTCAAGCGGATCGCCAGTTCTCCTGTGGAGCTGTATAGGAAAGACTACATGGCATTCCCAGCTAGCAACCGCCAGGCAGCTGTCAACAGGATAACTGACACCATGGTAGGTTTATAGTGAAGCTTCCGTTTGTGAAGTGGAGTACGGATGTTTTTGTGCTGTCATGGTTGATGCCAAGTTGTTGTCAGTGTTACAGTGTCTGTGTGTTTTATGTATCATAGTTTGTGTCAGTGTTACAGTGTCTGTGTGTTTTATGTATCATAGATTGTGTTTAATATGCTGTCATTTCTTTCTCTTTCCAGATCAAAGAGGCCGAATTTGAGGTGAGTCATATGAAGCACTGAGGGATGTAGAATGAACGACACAATGGTCTTCTTTTTAATATTTGAAACCTCATATATATCTTTTTTGTGATATCCAATTGGTAGTTACAGTCTTAACCCATTGCTGCAACTCCCCTATGGACTCGGGAGAGGCGAAGGTCGAGAGCCATGCGTCCTCTGAAACACGACCCTACCAAGCCGCAATGCTTCTTGACACACTGCTCACTTAACCCGGAAGCCAGCCGCACCAACGTGTCGGAGGAAACACCGTCCAACTGGCGCCCGGATGCCAGCTTGCAGGCGCCCGGCCCGCCACAAGGAGTCGCTAGAGCGCGATGAGACTGCGACACAGCCTGGGATCGAACCCGGGGCTGTAGTGACACCTTAACGCACTGCAATGCAGTGCCTTAGATCGCTACGCCATTCGGGAGGCCCATATTTGAAACCTCTTTGACCATATCTTCTGTGATTTCTCTCTAGTGCCAAGCCCCGATGTGCATCCAAACAAAAGGAGCTGTCGGGCCGAAAGGATACAAGGGAATGAAAGTAAATAAGCAATCTCTTATTTTGATAAACCTAAATATGCATTGGTTTATGACACTTCATGACATCAATGTTTGTTTTGTGTCTTGTAGGGTGCGAAGGGAACTAATGGTGCAATAGGAGATCCTGGACAGCCTGGGCAACAGGTTAGATTAAATACACGATGACACAATACAGGACGTACTAGCCAATTACACTCAATATGATTTTACATTTAATTTATGTTGGCTTTTTTTTTCCTACAGGGAGACCTTGGTGTCGAGGGCTCGATAGGTTTGCATGGACAGAAGGTAAGAGGAATGATGATATTTCTAACTTTGATATTTGTCTGTGCCATGCTGCTTTGATTTAATATTTCACACATTATTTACCTAATATATATTTACAGGGTCTTCCAGGCCTCAAAGGAGAGAAGGTAACATATTAGAAAATACTCTAACCATTTGTTACTTGTGTATATACTACCAAGCTTGTTGTAATACTGCATTGCTGTCTGTATTTGACGTCATGTTTTGTCCTTGTTTCACAGGGAGATATTGGTGGATCTGGTCCGAAGGTACTCCTTTTCCATTGTTATTAATACATCTCAATCATGATTGGTTCATTAATGATTTCATTAGATTGATGAGCTACATGCTACATTTGGCGTAGTCGGCAGGATTCAGTTCATTAGGACAAGCACTATTGTCACCAATTAACAATGAACAATTTACTCAATCGGATCTCGTCAGGGTCAAAGGGGATCTCCTGGGTATAACGGCATTGATGGCGAAAAGGTACGTCTTATTTATTTGCTTTCTTATTGATAAAAAAAGACTGTATTTAGACATGTCTAGTTAGTGATGTCATCTACTTCGTTGTTTTCCAGGGAAAGACTGGCACCACTGGGACACCTGGATGTAAAGGAGACGCTGGCATGTCGGTGAGATAATGCAGCGACGTTGAGGTGTGAATGTAACGTACCACACAGCCTGTATGCATTGTGGTTATAAATGTCCTCCTCCATCACCTTTGCGATCTCACAGGGAGAAGCCGGTCTTGCCGGGGACTTTGGTATCAAGGGTGACACGGGCAAGTCAGGTGAAAAGGTAGGTGGATTCTTCACCTGATTCCTGGATTTAGCACCTTTGTACAGTGTCCTGTTCCATATAGAGTCATAATACCCATAAAACCTAGCGGTCAAACAGGGAAATGCTTCCAATCGTTTATTCACCATTCATTTTTACCATAGAGTATTTTAAAAACACTTAAAATAAGGGCTACAAGTGAAGTCGGAAGTTTACATACACCTTAGCCAAATACATTTAAACTCAGTTTTTCCACAATTCCTGACATTTAATCCTAGTACAAATTTCCTGTTTTAGGTGAGTTAGGATCACCACTTTATTTTAAGAATGTGAAATGTCAGAATAATAGTAGAGAGAATGATTGATTTCAGCTTTTATTTATTTCATCACATTCCCAGTGGGTCAGAAGTTAACATGCACTCAATTAGTATTTGGTAGCATTGCCTTTAAATTGTTTAGCTTGGGTCAAAGGTTTTGGGTGGCCTTCCACAAGCTTCCCACAATAAGTTGGGTGAATTTTGGCCCATTCCTCCTGACAGAGCTGGTGTAACTGAGTCAGGTTTGTAGGCCTCCTTGCTCACACATGCTTTTTCAGTTCTGCCCACAGATGTTCTATGGGATTGATGTCAGGGCTTTGTGATGGCCACTCCAATAGCTTGACATTATTGTCCTTAAACCATTTTGCCACTACTTTGGAAGTATGGTTTGGGCCATTGTCCATTTGGAAGACCTATTTGCCACCAAGCTTTAACTTCCTGACTGATGTCTTGAGATGTTGCTTCAATATATCCAAATAATTTTCCTCCCTCATGATGCCATCTATTTTGTGAAGTACACCAGTCCCTCCTGCAGCAAAGCACCCCCACAACATGACGCTGCCACCCCCATACTTCACTGTTGGGATGGTGTTCTTCGGCTTGCAAGCCTCACCCTTTTTCCTCCAAAAATAATGATGGTCATTATGGCCAAACAGTTCTATTTTTGTTTCATCAGACCAGAGGACATTTCTCCAAAAAATACAATCTTTGTCCCCGTGTGCAGTTGCAAACCGTAGTCTGTCTTTTTTATGGCAGTTTTGAAGCAGTGGCTTCTTCCTTGCTGAGCGGCCTTTCAGGTTATGACGATATAGGACTCGTTTTACTGTGGATATAGATACTTTTGTACCTGTTTCCTGCAGCATCTTCACAAGGTCCATTTCTGTTGTTCTGGGATTGATTTGCACTTTTCGCACCAAAGTACGTTAATCTCTAAGAGACAGAACGCGTCTCCTTCCTGAGCGGTATGACGGCTGTGTGGTCCCATGGTGTTTATACTTGCGTACTATTGTTTGTACAGATGAACGTTTTACCTTCAGGCATTTGGAAATTGCTCCCAATAATGAACCAGACTTGTGGAGGTCTACAATTTTTTTCTGAGGTTTTGGCTGATTTCTTTTGATTTTCCATGATGTCAAGCAAAGAGGCACTGAGTTTGAAGGTAGGCCTTGAAATACATCCACAGGTACACCTCCAATTGACCTCCAATTGATTCAAATGAAGTCAAAAGCCATGACATAATTTTCTGGAATTTTCCAATCTGTTTAAAGGCAAAGTCAATTTAGTATGTGAACTTCTGACCCACTGGAATTGTGATACACTGAATTATAAGTGAAATAATCTGTCTTTAAACAATGGTTGGAAAAATTACTTGTGTCATGCACAAAGTAGATGTCCTAACCGACTTGCCAAAACGATAGTTTGTTAACAAGAAATCTGTGGAGTGGTTGAAAAAGGAGTTTTAATGACTCCAACCTAAGTGTATGTAATCTTCTGACTTCAACTGTATGTTTCGTGTAGGCTTACCCTGGCGTGACATTTTGATAACCACGTAAATCTCTCTATATTGATTTTTATCAATATATTCGCCTGTATTTACCCCCCCAAAAATGAAATGCTAAATATCTTCTAATGTGGCTACCATAAAGAACTACAAATACCATGATGCTGATCTGGACGAGACTGCCGAATCGAGGCACAGGTAAGAATCTCTGGATTAACTATCTAATTTTTAGCTACATTTAGTAATAAATAAATTGATTAAATGTCTTTAAATGTACAATTATGTGAACTATCTTGTGCAAGTTTTAAATTTACACAATACCTTAAAAGGTGTCAGCTAGAGATGACGTGCAGGAGCTTGCAGGGATTTGTAGTCTTGCATGATGTCTACTTTGATGCTAATTAGCGAGAAAATAGAGCCGAATGTCCAATAGAGATTTACATGGTTATCAAAACATCACACCAGGGGAAGTCTACACGATACACAGCCCTTATTTTAAGTGTTTCTAAAATGAATGGTGGAAAAACGATTGGAACCATTTCCCTGTTTGACCGCTAGGTTTTATGGGTATTATGACACATCCACTGTGGGGCTCTATAGGCTACCTGAAACATGAGTCTTGTGCACCTGGTACATCCTGTATTGTTGTTGTCTTCAGGGTGTTGCTGGGCAGAGTGGCAGGCCTGGACCACAGGGTGATCAAGGAGACAGTGGAGATAAGGTCTGGAGCGCCATCTGAACGACACGTTATCAGAAACACTATCAACTTGTAGTTACTTAGACAATAATACATTAAGTGTGACTGTTACAGGGTGTTGCTGGCTATATTGGAAACTCTGGTCTGCCTGGGCAAAAAGGAAACAAGGTACTATATCGGCTCAGAGATTAACACAGTTTACTAACCAGGAGTATTAGGCTGCCAAATCAAACCACCCAAAAAGGTACTATATCGGCTCAGAGATTAACACAGTTTACTAACTAGGAGTATTAGGCTGCCAAATCAAACCACCCAAAAAGGTACTATATCGGCTCAGAGATTAACACAGTTTACTAACCAGGAGTATTAGGCTGCCAAATCAAACCACCCAAAAAGGTACTATATCGGCTCAGAGATTAACACAGTTTACTAACCAGGAGTATTAGGCTGCCAAATCAAACCACCCAAAAAGGTACTATATCGGCTCAGAGATTAACACAGTTTACTAACCAGGAGTATTAGGCTGCCAAATCAAACCACCCAAAAAGGTACTATATCGGCTCAGAGATTAACACAGTTTACTAACCAGGAGTATTAGGCTGCCAAATCAAACCACCCAAAAAGGTACTATATCGGCTCAGAGATTAACACAGTTTACTAACCAGGAGTATTAGGCTGCCAAATCAAACCACCCAAAAAGGTACTATATCGGCTCAGAGATTAACACAGTTTACTAACCAGGAGTATTAGGCTGCCAAATCAAACCACCCAAAAAGGTACTATATCGGCTCAGAGATTAACACAGTTTACTAACCAGGAGTATTAGGCTGCCAAATCAAACCACCCAAAAAGGTACTATATCGGCTCAGAGATTAACACAGTTTACTAACCAGGAGTATTAGGCTGCCAAATCAAACCACCCAAAAAGGTACTATATCGGCTCAGAGATTAACACAGTTTACTAACCAGGAGTATTAGGCTGCCAAATCAAACCACCCAAAAAGGTACTATATCGGCTCAGAGATTAACACAGTTTACTAACCAGGAGTATTAGGCTGCCAAATCAAACCACCCAAAAAGGTACTATATCGGCTCAGAGATTAACACAGTTTACTAACCAGGAGTATTAGGCTGCCAAATCAAACCACCCAAAAAGGTACTATATCGGCTCAGAGATTAACACAGTTTACTAACCAGGAGTATTAGGCTGCCAAATCAAACCACCCAAAAAGGTACTATATCGGCTCAGAGATTAACACAGTTTACTAACTAGGAGTATTAGGCTGCCAAATCAAACCACCCAAAAAGGTACTATATCGGCTCAGAGATTAACACAGTTTACTAACCAGGAGTATTAGGCTGCCAAATCAAACCACCCAAAAAGGTACTATATCGGCTCAGAGATTAACACAGTTTACTAACCAGGAGTATTAGGCTGCCAAATCAAACCACCCAAAAAGGTACTATATCGGCTCAGAGATTAACACAGTTTACTAACCAGGAGTATTAGGCTGCCAAATCAAACCACCCAAAAAGGTACTATATCGGCTCAGAGATTAACACAGTTTACTAACCAGGAGTATTAGGCTGCCAAATCAAACCACCCAAAAAGGTACTATATCGGCTCAGAGATTAACACAGTTTACTAACCAGGAGTATTAGGCTGCCAAATCAAACCACCGAATCATCTGCTTAAACAATATTTCTGTTCATTAGGGTAAAGCTGGACCTGGTGGAAGTCCTGGCGACACTGTGAGTCTCATATTGAAGTCGGTATTAAATAAGCTGTAGACCAAGTGATAGTGTCTTCATACAGCGTTGTGAGCTGCACAACAATCACACAAGAAAGAGCACAACATTTACACTGACGCGTTTTATTTGGGTCCTGGTGAAACATGAGAACATGTCTCTTTCAGGGAAGCAGAGGAGACAGTGGCAGAGCTGGACGACGGGGCAAGGCTGGCAAGAGAGGAGATAAGGTTTCCACCAACAAACTACAAACATCAAACATCTCATCTGTTTTTACTGCATCGCAATAGTCGATTCGATGTTGGTTGTATTCATTGTGTTGCATCTTGCAGGGAGAACTAGGCCCAGAGGGGGTGAGAGGAGTTCCTGGAGAGAATGGAGAAGAAGGAGCAGCAGTGAGTCAACTTTTAATAAATCAAATGTAATCAATATGCAGGTGTTGTATTTCAATCAATACATTGAACTGTATCTTTTTCAATCCCTATCATATCCATCTCATACCAGGGGGCACCAGGTTTCCCAGGGGTCCGTGGTCCACCAGGTGAGGGTGGAGAGGCGGGACTTCAGGTGAATACTGCCCTAAATAATTATAATAATACCTGGTAAGAGCAGAGGTGTTCCACTAACCGTTAAACAGGTGATATCTATGACAGGTGATGTAATGAAATGAGAAAATAATATTCTGCCCTGTCACCATCCGTGTCCATGTTTTCTGCATGTCCTCGTTAGGGCTCTCAGGGGGATGCAGGGGACTTTGGCCCCCGAGGAAACACTGGAGCAGCAGGAGCCAAGGTAAGTTGATTTGGGTTCAGTTTTTAACACTTAAACTGCCAGGCCTCGATTCCCCCCTTACTACGCCAATGAGCTGGATTCATGCTGTTTTTACTGCAACATTCTAACAGTCTAAAGAATACATTTCAGAAATGCTCTCGGAAAAAAAAAACATCCTTTGTTTGTGTTTCTGAAGGTCTTGGGTAACATTAGAATACAGAATAGCATTATCATTAGTTTGTTACTGTAGGTGATCTGCAGCTACATGAACATGTGTGGAGGACAAAGGAAAAGCAGTTCATCTTGGTAAAAGTGATATTTTTGAAATTGAGCTCATCTCTCAAATTTTATAGAGTTATTTAGAACCTGCTGATTTATATGTAGTATCAGAAAGAGAACGTCTTACCTGCATGTAACTCTGTAGGAGTATTTGAAAAAGTAACTTTGTCATGGATTTGTATCAGACCTCAGAATAAGACCCAGATGCAGACAGTTTGAATAACATATGTTTATTAACAAAACAGGGGGCAGGCAGGCAGAGGTCAGTAATCCAGGACAGGGTCAGGGCAGGCAAGGTGGTTAAAACCAGAAAAACAAGGGCTAGAGAGAAACATGAGTACAGGCAAACTGGCAACAGACAGAGACCACAGGTATAAATGCACAGGGGATAATGGGGAAAATGATCGACACCCGGAGGGGGGTGGAGACAAGCACAAGACAGGTGAAACAGATCAGGGTGTGACAGATTTGCATTAGTATACGCATGAAAAGTCCCAATGCAAAGTTACACCTCTCTTTCCCATTTTACGAGTTATTACATAAAATAGATTAGAATTCAGTCAAATGCCAAGTCATGCCGGGAAATGCTTTTACGGGGTGTGATGTAATATGGAGGACCCAGCAAGCCAGCCTATTCCCTATAATGTTACTCCAACTCACAACTACTGGTTTCAATAAAATAAAAAAATCTGCCCATTTACAAGCAAATACTTTATGAATTTGTTACAAATCAGCTTACGAGGTTGCAAGCCAACTAGCCTGCTAACATTATCCCTACCAGCCTGCTAATGTTACGTTAGCATTGCATGAGTCAGCCAGTTGCTATCAACACCTAGCTTACAGCTATATTAAAGTAAACCAAAGTTTTGGAAATACATAACACCCTCTAACCAGTTATTAAATAATGTTACTGGTAAATGCAGTTAACTTAAGCCAGCTGGAGTTAGTTAGTCTATCTAGCCTAGCCAGATAACTAGCCTAGCTAGCCAACCAGCACAGTCGACATAGGTAAGTAATAAACCAGAGAACACCACCAACTAGTCTAGCACCGGCAGGAACCCACAGAACACAAAAAAATCCAGCAGATATAAAGTACAGAGAGCGGAGACTGACCGATTGACGGCTGAATTAGCTACCAAAGAAGAGCCAAGGAGAGAGGCGCTTCAGAAAAAAAGAGTGGTAGCCTACTTCACTGAGATCATGAGGCCCCCACCTGTGTGGAATCTAATTGGTTGTTTACATTTCACCTCCTCGTGATTGGTAGATTGTAGCTCACCAACACTTAGTCTGCATGGCTAGTGGCTAACATTAGCCAGCTCGAACTAGCTAACGCAGAGTATTCTCCATTAGAGGTTGAGAAATTGTGCATTGTCGGTAGTTTTGAAAATATCCGGAAATAAGTTAATAAATATGAAATATCCCCCCAAAATAACTGTTTTTTAGTTATAGGTAACCAGTTTAAATAAAATGTTTAAAAAAAAAGATATATACATATATATACATATACATATATATATATATACATATATATACATATATATACATATATATATACATATATATACATATACACATGTGTGTATATGTATACATATATATATACATATATATACACATATACACATGTGTGTGTATATATATATATATATATATATATATATATATATATATATATATATATACATTCATGCACCTGTTTGAACTCGTTACCTGTTTAAAAGACACCTGTCCACACACTCAACAGACTCCAACCTATCCACAATGGCCAAGACCAGACAGCTGTGTAAGGACATCAGGGGTAAATTGTAGATCTGCACAAGGCTGGGATGGGCTACAGGACAATAGGCAAGCAGCTTGGTGAGAAGGCAACAACTGTTGGCGCAATTATTAGAAAATGAAAGAAGTTCAAGATGACGGTCAATCACCCTCGGTCTGGGGCTCCATGCAAGATCTCACCTTGTGGGGCATCAATGATTGTGAGGGATCAGCCCAGAACTACACGGCAGGACCTGGTCAATGACCTGAAGAGAGCTGGGACCACAGTCTCAAAGAAAACCATTAGTAACACACTACGCCGTCATGGATTAAAATCCTGCAGCACACGCAAGGTCCGCCTGCTCAAGCCAGCGCATGTCCAGGCCCGTCGGAAGTTTGCCAATGACCATCTGGATGATCCAGAGGGGGAATGGGAGAAGGTCATGTGGTCTGATGAGACAAAAATAGAGCTCTTTGGTCTAAACTCCACTCGCCATGTTTGGAGGAAGAAGAAGGATGAGTACAACCCCAAGAACACCATCCCAACCGTGAAGCATGGAGGTGGAAACATCATTCTTTGGGGATGCTTTTCTGCAAAGGGGATAGGCCGACTGCAACGTATTGAGGGGAGGATGGATGGGGCCATGTATCGCGAGATCTTGGCCAACAACCTCCTACCCTCAGTAAGAGCATTGAAGATGGGTCGTGGCTGGGTCTTCCAGCATGACAATGACCCAAAACACACAGCCAGGGCAACTAAGGAGTGGCTCCGTAAGAAGCATCTCAATGTCCTGGAGTGGCCTAGCCAGTCTCCAGACCTGAACCCAATAGAAAATCTTTGGAGGGAGCTGAAAGTCCGTATTGCCCAGCGACAGCCCCGAAACCTGAAGGATCTGGAGAAGGTCTGTATGGAGGAGTGGGCCAAAATCCCTACTGCAGTGTCTGCAAACCTGGTCAATAACTACAGGAAACGTATGATCTCTGTAATTGCAAACAAATGTTTCTGAACCAAATATTAAGTTCTGCTTTTCTGATGTGTCAAATACTTACGTCATGCAATAAACTGCAAATTAATTACTTAAAAATCATACAATGTGATTTTCTGGATTTTTGTCTCTCACAGTTGAAGTGTACCTATGATAAAAATTACAGACCTCTACATGCCTTGTAAGTAGGAAAACCTGCAAAATCGGCAGTGTATCAAATACTTGTTCTCCCCACTGTATATATCTTTTAAAATGGATCTTGGCACATTGAATTCACTGCAGAGCTCTTGAAAGGATTTTACTGTAGTGGTTTTCTGATGAAATAGGTCTGAAAAGGTCCTGATTCCTAGAGTATGCCAAAGATTAAAGTTGGCATCCCTCAGGGCTTTTGGCAAATCTGGGTTGCATACAGTAGGCGAGTGAGAACATATTTGGGAGGAAATGCACAGGCATTTCTTACAGTCCCTCCATGCTAGTAGGGTGCTGTAAATCAAAGGTTTTGTCTATGTTGCCCACTTCACTAAAGCTATTAATGAATATAATTGAACTTAGGGGCAATGAACCACAGGATTGGGCTTCTGAATCCACGTTGAATTGTCTGTTTGTGATCATGCATGTTGCAGATTTGGGCAGACCAGTAGGGAGGGAAGGGCAAGACCACCCTTAGATTCAGGTTTCGATAGAGTGGAGAACTTGATCCTAGGTTTTTTATTGCCCCATATAAATTTGGTGATGCTTTGGTTGGTTGTTTTGAAAAATGAAATTGGGAGATAGCATGGGAGCATCTGAAATAAAAATATAGATTAGACGGATATAATGACATTTAGGGGGGCGGGTGGGTCTTTGGATATCGGCTATATGTTGTCTTACCTCCTTTAGTCATAACAGTAATCGCTTTCAGTCATTGGTCCATTTCTCAGTGACCAGGATTGTCCTTAAAAAAACATTTTGTGCCTCCCGGGTGGAGCAGTGGTTAAGGGCGCTGTACTGCAGCGCCAGCTGTGCCACCAGAGACTCTGGGTTCGCGCCCAGGCTCTGTCGCAACCGGGAGGTCCGTGGGGCGACGCACAATTGTCCCAGCGTCGTCTGGGTTAGGGAGGGCTTGGCCGGTAGGGATATCCTTGACTCATTGCGCACCAGCAACTCCTGTGGTGGGCCGGGCGCAGTGCGCGCTAACCAAGGTTGCCAGGTGCACGGTGTTTCCTCCGACACATTGGTGCGGCTGGCTTCCGGGTTGGATGCGCGCTGTGTTAAGAAGCAGTGTGGCTTGGTTGGGTTGTGTATCGGAGGACGCATGACTTTCAACCTTCGTCTCTCCCGAGCCCGTACGGGAGTTGTTGCGATGAGACCAGAGACCAGCTACTAACAATTGGACACCACGAAATTGGGGAGAAAAAGGGGTAAAAAAAACAAACAAAAACATTTTGTCTCTTCGGGAGTTTTGAAGTGTCGCAGGGCTCCTTGGTGAAGAAGCCTGAGGTCGTTTGGGTATTTGAATCCCCTAAAGATGCTTTCTTCACCTCGTCAAACTCTCGGCGTATTCCAGCTGACAGGTCCTGGTGTAAAGTGAGTTTGGCGTTTCCCACTGTAATGGTGTTGATTTTCGCCGCCTGTAGGACTCGTTCCTTGTCGGTGAATCTCAGGAAACGTATGGTGATTGGGCGCGGTGGTTGTCTGGCTGCTGGTGGGGGCCTCAGTGCTCGGTGAGCTCTCTCGAGTTCTATGGGAGTTCTATGGGCCTGTCGGTGGACAGGTGGAGCCACTCAGGAAGTTTGTCTTGCAGGTAGCGGATCAGTGGCATGTTTCCCCTCTTCTTTTTCGCCCAGATTTAATAGAACACAATTATTCCTTCGCCCCCTGCTTTCCAGGTCCCCTGTTCTCTTCCAGATGCCAGACGCGTTGATGATTCTTGTTGTTGATGTCAGGCAAAGCATTTTCCAGGGTTGTCACCTTGCCCCCTATCGCACTGAATTGAGAGTTAATGGCATCTAATTTGATGTTGAGTTCTGTACGTTGGGATCTCAGCTCAGAAAGGATGTCTTTGACAGAGTGCGAGGTTGGCATTTGTTGGGCCTCGGGGGGGGGGGGGGGGGGGGGGATCCTCTTGCTAATGGCGCTAGCTGTTTCTTGGAGGCTTTTTCCGCGGACAATGCTCAAGTCCGGGTAAAAATGGCACCTGTAATGTAGCCGCCATGACTTTCTGACTAAAGCTAAAGGAGTTTTAACTTGAAGTGGAGGTAAGATTAAGAATGGTAAACTACTTGTGTGTAGCTCTTAGTTCATGCGGCCATCTTGTTTAAGGGTGTTACGAATCCCTTTGGTCCGGCAGTCTGGGGGGGATGGTAACTAGACCCGTAACATACCTCATGCAAAGTGTAATAGTGACAAAGTAACAGTACGAACAAAAAAACCCACAGACAACTTAATTACACTGTGTTGTTAATAAGACACGAGGGGGTGTGGTATAGGGCTTATGTACCACTCCTAAGTGCTGTTCTTAGGCACGACGCAACGCAGAGGTATATTGGCCATATACCACAAACCCCCGAGGTGCCTTATTGCTATTAGAAACTGGTTACCAACGTAATTAGAGCAGTAAATATAAATGTTTTGTCATACCTGTGATATACGCCTGATATACCACGGCTGTCAGCCAATCAGCATTCATGGCTCGATTCACCCAGTTTATAAAACTGCTTATAGCACACATTTGTGATATCTAAATTCTAACAACATATTTATTTTGGAAAAATAAAGAACAAATTGCAGTTATTTCAATGTTTTGTTCACATGCAGTCAAAATGACACTCGACACGTTGCAACAGGCCTATAATAACACATACCTGAATCTGACAATGGAAGGTATTTACGTTGAGGTTATGTTGGAAACTGTACAGAGTACTGAGTAGGGCCCCCCTAAACATTTACTACGAGGGGAAATGATTCTTTGTTGACATTCCCTGGTCACGTTATTTTCTTAGAATGAGAAAGTGGTCTTACAGTGTTTTTTTGTAGTACACCTTCACAAGAATGGTAGCTGAGGCAAAAATAAAGTTCTAGAAAATGCGAGCTAAACAGTGCTAAAAAATGCTGTTTGTCTTTTTTTAATTGGTAGGGAGATCGAGGAAGTGATGGATACAACTACCCAGGACCCAGAGGGAACCAGGTTTGAACTGCAGCCGACAGCTAACTGAATAACAAAATACCATTTCAATGTGTTTTGGTAATTGAATTGGATTGGTAATCCTGTTTTAATTAGTGCGATTGACAAACATGCTAACTCAACCTTACTATCTCTTAGGGAGGGAGAGGAGACCCTGGTTTACCTGGACTGCAGGTAATCATATGTACCTGTTCTTAGCCGTCCATATTTAAAATCTGAAAATGTTCGACCCCTCTATTTCACTACCATGTCTATATTTTTTCACAGGGCACCAGAGGTTATAATGGAGAGAAAGGAGCCCAGGGAACTACAGGAACAAAAGGATTGGCAGTACGTACAGCAGGGTAGCCTAGTGGTTAGAGTGTAGGGACGGCAGGTCGCCTAGTGGTTAGAGTGTAGGGACGGCAGGTAGCCTAGTGGTTAGAGCGTTGGACTAGTAACGAAAGGTTGCAAGTTCATATCCCCGAGCTGACAAGGTACAAATCTGTCGTTCTGCCCCTGAACAGGCAGTTAACCCACTGTTCCTAGGCCATCATTGAAAATAAGAATTTGTTCTTAACTGACTTGCCTAGTTAAATAAAGGTCAAATAAAAAAATATCATAAACAGAGATATTATATTAATAAATGCACTCGTTTATTTAAATCAATGTATTTATTTCTATTTAAAAAAACGTGTGTATTGTTTTACAGGGGGAGCCAGGGCAAGAGGGTGTTCCTGGGGACAGAGGAGTGAGGGGGTCACCTGGACCACTGGTGAGTCGTATTCCTATATACACATACCAAGGTACATTTAGTTCTCATTTGTGATTCATTTCATCCACTAAGAGTCTGTCATTGGTCATTAAATGTTTCTATTGATGGTGTCTAGGGAGTACCCGGTACTCGTGGGGCCTCTGGTCTATCGGTAAGTAACTGACTTTATTTGTTCATCCTGATTGACAGATATCTTTCATATCCCTTTACTCTCTCTGAGAGAATGCTGATGAATATTCTCAACTTTCAGGAGTGTGAAATCATGGGATTTGTCAGAGAAACATGTGGCTGCTGTGGTAATGGTTTATCTTAATGACAACCGATTTTCCTTGTAATAATAATAAAAAATGCCCAAGTCTTATTGTTAACTGTCTCTCTGTGCAGATTGTGAAAAGGTTTGCCCTCCCCTGGACCTGGTGTTTGTGATTGACAGCTCTGAAAGTATTGGAAAAACCAACTTCAGCCTGGCTAAAAACTTTGTCATCAGTGTAGCAAACAGGCTTGGGAAGATGGCCAAAAACATATCTGACGTCTCAGGTAAACTTCATGATACCGTGTTACTACTACAACCACTGTTTGAATGGAAAAACAATAGATCACCAATATTTAAAATATATATATTTTAAACATGTAATCAATTTTATTCCCTGAACTACTTCTAAACCCCCAAAAGGGTCTCGTCTGGGTGTGGTTCAGTACAGTCACCAAGGGGCGGTTCAGGCCATCAGGATGGACGATAGGGGCATCACCTCTGTGACCTCCTTCAACACAAAGGTCAAAGCCATGGAGTGGATCGCTGGAGGCACCTGGACTGCCTCTGCCCTGAAGTACACATACAACCATCTGATAGTTCCAGGTCGCAGGGGGAGGACCAAGGTGGTGGCCATAGTTATCACAGACGGTCGCTACGATCCTAAAGACCTGGATAATCTTGGAGCCCTGTGTAACGGAGTGGACGTGTATGCCATCGCCATCGGTGACATGTTTGACTCTGGGGCAGAGAGGCAGAATCTGGAGATGATTGCCTGTAATATGGGCGACCGGGTGAAGACCCTGAGTGTCTACGCTGAACTTACTGCTGAGGAATTCTTAGAGGAAATAGAACAAATCCTCTGCCCAGGCAAGTCTATGTCAGCATCCCAAATGGCACCCTATTCCCTATACAGTGCACTACTTTTGCCCAGAGCTCTATATAGGGAATAGGGTGCCATTGGGATGCACACTACATTTTATCAACAGTTCAAGGATTTTATTTTGTGAAAATTACCAACCCTGACTAATGAACTACATTCACTTCTCTTCTTCTCTAGAACCAGAGATGATCTGTCCAGACCTGAAGTGTGCCTCGGGTGAAAAGACTATTTATTTTTTATTGATGTTTTTACATCTAATAATGGGACTGAGTTTTTTGGTATTATTTTATACTGCACTAATGAAAATCACTGACCTTGAATATTTGTTCAGTTGGAAATGATATATTAATGTCTTTCCAATATATTCTGCATATGTAAATTACAGACAACTACAGATGCATTAAGAGTTTATGAATCAACAGTCTGTATAACATTGACTTTTCTATTATTGTCAAAGATTTGAGTTTGGCTCCACTGATCCAGCGCCCCGTAGACATCCTCTTCTTCATTGACGGTTCTGAGAGAACAGGGGGCAGAAACTTCATCAGCATCCTGCGCATCATCGGGAGACTCTCCCAATCGATCCCTCTCTCCAAGGAGGTCTCTTTAGGAGCTCGCTTCGCCGTGCTGCAGTTTGGAGGGGAGCAGGACCCAGAGGTTCTTCTGGACTTCTCCAACAACCACAGAACGATTAGCTCCCTGGTCTCTAATGCAGTCTACCGAGACTTATCCTCCACTCTGGGCAGCGCTATTCTCTACGCAACTGAGAACCTTGTCAGTAACCCTGGAGGTCGGTTCAGAGGGGTACGTCCAGACGCAGAGCTCACCTTTGTGTTCATTACAAACGGAGTGACCTCAGACAAGAACTTTGCTGAGGGTATTAGAGCCATGAGAAGGGCCAACGCAGTGGGTGTTGTTATCACAGTGGGATCAGATATTGACAGGGAGCGGTTGCTGCAACTCACTCTTAGGGACAAAGCTCTTATCTTTAACCTGATGAGTTTCAATGACTTGGCCCTCCCTGGGGTTGTTAAACACATGGCTCATTGCCTTGGTTAAACCAGGTTTGAAATATATTCAGGGCCCCATTTGATTTAACACGGGGAGTGTAGGCTAACTGAAAGACCTAGAACTGATTTCATATGTCCTTTTATGTCTCTTTTCTATAATTAGTTTTTATTAGACTACATTTAAAAAAAAAAAGATGTGTTACTAATCTAATTGATTTGTGACCCCAATAAAGCCTATTTTTTTTTCAAATAAAGATTTATTCTCATTAATAACAAAGGTATAGCATGTTCCTACCAAAATGTAGAGGATGTACAATATGTGATATTGTAGCCATGTTCCAATAACAAGACAAAGAAAATGAACCACATTTGAAGGTTTTGTCATGTGTTGATAACAAAACAAAAAAAACAATGCTGCTGTTTTTTAATTTTTTAATCAATGCATTTACTTCAATACAGAAACTGGGATATTAGCAACCTAATTACTGGTGTGACTAAATGCTACCTCAATAGATACTGAACCAGGAGGGTCGTTTTCTGTTTCTCTCCACTATCCTCTTGTCTTTGTCGGACTCCCATGGACTCTCGCTGTCATACAGGACCAGGGTCTCCTGCGCTGGTGTGTTGAGAGGCCTGCCCTCCATGGCTTTAATCTGACCTCGGATCAGCGCTGTCTCCTTCCTGATCTTCTCATAACAGAACCCACACAGAATATGCTTCTGCTTCAGGTGGCCACACTCCACGCACGGCTCAATGTTGGTCTGACAAAGAGGGGGAGAGAGAGAAAGGGGGGATAGGGAGGGGGAGAACGAGGGAGAGAGAGATGAGGGGGAGAGAGAGAAAGGGGGGATAGGGAGGGGGAGAACAAGGGAAAGAGAGAGATGAGGAGGAGAGAGAAAGAGAGATGAGGGGGAGAGAGAGAAAGGGGGGATAGGGAGGGGGAGAACGAGGGAGAGAGAGAGATGAGGGGGAGAGAAAGAAAGGGGGGATAGGGAGGAGGAGAACGAGGGAGAGAGAGAGCACAAAACAGAAAAATCTATTGCCTTTTCAATTGTGTTTATTGCAATATTTATTACATAGAATATGCTACATACAACCGGACATCAGAGGACAATAATTACAGGTGAAATGTTACTCAGTGAAATGATACAAGTAATCAAAGTTAATACCTTAACTTTGAGCATAAAGCTTGGGTCTCGTCTTCTGGTCCTGTTGATTTCTATTGTGCGTCTCTTTTTGGGTGCTGCCATCCAGAACACATTGTCCAGGAAGCTGGGCTCCGAGGTCACCTCTTGCTCATCGTGGGGATGTGGGAGGATGCTGGGCCCATGGACAGCTAGAGCTGGGGCTGATTAGAAACAAAACACACAGAGACACAATCACATATCAACAATCTATGCAATTGACAGAAACGATGTATGTATGTCACCACTCAGTATACATCTACTCATAGATTGAAGCACGTATAGAATCGTACATCATCATAGTTCTTACTGTCCAACACAAAGTCATAGATTATGCAGGGTAACATAGCTACCATGGCAGTTTTAAAGCTAGCTTACTAGTTAGTTCGAGTGTTAGCCAGCCAGCTAGCTACAAATAAACACAAGGCAGAATGTTGTGTAAAGCTCAAACTCACCAAACTGTCTGTCAAGTCCTGTAGCCTGTATAATTCTGCATTCCAGCTGTAACAACGAACGTCTCAAAAAACACACGAAACCAGACGAATTCATAATTTTAGAGGTTTGAGTAGTGTAGTGCCTTTACACTCATGTCACACAGCTCACGGTCATTGAATCACATACGTCATTGAACTGCGACAACCGAAGAACCAATTGCATCTTGTCATATAACGCGTTATCACCAGTACTGAGCAAATATGGGAGAAAGGGGGTACAGTTTCTCACTCACCACATTCAGGTAACTTTTACAAATTACTGTAGTAGCAACAGTTTTGTTAGTTTGGTTATTGCAGGAAGACATTGAAAGGAAGAAGAATTGAGATCGAGCGAGTTGTTTAGAAACCAGACTGTTGCTTCGCGGTGGTTTGATGCTTTGTCATTCTGTTACTCTGGCTAGCTAATGTTAGGCTAGTAGTAGGAAGTGTGTTATTTTTCAAGATCTTCAAACAGGCAATTTTTATTTCCAACACATTTAGTCTCTTCATACCATTTGCTCTCTTTCAGTAATTAAGTGATTAGCTGAGTTGCGATCTTTTCAAAAAGGCATCTGGCTTTGCTGTTGCAAGTTTACATTCACTTTCAGTTTGTTGATTGCTGAGTGAGACCGAGTCACTAGCTAACGTTACACCAATACATCTAAACTCTAAAAGCACTGATCAGACCAAGACGAAATTATTTGTCATGACGTCATTAATGAAAAGTTTAAACAATTTCCCTCCCACACAGCCCATCTGGTAAACTGGTCCAGATTGAGTATGCCCTGTCAGCAGTAGCAGCAGGAGCCCCCTCAGTGGGAATCAAAGGTAAAGAAGACTTAAAATGATCACCCAATATGACTGCGTTCACACGGGCAGACAAATTCTGATCATTTTTCACAAATTTCACTTAAGAGCTAATCTGATGAGAGAGAGAAATCAGAAGTTGCTGCCTGTTTAAACGCAGCCCATGTATGTATACAGTGGAGCAACCAGCAGGTAATGGCTTTTTGTATGCAGGCACCATGTGTCCATGGTACCAAACTCTTTTAAAGAGCAACTGCCCCTAAAAACCAACTTCTAATTTAGAAGACAGCGTTTGTGCCATCGATATGAGTCAGTAACATTTATTCTAATGTCAAAATTGACTACAAAGTGTAAATAGGATACTTTTGGTCATAAAGTCAGTTTTGTCCAAAACAGATTTTTCTACCGGAGTATGCCACAATGTAAATGAAGGTTGGGTTTATTTCAACCCGGTCCACAGCTGGCAGAAAACAAGTTCTCATCCATTTGGAGTGTAGCTGCATGCAACCCCGATCGTAATGCCTGTGGTAAATATGGTTTGACTTTGGATATCCATAAATATTGAAAACATTGAATGAGAAATAAAAAGTGTGCAACGTGAAAATATTGCCTAATTTACATTGTTATTTATTGACGGTTCCATACTAGGCCCAGAGATGGGCTATCCAAAGTCAAACCAATTTTGCCACGGTAGCACACCAGCCGGCTAAAGCAAATCGGCAATATAATTTGGCTAGCTCTTCCCACCTGCGAACACACGAGACCCCTATATCAAACCACACCTGAAACCAACTCACATTTGAGTTCAGTCATGGCTGCTGAGATTTTTAAGGCTGCGTTTAGATTTTTGTTTTACTGATTGGTCTTTCGAACACTCAGATCAGCTCTGAAAAAAATCTGATGTGATTGGTCAAAAAAACAACTAGTGGGAAAAAAAATCAGTATTGAGCTACCTGTCGAAACAGCCTTAATGAACCAAATCTAAAACAAGGCCAAATCAAGAAGTTTAGCCGCATTACAGAAGACAGTCCAGATTTTGATGGTTTCTTTCTCCCTGTTTAAAGCCTCAAATGGAGTCGTTTTGGCAACCGAGAAGAAACAGAAGTCTATACTGTACGATGAGACGAGTGTTCACAAAGTCGAGATGATAACCAAACATATTGGCATGGTCTACAGTGGAATGGGTCCAGACTACAGGTACATCCTGGTGTGTGTGTGTGTGTGAGGGAGACTGCCTTTCCTTGAGTTTCTAAATCTTGGGTTTACAACAGGGACAAGAATATCTTAGAAATGTATATCTTTGTTACTCTGCAGGGTGCTGTTGAGGAGAGCGAGGAAACTGGCCCAGCAGTACTTCCTGGTCTACCAGGAGCCAATCCCCACAGCCCAGCTTGTCCAGCGGGTAGCCTCTGTCATGCAGGAGTACACACAGTCTGGGTCAGTTCTGTTCTGTTTTGTGGGTTTCCTCAAGTTTGATCAGGCTGGCCGACTGAGTGTGCAGGCTTTTGATCCAACCTTGCTGAAACACCACTGATTCAGCTTATCAAGGTCCTGATGACCAGCTGATTGGTAAAACCAGGTGTGTTAGGATTTTCCTTCAGCCCTAAAGCCCGGACACCCAGTATAGAACCAGGTGTGTTAGAGCAGGGCTGGCTGAAGGAAAAGCCTAAAGCCCTTACACCCAGTATAGAACCAGGTGTGTTAGAGCAGGGCTGGCTGAAGGAAAAGCCTAAAGTCCTTACACCCCATATAGAACCAGGTGTGTTAGAGCAGGGCTGGCTGAAGGAAAAGCCTAAAGCCCTTACACCCAGTATAGAACCAGGTGTGTTAGAGCAGGGCTGAAGGAAAAGCCTAAAGCCCTTACACCCCATATAGAACCAGGTGTGTTAGAGCAGGGCTGGCTGAAGGAAAAGCCTAAAGCCCTTACACCCAGTATAGAACCAGGTCTGTTAGAGCAGGGCTGGCTGAAGGAAAAGCCTAAAGCCCTTACACCCAGTATAGAACCAGGTGTGTTAGAGCAGGACTGGCTGAAGGAAAAGCCTAAAGCCCTTACACCCAGTATAGAACCAGGTGTGTTAGAGCAGGACTGGCTGAAGGAAAAGCCTAAAGTCCTTACACCCAGTATAGAACCAGGTGTGTTAGAGCAGGGCTGAAGGAAAAGCCTAAAGCCCTTACACCCAGTATAGAACCAGGTCTGTTAGAGCAGGACTGGCTGAAGGAAAAGCCTAAAGTCCTTACACCCAGTATAGAACCAGGTGTGTTAGAGCAGGGCTGAAGGAAAAGCCTAAAGCCCTTACACCCAGTATAGAACCAGGTGTGTTAGAGCAGGGCTGACTGAAGGAAAAGCCTAAAGCCCGGACACCCAGTATAGAACCAGGTCTGTTAGAGCAGGGCTGAAGGAAAAGCCTAAAGTCCTTACACCCCATATAGAACCAGGTGTGTTAGAGCAGGGCTGGCTGAAGGAAAAGCCTAAATCCCTTATCCATGTGTGTTGATAAAGTAGTTGTTTTCACCTGAATTTCTAGAGAGTAACATCCTGTGTTTTTTTTCAGTGGAGTGCGACCCTTTGGTGTGTCACTGTTGATAGCTGGATGGGATGATGATCACCCTTACCTCTTCCAGTCAGATCCCTCTGTAAGTATCCATGGTAGTATAAACACACTATCGTTGAATTGCTTCACTCCTAGGCCGAGTCTAGACAGTTCATGGAGCTTTTGTGTTCTGATCATGGAGTTCTAATCATGGAACTCCGAACTCGTCATGCGTCTAAACCTACATTTTAAATGTGTCCCGATTCCCTTTTCCTGCGCTATATTCAGATGCCAGAATGCATAAGGCAAACGGTGGAACAGGCTACATCTGGTAACAACACAGCAAGTTGACGGCAGTAGCAAACTACTGTAGCTAACTAGCCAGCTAACCTCTGTAACTAGTCAGCAAGCTAGCTAGCAAAGCTAAATCTGGTAACAACACAGCAAGTTGACGGCAGTAGCAAACTACTGTAGCTAACTAGCCAGCTAACCTCTGTAACTAGTCAGCAAGCTAGCTAGCAAAGCTAAATCTGGTAACAACACAGCAAGTTGACGGCAGTAGCAAACTACTGTAGCTAACTAGCCAGCTAACCTCTGTAACTAGCCAGCAAGCTAGCTAGCAAAGCTAAAGGGATTGCAAATAGGCATAACAAAAAATAGTTTTACCAATTAAAAAAAAGAAAAATCCACCTTTATTTAACCAGGTAGGCCAGTTGAGAACACCTTTATTTAACCAGGTAGGCCAGTTGAGAACAAGTTCTCATTTACAACTGTGACCTGGCCAATATAAAGCTAAGAAGAGCGACAAAAACAACAACACAGAGTTACACATAAACAAAACGTACAGTCAATAACACAGGTAGCCTGATTTAAATAAGCTAGCTGGCTAGCATTTATGAAGCCAGCAAACACATTCCACACTAGGAACATATTTCCTTCAACTTTTTTATGAAAAAAGGCGCCTCTCGCTCCCAAAACACATGACAGTGGGCGACGGTAGCCTGATTGTGTCCAGACTGAGGAGAAATCCGTACAAAATGTGTCCCTGACCACCACCAGGGAAGTGGTCGGCCAGATCTGAACACAATCCGACCACAACCAGTCTTTTCAATGCAATCTTCGTATTCTGATGGCCGAAGTAGCATGTAAGTGTCAAGTGTATACGGCCCAAGTGTCTTCTCTACTGTTACATGTGCATATGTTACGGACGTTGCTTGCTTAGCGAGTACCCCCCCCCCCCCCCAATTCGGCTCGAACTCGGGACCTCTGCTTTGCTAACACACGTGGCCGCCCTCCTTGACAACGTTTCAACGGTTTGAGCCACCCAAAAGTATACCAATCGGATGGCTCCATCCGTGACATTACAAGCTAGCTGTGGAGTGAGCTTACTTCTTAACTCCGTGTTGCCCAGCAACAGCCCCAAAACATCACTGCTCTAGAGGAGATCTGCATGGAGGAATGGGCCAAAATACCAGCAACAGTGTGTGAAAACCTTGTGAAGACTTACAGAAAACGTTTGACCTCTGTCATTGCCAACAAAGGGTATATAACAGAGTATTGAGATCAACTTTTGTTATTGACCAAATACTTATTTTCCACCATAATTTGCAAATAAATTCATTAAAAATCCTACAATGTGATTTTTCTGGATATTTTTTTCTCATTTTGTCTGTCATAGTTGAAGTGTACCTATGATGAAAATTACAGGCCTCTCTCATCTTTTTAAGTGGGAGAACTTGCACAATTGGTGGCTGACTAAATACTTTTTTGCCCCCACTCTACATAGTTTTTTCCGGTACTAACTATATGATTATTTTGATGTACACAGGGTGCATACTTTGCATGGAAAGCCACAGCGATGGGAAAGAACTACGTCAATGGGAAAACATTCCTAGAAAAGAGATATAACGTGGATCTGGAGCTGGAAGACGCAATCCACACAGCAATCTTAACCTTGAAGGTAACTCCTCTCACCTGCAGCTTTAGTACTCTTCCCTCTCAGAAGTGTTTAAGAAACACAGTAGAGGCCTCCCGGGTGGCGCAGTGGTTAAGGGCGCTGTACTGCAGTGCCAGCTATGCTATCAGAGACTCTGGGTTCGCGCCCAGGCTCTGTCGTAACCGGCCGCGACCGGGAGGTCCATGGGGCGACGCACAATTGGCCTAGCGTCGTCCGGGTTAGGGAGGGCTTGGTCGGTAGGGATGTCCTTGTCTCATCGCGCACCAGCGACTCCTGTGGCGGGCCGGGCGCAGTGCGCGCTAACCAAGGTTGCCAGGTGCACGGTGTTTCCTCCGACACATTGGTGCGGCTGGCTTCCGGGTTGGATGCTCGCTGTGTTAAGAAGCAGTGCGGCTAGGTTGGGTTGTGTATCGGAGGACGTGTGACTTTCAACCTTCGTCTCTCCCGAGCCCGTACGGGAGTTGTAGCGATGAGACAAGACAGCAACAACTACTACAACAATTGGACACCACGAAATTGGGGAGAAAAAGGGCAAAAAAAAACATATGTGATACTGCGTTTTAGGTTAAACCTGGAATAGTTTGAAAACTTTATGAAATCCATGCATTTTACTGTTCTGTTTACTGTGTGTTTTTAAAGGAAAGTTTTGAGGGTCAGATGACAGAAGATAACATTGAGGTGGGAATCTGCAACGAGGCAGGTTTCAGAAGACTCACCACAGCAGAGGTCAAGGACTACCTGGCAGCCATTGCATAAAATGCCCCCTCCATGGGGGTCTGTTGGCATGGACTCATTCAGATCAGCTGTTTACTTTTTTACAAACCACATACCAAAACAGTTTTTTGCAGTTTAGCAGATTTTCTCCGGTTATACCTAGTCACGTACTACTAATAAAATACGATTTATGAAATAATATTTTGGCCTTTGATCAATTTTTGTTTTCTTCATATAATTTCCTGTTTGGTTTCAGTTTGCGATTTGATAATTAGTTGTTTAATTCTCAATTTCTCACTATATTGCGAAAGTGTAAATATACATTCTGCATGAAATTAGTCGTCATCGTCCCCAAATACAGGCCTTCAGAAAGTATTCATACCACTTGACTTATTCCACATTTACAGCCTGATTTCAAAATGGATTAAAAAATAAATCACCCATCTACACATTAAATGTTTCCCAATTAATAAAAATGATTTACAGAAATGTCTAACTGACATTAGTAGCCTTTTCACACCCATTTCCTATAACACTCAAATTAAGCTCAGGTGCATCCAATTTCCTATGATCTTCATTGACGGTGCCACAACTTGATTGGAGTCCACCTGTGGCCAATTCAATCGTTTGGACATGATAACAGCTATGGCGACTGGTAACAGCTGACAGTGCATGTCAGAGGGACTGGAGTTTCCAGGAGGAGTAATGGCGGCTGGTAACAGTGATGGCGACTGGTAACAGTTGACAGTGCATGTCAGAGGGACTGGAGTTTCCAGGAGGGGTAATGGCGATTGGTAACAGTTGACAGTGCATGTCAGAGGGACTGGAGTTTCCAGGAGGAGTAATGGCGGCTGGTAACAGTGATGGCGACTGGTAACAGTTGGCAGTGCATGTCAGAGGGACTGGAGTTTCCAGGAGGAGTAATGGCGGCTGATAGAGCTTTTTGAGTCGACGCGAGAAATTCAAGAAACAATTTTAAACAGTTTGCTACTACAGAGGATGAAGGAGTGGAAAGAGCTTGGATATGTGGAAATGGACACCATGAAATTAGATGTGTAGAGGGAAGCGATGTGGTCGGGAAAATTATCGTTAAGTACAAAAAGGAAATGTACTCCTGTAGCTCAGAAATGTAACCTGGTGAGGATGAACTACCAGCGGCAGGTGCGGTGAAGGCCGTCAAGTACGTGCCTCGTCCAGATGATGACAAAAATGATGGCGGCTCAGTGGGTGTGAGATGTTGTTTTTGTTGAGAGAATGGATCCTTGCCTTCTGGCTGATCCATACGGGGTGTCAGGTTGGTTGGGGACTGTTGAGTCGGTGAAAGTAACTCAAAGTGGACTCGCAATTCTTCAGTCCAGAGGGAGCGGGCGCTGCTCACCACACGCCAAGGGACAAGAACTTTGACTTGCTTTGCTCTCTGCAGCAGGGCGCCGATGAAAGGAGGGATAACCAGTGCCGCGTATTCATGGACTCTAGCCCCGAATATTTATTTAAATGTTTTCATACTTTTCAGTCAATTCGCAAGTGGCTGAATATCATCTGCGTGAGGGAAACGGCGCCCCTCTGTCTCAGTATGTGTGGCCCAATATCTATGATGTCGACTTGTATGACACGTTGCCAGCTGTAGCATTTGGCCTCCCTTGATTAAATAAAATAATACAATTATAGAAAATAATTAGCCTATCAGTGTTCAACTGAGTCTACTGTGGGTTGTCTTGGTGCAGCAAAACGTACTCCAAGGGAGGCCAGTTTGGATTTGGCTTCCTAAAATAAATGTCCTCATTGTCTGAACAAAAAAAAAAAAGTGTTTGTTTCTGGTTTACTTGTTGATTTCCCTTTCCTAATCCAGGGATGGGGATTTTGACTTAATTATCTGTACTGGCCAATGATAATGACGGTGATTCTGATCTAGCCCTAAATTCATATACTGTGGCTCTGGCTTGAGAAGGTAGAATATCAATATGTAGGGTAGATGTAGGCTCACATTTAGCTAGCTAAATTAGCTGGTTCATTGTTGCCCATGTCAGGAAGTTAGGCTAACAAGCATTTTTAGCTAGGTTGCCTATGAAAACAAACAATAAAAAAGCGTACTGTATGATGAAGCCATTGACCATTTCGCCAACATGAGACAGGAGGAGCAATGGATCACGCCGGCACGCCAGCCACCTCAGAAAAGTCCCTGCCCCTCAATGAACACAAATGCCTACAAAACTGACTTACAAGCCAGAAACGCCACCTGATGGACCTCCCCCACTACTACCACCTCCCCCCAGCCTCTGTGGGCTCCCCAAGGGCCAGAGCCACGGCGTCTGAAGAACGGCCTATGAGGGCACAAACTCGCCCAGCTCATCTGGGGGACTACTTAACCTCCTTTAATTCTTAGTCAACCTCTAGGTTAATGGACTGAACTGGCTAGTTTGGATTGTCGTTATTTACCTCTTCCGTTTAAGGGTTAGTGTTTCTTTCTTACAGCTATCACTCGAGGTTCTTGCCCTATGGGCATTGTTATGTATGGTACCAGTCCCTGGTTTTGGAAAGGTTGGGAATGTTATGTATGGTACGACATGCTGTTCGTAGTGCTGTACGTTATTATGGTTTACGACAGTGTGCTGCTTTACGGATGAATGGGTTGTCAGAATGTGTGGCACATGTCATTAAACGAGAGAGTGATGTGCAATGTGGAGAAAAAGAGAGAGAGGAGGATGGCATTAGCATTCATCTAGTCTACAAGGGTGTCAACCTATTATGTTTTATTTTTTTACCTGTGCAAGAGCACACACACAGAAATCAGTACCATGGACAGCCACATGATATTTATCAACAATGATTGGACTAAATGGTTTTTGTCTTTTAAGTTTGTTTCACTGTATTAAACTAAGCATATGTAGCCTTTTTTTATTACCTTTATTTAACCAGGCAAGTCAGTTAAGAACAAATTCTTATTTACAATGACGGCCTAGGAACAGTGGGTTAACTGCCTGTTCAGGGGCAGAACCACAGATTTGTACCTTGTCAGCTCGGGGGTTTGAACTTGCAACCTTCCGGTTACTAGTCCAACGCTCTAACCACTAGGGTTTGATGATGTTTAGATCAGTAGTTTAGTAAACTGTCAAACATTAACTTGCTTGACCTTGCTGCAGGTCATATAACCGTTTATTACATGAAATGTTTGCTTTGTGGACTTCACCGGACGGATGTTGCTCTCTGGTTTTGTGATGAAACAAACGTATATGTGTAGTTGAATTCATTCTGCCACTGTGTGACTGTTGTCACAGTCTTATTGTATATCATGGCGACGTATGAATGAATGGTTATAGAGCAAATATCACAACCGGTTGAAATATGTCTTTTTTTACTGGCTTGGCTTCCCCAGTGATTTTACCCACGCTTCACTACTGGGGTGGTGTTAAGTGTTGAGGATCAACTGAAATGGAAGATTCCTGGTGTCTGTGGTGTTCGCCGGTTGGTACGAGAGCGTTGTGAAACAGAAGACACGGTCTGTCCTGATGAGTTTTGATGCAGAGTTTTTACCCGACAAAGTCAAGTTAGGATGTGTCAGTTATCCTGTGAGCTTTTGTCCCAAAACCATTACATTATTTTAGGTGCCAAGCTTACGGTCATGTTGCAGCAGTGTGTAGGAGCGAGATTCCTATATGTGAGAAGTGTGCAGGAAGACATAAAACAAAGGAATGTGTAGTATCAGTGGAAAAAGGTGTGTGTGTGTGTGTGTGTGTGTGTGTGTGTGTGTGAATTGTAGGGGTACCCATGGTGCTGTAGATCAGAAGTGTCCAGGGAAAGGCAGGTTGAGGTTGCCGGGATCAGAGTAGTACTAACAGTGTCATGCTGAGGCGGTGAATAGAGTAGGAGGTGATGTGTACAGGTTGAGGGATCCTCCTGTGAGTAGGCCGAGGCCAATAAGAGTGATAAGAATAACGTGCCTCAGTAATGTTCGTCGCTTTGCGTTCATAGCCATCGTTATCAACTATACTGCAGAAAATCACATTTAAAATAGATGTTGTGGTGGCAGCTGCAGAGAAGTGCTTGGGTGTACGAGATTTTACTGCAGAAGAGTTACGAGGTGTGTTGAACGATAGTTTCCCATTCTCCCAGGCTGCCGGTCTGGTGTTGGATCAGATAGGGCCAAGTAGTGGAATATTGGTGTGGCTTTAATGGGAGTAGGGTTAGCTGGTATAGTGGTGAGGTTTTAATGGGTGCAGGGTTAGGTGGTATAGTGGTGAGGTTTTAATGGGTGTAGGGTTAGGTGGTATAGTGGTGTGGTTTTAATGGGTGTAGGGTTAGTTGGTAGTGGTGTGGTTTTAATGGGTGTAGGGTTAGTTGGTAGTGGTGAGGTTTTAATGGGTGTAGGGTTAGTTGGTAGTGGTGTGGTTTTAATGGGTGTAGGGTTAGTTGGTAGTGGTGTGGTTTTAATGGGTGTAGGGTTAGTTGGTAGTAGTGTGGTTTTAATGGGTGCAGGGTTAGTTGGTATAGTGGTGTGTTTTAATGGGTGCAGGGTTAGTTGGTAGAGTGGTGTGGTTTTAATGGGTGTAGGGTTAGTTGGTATAGTGGTGAGGTTTTAATGGGTGTAGGGGGACTCATGGGACTGTCCATAGATCTGAGATAGAAATGTGACGAGGCATTTTATCTGGGGAAGGGTATAAAACACTTTATAGAATGTTGAAAGTTTCCAAGAGCACAGTTGTCTCCATCATTTGAAAATTGAAAAAATATGGAACCACCTGGATGCTGGCCGTCTGACTAAACTGAGCAACCTAGCGAGAAGGTCATTGGCCAGAGAGGTGACCAAGAACCCAATGAACACAGTGACAGAACTCCAGAGTTCCCTGGCTGAGATGGGAGAACCTGTCTCTACAGCACTTCACCAATCTGGGCTTTATGTGAGAGTGGCCACATGACAGCACACCTGGAGTTTACAAAAAAAGCATGTGAAAGACACATGTAAAGCACTATGTCTGTACAAAACCAGGCACAGCTCATCACCCATCTAACACCATCCCTACCGTGAAGTGGTGGTGGCAGAATCATACAATGGGGAGGCTTTTCAGCGGCAGGGAAAAGGAGACTGGTAAGGATAGAGGGAACAATGAATTGGGCCAAATACAGGCAAATCCTTGAGAACCTGCTTCAGAATGCAGAATGTCCTGTTGGAAGATTTACGTTTCAACAGGACAATGACCCCAAGCATATAGCAAAAGCAACTCTGGAAATGCCTCAAAACAAGAATGTGAAAGTCGTTCAGTGGCCTAGACTTGAATCCCATTGAAAATCTGTGGAAAGACTTAAAGATTGCTGTTTGCTGCAGCTCCCCATCTAACTTAACAGAGCTCGAGGAAATATGCAAGGAAGATTGGAGACAACCCCCAAATCCAGATGTGCAAAGGTGATACAGACATTCCCATGACAACGCAAAGCTGTCATCACTGCCCAAGGTGCTTCTAGAAAATATTGACTCGGGTGTGAATACTTATGTAAATAGAGATTTTTGTTTTTCATTTTCAATAAATGTTATAACATTTCTAAAAACATGTTTTTACGTTGTCATAATGGGGTATTGTGTGTAGATGGGTAAGAAAAACAATTATATTTAAACATATTTCAATTCAGGGTGTATGTAACAACAAAATGTGGAATAAGTCAAGGGCTATAAATCCTTTCTGAAGGCACTGTATTACCCCCATCATTTTAGAATGAATGAAACAGAGCTCCTCTAGACATTTAGTATAGTTGATTTTAAAATGTAAGAAAACTCTCTCAAATATAATTGACATTTTATAGTAAACCAGTTATATTTTCATAACGGTAAAGAAAATGCTTTTATCATGAACCTGTAGCTAGGCTTTCCATAATGCGCAATTTACAGCGCGCCAAAAATAACCGGGACATCTTTCCCATAATATCCTTCCGCACAACTGAATGATATAAGAACATATCACTGTTGGCCCTGGGATAGATTTCTATAATTATAATATTTATAGCTATTCATGTGGTCATTGATATGAATACAGCATGACATAATTGGGGATTAGAAATGTATAATCACTACTTTTTATGATGAACTATGTTGTCTTGCGCCAGGATACTGCGTGCTGTCACTTGTCTTCCAGTGACGTTTGTGGCGCCAGAAATCAAGGGTTTTGGTTGGGGAGGGTTGTGTGTTAGTACGCGCCATATATTACCTAGGAATGTTATTAATTCGCTTCAGTTTTGATACAATTAAGTAGTCCCATATTTATGCTTTAGTATTTACAAAAATCGGTCTAAAGTTAGGATGGTGATGCTACGCAGCAGCGGCGTGGGCGCGGAACCAGCAACTCGGAAGAGGAACCGGGTTGACTTGGATACAAGCTCCGAGTTTCTATCGCTGGAGAGCGCATCGCAGACAAAGTCGAGTCGGCTGAAGAGGGGCCTGGATGACAGCTCCAGTAACACTGAAAACACGCGAAATGTGAGGCCCTTTTAGATAGTTGACATTATAAAATGTCACTGTAAACTCGGCTGTTGTTAGCTATATGACAGCTGTTAGCTAACCAGCTAACTAGCTAGCCCGACATTGATGTTGTTTATGTGCCTAGTTAACCGCATTCTATGCTAATGTTAAAAATTAGTTGGCCTGTTCGCTCCTGTCTCTAGTTTACATATCCTATGGGGTATCGCCCATAGATGTATATATCGTGGAGTTGAGTAAACTCATCTAGTTAGCTAGCCCCTTTTAGATGGCTAGTAAGTAGCACTGACTAACAATAACTTTATTGATTGTTTCTGAATGTGGACAGGTATGTTGCCTGCTAGCTAACTTCTATAGCTAGCCAGATGTAAGTTTACTACACTAGCCAGCTGCCAGCTTACTACACTTAAAATGACTGGATTCCTATGTGAATGCAGCTGATGTTTTAGTGTTTTCCTAACATAGGGCCACTCGATGGTGAAGGAGGAGGATAGCCCTCCGAGACGAGGATCCCTGAGGACCAGGGGACAGACTGTCAAACACGAGGTGTCCTTGGCTAAAATAAATGGCCAAACCAAGTCCCCTGAGAAAGAGGAGGAAACTGGGGAACACAGCACAAGGTAACTACTTATGTTTTATGCAGATAACTGGTATTCATTCTATGTAAAATCAGCTTCTACTCCTCTCAGTATAGTCGGTGCGATGCATGACGACAGAAACATGTTTACAAACCTAAGGTGTCATCACAACCCTCAATGTTTATGTTCTCATTTTGTTGATCTCTGCAGGAAATCCCCAAGACTGCAGGGCGATGGAAAAGCCTCCGCGTCATCCAGGGATAAGCAATCTGAAGCTGGTAACTAGATCATTTCTACATCACATTTTGAATGAATCAATGCCACCTCCAACAGTACAGCGAGAAGGAGACACCATTGGTGTCATTTATGTCAGCTACAATGTTTATCATCAAGTTAATGATAAATAAATAAATCTTCTTCCAGATGCTACTGATGAAGTTGAGGAAGAAGAGACCTCTACTCTGAAGACCCAGTTTGTTCTGCGTCCCCGGGAGGAGGACAGCTCTGTGAGACGCAGCTCCAGGATCACCAGATACAAGCGCAACTCCAGGAACCAGTCTGTCCTCTATAACCGCCTCATCACCAAGTAAGAACATCTCCATCAGCAGGCATCGTACATCAGGGGTGACCAACCCTCCTAGCTACCCATCTACCACAGGGGTTTTCCCCTTCAGCCCTAATCTAGCACCGGGGCAGGAGGAATCATGCCCCAGTAACTCTCGTGGAGGAGGGTTGGGTCACCACTGTTGTACATGTTCTTGTCAGTCTGGTTTGCATGTTTATAACAGCGAAGTTGATAACGGCTAGCGGTAGCGGTGAAATGAAACAGTCCCTGTTTTTGTTTTTTCCCATTCTATTCGTAAAGCACAGCCGAGGCAGTGCTGCAGAAGATGGATGATATGCAGAAGATGCGTCGTCGGTTAAGAAGCAGGGATACTACAGAGGAGGTCAACATTATTCATGCTACAGGTTCACAGCTTTATAATAGATTTAGTTCAATATCACCATGATGTCCCCCCCAATAATGTTATTTTCCCCCCTTTTAATTTTTTTTTTAGGACCTTGTAATCTACGCTGGGGCCAAGAGGAAAAGGACCTCTGAAAGAACCGAGGAAGGAAGTGAAGACCCTCAAGAGAATAAAAATGGAGTGACCTCCAGTGAAGAGGAGAATGATGAGGAAGAGGGAGGCAAAAATAATCAGGCAGATGACGAAGACGACGACGACGATGACGACGACCGTAATGAAGATGATGATGATGATGAGGAGGAGGACGATGATGATGACCATGATGAAGATGACAACCAGAAACGTTATGACTTCAGGCAGAGGAAAGCTGCCGTTCGCTACCAGGCACCACGGGAGGGTTAGATATTTTCTGTTGAAACTATTTGCATCTTTCATTTCACTGAAGTCTGTATCCTTCTAGGCATCAGCACCGGTGCATGGACTCTACATTTATTGTCACGCTTTTGTAGCAGTTGTTATTCCCATAACCTGTCCTTCTACTCGTTTCTCATGGTTGACCTTTTATTTCCCACAGAGCCCAAGACAAAGGCCATCTTCTTCAAGACATCAAGACACTTGTCCCCATCCAGGCGGAGGTATAGGTTCAGCTCTACTGGTCCGAGAAGCCCTTACAACATAAGGAGAGGCAACAGGTCTGTAGACTAAAGAACCTAGTACCTACTACCTTCCATGTCTGACCTATCAAGTTTAGTTTAACATTCTTTCCTTACTATTACAACAAATCACAATTCATTCCTAAGTTCTACTTCCTTGTGCTTCTGATTTCTGGCATCCACAGGAGTGTGTCTGATAGGTAAGTCATTGTCAGTGTGTCTTAGATGTGTGGTGACATCAGGGTTTCCGTAATGGCTGGTTTCTTGGTCATTGAGCTGCATGGTGATGATTTGTGTGCATTACGTTGTCTGTATTAGTCAGTGACGTTACTGACCTCTTGACCTCTGGCTCTGTCATACTCCTTTCTTTACCGTGTAGAAGAAGACATGCCATCCACAGTAGTGACTCCACCTCCTCGTCCTCCTCCTCTTCCTCCTCCTCCTCTGACGATGATAAGTTCCAGAGGAGGAGGAGGAAGAGCAGGAACAGATCGGTGAATAGATGTCTTCCCATGAATCTGCTGAAGGAGGATGTCCTGGGAATCCACAAGGACAGGATGAAGATTGGAGCCAGTCTAGCTGACGTTGACCCCATGCAGATAGACCAGACAGTAAGTCTAGCTGACGTTGACCCCATGCAGGTAGACCAGACAGTAAGTCTGACTAGTAACAGTAAGGAGGAAACCTTCAGGAGCTCTCTCCAGTCCATACCTGCACCAGTCATATGTTAAGTCCATGAGGGGGAATGAAAGAGGGAAAGGATAGATAACTGGGACAGCCCCGGACAACATTGTCCAACATTGAAATGGTATAATGTTGTTTTCTAGGTGCGTTTTGACAGCATTGGGGGACTGACCAGACACATCTCTGCCCTGAAAGAGATGGTGGTCTTCCCTCTGCTTTACCCAGAGGTGTTTGAGAGGTTCAAGATCCAACCACCAAGGTAGCGAGAAATAAATGTTTAGAAAGTCATCCATACTGTTACGGTGAAATGATCTAGGATCTGTTGTTGCTCTTGATGCTGTAGATTCTTACTGTGTGTGTGTGTGTGTAGGGGCTGTTTGTTCTACGGACCTCCTGGAACAGGGAAGACTCTAGTGGCCAGGGCGTTGGCTAACGAGTGCAGTCAGGGAGAGAGGAAGGTCTCTTTCTTCATGAGAAAGGGAGCAGACTGCCTCAGCAAGTGGGTGGGAGAGTCCGAACGGCAGCTACGTCTTCTCTTCGACCAGGTCATTACCGACCGTTATTCTCCATGGAAGTTGGCTTCTTGTTCTGAAATATACTGTGTTCCAGGATGTTGAAACCAAGATGAGTTGGGAGGAGGAAATACTAAAAAATATTTTTTATTTTATTTTTGACAAATCTTTTAGGCGTATCAGATGCGGCCATCAATTATATTCTTTGATGAGGTTGATGGGTTGGCTCCCGTCCGCTCAAGCAGACAGGACCAGATACACAGGTTAGACACTTCTGTTGATCACTGGAACAAATCGATTTGAATACAAACATTTATTGCTTCTCGTTTTTTAGCTATTTGGTATCTTTTTGTTTAGTACGACTTGGTAAAGTGGGAATAATGTTCTGTGTGTGTTTTCATCTTACAGCTCCATCGTGTCCACTCTCCTTGCCCTGATGGATGGGTTAGACAGCAGAGGAGAGGTCGTGGTGATCGGAGCGACTAACCGTCTGGATTCTATAGACCCAGCTCTCAGGCGACCTGGGCGCTTCGACCGAGAGTTCCTCTTTGGCCTGCCTGACAGAGAGGTGAGACGAGGGTCTTAGTGACCACGGCTGTAGTCATTAGTGCACGCTGTAGAAAACAGTTTTGCAACAAAAAAAAACAGATTTCTAGTAGACACTTTCAGGTAGGTCCCTCTCTGATTGGTTGAGTTTGCTTCCGTTTGGTTCCTAGTGAATAAACCACGGCTGTAGTCATTAGTGCACGCCGTAGAAAACAGTTTTGCAACAAAAAAAAACAGATTTCTAGTAGACACTTTCAGGTAGGTCCCTCTCTGATTGGTTGAGTTTGCTTCCGTTTGGTTCCTAGTGAATAAACCACGGCTGTAGTCAGTAGTGCACGCCGTAGAAAACAGTTTTGCAACAAAAAAAACAGGTTTCTAGTAGACACATTCAGGTCCCTCTCTGATTGGTTGAGTTTGCTTCCGTTTGGTTCCTAGTGAATAAACCACGGCTGTAGTCATTAGTGCACGCCGTAGAAAACAGTTTTGCAACAACAACAAAAAAACAGATTTCTAGTAGACACATTCAGGTAGGTCCCTCTCTGATTGGTTGAGTTTGCTTCCGTTTGGTTCCTAGTGAATACACCACTGATGGAGGTCATGTTTGTTCAAATCATATTATGTGTGCACGCACATACACACACAGGACCTGTCAAAATAGTGGGCACCTACTCATTCAAGGGTTTTTCTTTATTTTTACTATTTTCTACTTTGTAGAATAATAGTGAAGTCATCAAACTATGAAATAACACATTGAATCATGTAGTAACCACAAAAAAAGTGTTAAACAAATCAGAATATATTTTATATTTGAGATTATTCAAAGTAGCTACCCTTTGCCTTGATGACAGCTTTGCACACTCTTGGCATTCTCTCAACCAGCTTCATGAGGTAGTCACCTGGAACGCATTTCAATTAACAGATGTGCCTTGTTAACTTAATTTGTGGAACTTCTTTCCTTAATGCGTTTGAGCCAATCAGTTGTGACAAGAAAGGGGTGGTATACAGAAGACAGCCCTATTTGGTAAAAGACCAAGTCCATATTATGGCAATAACAGCTCAAATAAGCAGAGAGAAACGACAGTCCATCATTACTTTAAGACATGAAGGTCAATCAATCCGGATAATATCAAGAACTTTTAACGTTTCTTCAAATGCAGTCGCAAAAACCATCAAGTGCTATGATGAAACTGGCTCTGATGAGGACCAACACATGAAAGGAAGACCCAGAGTTACCTCTGCTGCTGAGGATTATAAGTTCATTAGAGTTACCAGCCTCAAAACTCGGCAATTAACTGCACCTCAGATTGCAGCCCAAATAAATGCTTCACAGAGTTCAAGTAACAGACGCATCTCAACATCAACTGATCAGAGGAGACTGCGTGAATCAGGCTTTCATGGTCGAATTGCTGCAAAGAAACCACTACTAGAGGACACCAATAAGAAGAGACTTGCTTGGGCCAAGAAACACAAGCAATGGACATTAGACTGGTGAAAATCTGTCCTTTGGTCTGATGTCCAAATTTGTGAGACGCAGAGAAAGTGAACGGATGATCTCCGCATGTGTGGTTCCCACCGTGAAGCATGGAGGAGGAGGTGTGGGGGTGCTTTGCAGGTGACACTGTCAGTGATTTATTTAGAATTCAAGGCACACTTAACCAGCATGTGTACCACAGCATTCTGCAGCGATTCGCCATCCCATCTGGTTTGGGCTTAGTGGGACTATCATTTTGTTTTTCAACAGGACAATGACTATTTGACCAAGAAGGAGAGTGATGTAGTGTTGCATCAGATGACCTGGCCTCCACAATCCCCCGACCTCAACCCAATTGAGATGGTTTGGGATGAGTTGGACCGCAGAGTGAAGGAAAAGCAGCCAACAAGTGCTCAGCATGTGTGAGAATGCCTTCAAGACTGTTGGAAAAGCATTCCAGGTGAAGCTGGTTGAGAGAATACCAAGCGTGTGCAAAAGCTGTCAAGGCAAAAGGTGGCTACTTTGAAGAATCTCAAGTATAAAATGTTTTGATTAATAAAAATAATTAAAAATGTTGTTACTACATGCTTACATATGTGTTATTTCATAGTTTTGATGTCTTCACTATTATTCTACAATGTAAAAAATAAAAGCCCTTGAATGAGTAGCTGTCCAAGCTTTCGACTGGTACTGTATGTATGATAAAAGATCACTTGTGTGAGAAGTAAACAGGTAACATTGCTTTGTTCTACTAAGATTGGGGTATTTTGTTTTTGGAAACATTCATATTTGACATAAATGGTCATGTTTTTGTCCACTGCAGGCTCGGAAGGATATTCTGCAGATCCACACCAGACAGTGGACTCCCCAGCCATCAGCCTCGTTCCTGGAAGAACTGGCAGACAAGTGTGTTGGTATGTTTTCTTTTAATCCCTCCCAAACCAACCAATCGTTTTTAAAAGATGACCCATTCTTTCAAACAACATTTTAAAATTCCAATCTGTTAAATATTCCAATAGGCTCACTGAAAGTTTTGTGTGTGTGTGTGTGTGTGTGTGTGTAATCAGAACATGTAGAGGATGCTCTCTTGCATTGTCAGACTGTTTCCCGACGTCCTCCTGCTCTGGTCTCCTAGGTTACTGCGGTGCTGACATGAAGGCGGTGTGTGCTGAGGCGGCTCTGTGTGCCCTGAGGAGACGCTACCCTCAGATCTACTCCTCGTCCCAGAAGCTGGTTTTAGATGTGGCATCTATCTCCATCGGCAGCAGGGACTTCCTGTCAGCCATGAGGAAGACAGTCCCAGCCTCCCAGAGAGCTGTGTCGTCCCCGGCCAAGGCTCTGACTCCTGTGGTCCAGCCACTGCTTGGTGCAGCCTTACAGACTGTACTGGGTGCAGTTAGCAGGCTGTTCCCACATGCAGAACAGGGGCTCAAGAGAGATAAGCGAGACAACGGTGAGTCAACTGGGACAAGAGATTTTTTTTGTTTGTTGCCAAAGCTTTTGCTACAGTGTGCCCTAATAAACATGACCCAGGTTTGGTATGCCTGTTGTATAAGAATGGGTATGTTGTATTGTGTTCTTGAACGTCATACTTGGTTTATCGTGCTCTAAGATGTTTCGTCACTTGTCTTCAGGTGTCCTCCCAGCGGGTGTTTTAGACGCTGATCTCCTGCACAGTGAAGATGAGGACTCCTCTGTCTGCATCACCGGTCTCTCTCACAAGGCCAAGGCAGCTGGGGGCTTCCTGCATTTCAGCAGGTGAGTAACAGGTTGTCCAACGCACAGAAATCCTTATTCCAAATGTGTCTTTCTCCCACTCCTCCCTGAAGTGGGCACGGGACATCTTTTGAAATCTGTGTTGGGGACTGAAGTGTACACTTCATGAGATTGGGTACTGAGCTCCGGTCTTGTAAAGTATTTTATAGTCTTTTTCTCTCCTCTGTTCTCCCAGGAGCGTGCTGAACCAGCCCACATCGTACCGTCCCAGGCTGCTGCTGGCGGGGCGTCCTGGGTCAGGTCAGAGCAGTCACCTGGCCCCTGCTGTGCTCCATGCCCTGGAGAAGTTCACAGTTTACACCTTGGACATGGCCGTGTTGTTCGGAGTCAGCACCACCTCTCCTGAGGAGGCCTGCGCTCAGGTACTGTACCCCCCCCTCCCCTGGATCACACCCTGTTTTCTGTATAGTGCACTATTGAGCCATCGGCCATGACAGTCGGGAATATATTTAGTCTTTCCTTGATTCTTCACATATTTGGAGAAGGTCCTAGGAGAGAGGAGTCAAGGAGTCAAAGAAAGACTTTTGAGATGAACCCAGAGATGGACAGTATTGATGTCTTGTATTGATGAACCCAGAGATGGACAGTATTGATGAACCCAGAGATGGGCAGTATTGATGTCTTGTATTGATGGACAGTATTGATGTCTTGTATTGATGAACCCAGAGATGGACAGTATTGATGAACCTAGAGATGGACAGTATTGATGTCTTGTATTGATGAACCCAGAGATGGACAGTATTGATGAACCTAGAGATGGACAGTATTGATGTCTTGTATTGATGAACCCAGAGATGGACAGTATTGATGAACCTAGAGATGGACAGTATTGATGTCTTGTATTGATGAGCCCAGAGATGGACAGTATTGATGAACCCAGAGATGGGCAGTATTGATGTCTTGTATTGATGGACCCAGAGATGGACAGTATTGATGAACCCAGAGATGGGCAGTATTGATGTCTTGTATTGTTGAACCCAGAGATGGACAGTATTGATGAACCTAGAGATGGACAGTATTGATGTCTTGTATTGATGAGCCCAGAGATGGACAGTATTGATGAACCCAGAGATGGGCAGTATTGATGTCTTGTATTGATGGACCCAGAGATGGACAGTATTGATGAACCCAGAGATGGGCAGTATTGATGTCTTGTATTGTTGAACCCAGAGATGGACAGTATTGATGAACCCAGAGATGGGCAGTATTGATGTCTTGTATTGATGGACCCAGAGATGGACAGTATTGATGAACCCAGAGATGGGCAGTATTGATGTCTTGTATTGTTGAACCCAGAGATGGACAGTATTGATGGACCCAGAGATGGACAGTATTGATGAACCCAGAGATGGACAGTATTGATGAACCCAGAGATGGGCAGTATTGATGTCTTGTATGTTTGGACTCTTAGCTCTTCTGTGAGGAGGCATGCAGGTCCATATAAACACTGATCTGTAATGATGTGTTTCGTTGTGTTGTAGATGTTCTGTGAGGCCAAGAGGACGTCCCCCAGTATCCTTTATATCCCTCACATCCAGAGGTGGTGGGACACGGTGGGGTCTGCTCTCAGAGCTACCTTCCTCAGCTTGTTACAGGACATCCCCTCATTCTCACCCATCCTGCTGCTGGCCACCTGTAATGTCCCCCACAGCAGCCTCTTCCCTGAGGTAGGTACTGTAGACACACACCGCCCCACAGCAGTCTAACGGGATGTAGTGAACACACCGCCCCACAGCAGTCTAACAGGATGTAGTGACCACACCACCCCACAGCAGTGTAACGGGATGTAGTGAACACACCGCCCCACAGCAGTGTAACAGGATGTAGTGAACACACCGCCCCACAGCAGTGTAACAGGATGTAGTGAACACACCGCCCCACAGCAGTCTAACAGGATGTAGTGACCACACCACCCCACAGCAGTCTAACAGGATGTAGTGAACACACCGCCCCACAGCAGTCTAACAGGATGTAGTGAACACACCGCCCCACAGCAGTCTAACAGGATGTAGTGAATACACCGCCCCACAGCAGTCTAACAGGATGTAGTGAACACACCGCCCCACAGCAGTCTAACAGGATGTAGTGAACACACCGCCCCACAGCAGTGTAACGGGATGTAGTGAACACACCGCCCCACAGCAGTCTAACAGGATGTAGTGAACACACCGCCCCACAGCAGTCTAACGGGATGTAGTGAACACACCGCCCCACAGCAGTCTAACAGGATGTAGTGAACACACCGCCCCACAGCAGTCTAACAGGATGTAGTGAACACACCGCCCCACAGCAGTCTAACAGGATGTAGTGAACACACCGCCCCACAGCAGTCTAACAGGATGTAGTGAACACACCGCCCCACAGCAGTCTAACAGGATGTAGTGAACACACCGCCCCTAACATCACCAACATGGCAGTGTATTTTGTCTGCTGTGTGTTATGTGAGTGTAGGATTTTGATGTTTTTTAAGGACTCTTTCTTGGAAGATTAGTCCAAACGAGGACTAAAAGAGATCCTAATAAAAATCTAATCACCAAAGGGACACAAGCCCTAGAAAATGTGCACTCATTCCCTCCCCCTGTGGGAGAAGCTGGAGGGTTGGAATTGGGCTTCTGGGCAGGGGATCAGTCAGAATGATCTCGTTCATTCCCATTCAGCTGAATGTTATGTTCACTTGGTGAATCATCACCCCCCCCCATAGGTCCAGGATCTGTTCTGTGCTGAGTATGGAGAGGTGCTCCAGGTTCAGGTCCCAACCCCACAGGAGAGAAGGAACTTCTTTGACGATCTCATCCTAAACCAGGCTGCAAAAGCTCCTGCATCCCAGAAGAAAGCAGGTAAGACTGCATCATACTCTTGAGATATTCTAGTGGAATCCTGGATAATGGTCCAAAATGGTTAAACAAGCTCAACTTAAACTAGAACGTTCTCTGTACCAAAGCTGTCAGCACTCGCTCTGTCATGTGGTTAGTCACTAACCTCCCTGTTCTCCTCCCCAGTGCTTGCAGCCCTGGAGGTGCTTCCTGTTGCTCCCCCTCTTCCCCCAAGGATGCTGACAGAAAAGGAGCAGCAGCGATTGGAGGAGCAGGAGGAAGACACTCTCAGGGAGCTCCGCCTCTTCCTGCGTGATGTCACCAACCGCCTCTCTCAGGACAAACGCTTCAAGGCCTTCACAAAGCCTGTCGACCTGGAGGAGGTGAGACTGACTATCAATTGCTGTAGAAGTGTCTGCGTTCTAGAGGGGGCGGGCTGCGTTCTAGAGGGGGGCCGCGCTCTGAGCCATGTATAAACATCAGATGAGGGTTAAATAAAGAGAAGAGGCCAGATGTTGTCTAAACATGGACATGGTAGAATCTCTATCACGTGGAGAATGGCTGACCTGTTGTTTTGATGGATCACGGTCTTGTCTAGGTACCTGACTATGCTACAGTTATAGAGCAGCCCATGGACCTGTCCACTGTCCTCTCCAACATCGACACTCACAAGTACGTGACTGTGAAGGAGTTTGTCCACGACGTGGATCTCATCTGGAAGAACTGTCTGGAATACAACCCTGACAAAGATCCTTCCGGTAGGAAATAGGCTATATCCAGAATTTTTACAGATGTTGTATAACAGGATGTAGTGGGAGAATGTTTCCTTTATTTCATAAATTCATTAATATGTATTAATTAATAGTATTAATTCAACTAATCATTCATTACTTCATTCAGCCAACTATTAATTCATGAATCAATCCATTCATCATTTCATAATCATACTGATGACAAGTCTGTGTACCGGATGTTTTCCAGATCGTCAGATCCGCCACAGAGCCTGTGGTCTGAAGGACACTGTTCAGGCCATCGTCAAAGACGAACTGGATGAAGACTTTGAGAAGATCTGCGAGGATATCAAGGAGTCCCGCAGCACAAGAGGTCAGGTGTTATTCTATTGGTGCAGAGCAGTTCCAGAAAGATGGTTCTAGAGTAGAAATGCATTTGATCTTTTAATTTGTTCAGGGACCAGTTGATCTGTTCTGCTGCTCTCCTGGATGGAGGAAAGAAGAGCGTTTTAAATATGAACTGCCTCTCTCTTTACTTCCAGGTTGCTCCACTTCAAGGTTCGCTCCATCCTACTATCACGTTCATCCCAAGACCAGAGCAGTGGATGCCAAGAGCACCGACGCAGCAGGCCCCTCTAAAGAGTCTACCGCTGCTGCTCCCTCAGCTGTGACCACGCCACGCCCTTCAGGTTAGCAAGCAACTCAATGTACAGACACACAATGCTACACAGGTTAGCATTTCACTGCTCTGCAGACAGACTGTTGTTTCCACTAGCCCATAGAGAATGAGCTGTGGAGAGCTTTACAGATCTATCCTCTACAGATCTATCCTCTACTAACGGCTGGTAATGAGAGACGGGATGATAACACCGTGTCAGTTTCTCTCACCCTGTTTACACTCGTCATTCAGTCATTCATAAAGGTGTTTTTTTGAATTGGCTTTGATTATCTGGTCATCTGCTTCTCAGCAGCTCAGAAGAAGAAGCGCAGGAAGAGCCGCTGGTGCAACGGCATCATCAGGAAAAGGTCCTCTCCTCACACGTCTAAAGACCACTCTGCTGTGGTGGAGTCTGGAGAGGAAGAGGAGGAGAGGAGAGGGGCAGAGAGCGAGGAGGAGGAGGAGGGTGGTGATGCTGCAGCAGCAGAGTCAGGCCTGGAGGAGCTGGAGATCACTGGGGCTGAGGAGACCCCCATGGAGCAGGAGGAACCAGCCCAACAGGAGAACCAGGACAGACAGCCCATGGAGAAAGACACTAAGGACAGCCGGACCACGGAGGAGGCTAGCCAGGCTACAACGGAGGCTACCCAGCCCAGGGTGGAGGAAGCTGTGGAGGCTAGGGCTGGAGGCCAGAGCAGTGAGGGCACCCAGAACCCTGTAGTGGTGGTTGGAGCCCAGGAAAACCACTTCTTACCAGAAGGGGGAGACGATGTATGTTATTTTGTTGTACAATGGATGTTGCTTTTTGTATGGATGATTCTCCTGCTGAATTGATCTTATTTTTCTGTTTCAACTGTTTCCTCATTCACCCAGGGGCAGGTGTCCTCTACGGACAAAACTGAGCCTCCGAGAGTGGAAGTGGACGTAGAGAATACCACAGGTGTGCAGCCTCCCATCCCACAATGGACACCGACACCCACACACACACACACACACACTCTGTTGTTTTTAAGTTAACTTTGTTGAATTGTACACTCACTCCCTCCCCTCTGTCCTCTTGTCAGAAGTAGGAGTGAGGCGTGTGACGCGGGGCTTGAAGTACCAGGGGATGCAGCAGGTGATGGATGTTGACCAGGAGATACTGGACCAGAAGACACAGTCCCCTGTGGTTGATCACAACAAACTAAAGGTAACAGATTATCACTGCAGCTGGTCCAGGGTCAGGTCGTCGCCCGAGCCTCCTAATGGAGGTTGTTAAATGATCCTAGATCTGTGGTGAAGGCAACTAGCCAGTGGCAGTCTATTGGGATTGTCATGTCAAGCCATGTTTTGGCTTGACAATGACAGCAATAGAGTTGGCAAGAGCACAAATGGATCTGGAATCGGACAGAGGCACCTTCTTCCTTTAGACCAAGAAGGAGGATATAAGACCTCTGTGCTGAGCTGGTTTTCTGGTCCTTCATTTCAGGAGCTGCTTCAGAGAGCGGTGTCTAAGACTGAGGGATATGAGGTCTATCAACTGGAGAAGCTATACGCCTTGTTATGTCAGAGTATCTACAGACATCGCAAAGACTACGACAAGACTACCCTGCTGAAGGTTTGTCATTCTATACATTTTAATTTGTATGAACTTGTGAAACATCTCATTGAGCAATTTTTGAGTTTTTCTATGTTTTCTAATGTTTTCTTATTCTCTTTCCAGGAAATGGAATATGAAATTGAAGATTTTTCATAATGAGTTTTATACAATAAAGATGTAGCTAGTCATGAATTGCACGTATTTCCCCGTTGTCTAAATGTATAAAGAACAAGTCTAGAACTATATTTTGATAGAAATATACAGATGTGTATTTCCTAACAACTTGTATACTGGTGCTTTTATTTAATTAAAGTGTTTTTTTTTTACAAGTATTTGTTCCTGTGTCTTGTTATACCATAAAGGCATGACGACATTGATGTGTTAATTGGTTGAAAAATATATATTACCAGTTAAAGCGGAATACAAACTGAGCATGGTGCAGCCTCAGGTGATGTTTTTTTTGTCGTCAGACGGTAACGATAAATACTGTATGCATACAAACGTCAGGACCGTCACTTTTTAAATGCTTGTATTGGTTGATAGACATTTTATTTGAAGCAACATTTCTCTATGCATGCGTGACATATGTCGCCTATGAATGACGTCAAGACGTCATTAACGTGATGACGCCGCTTAATCATTAAACTGCCATAAAAAAAAAACACTGATATAATTTGATGGACAAATGGCTTACTTGAAGTGACTAATGTCGTGGCTTCCTGCCTTTTTTTAAAATACGTCTGTAAAGGCATATCAGTCGGGAAAAGAACTGTTGCAGCGAAAATGTTCCATGTTTTCATCTGCAGACAGCGGTGAACTGGACTCGCCTGCCTCCGAGCAAAACTACTGCAGTCCGGCAGAGAGCTCTGGCTGAACTGTACAAGAGGTAGGCTAGCTAACATTAGACGAGAACCTAAGACAAATTGCGGGGGGCAGGAGAGCCTGCGCAGAAGCTACCTCTTGTCCTGGTAAGTAAACGCCAACTCAGCTGCTGTACTGTGGTGGCTAGCTACAGTATTTGGCTTCCAGCCGCAATGTCTATCCCAGGTGTAAACTGGCTGGCTAGATGCAGAAATGGAAGCTAGGTTAGTTAGCTAGATCTGGATAGCTAGCAATCTAATAAGATAATCAATTTGCTATAGTCACACTGCATAGAAATATTTTTTTCTACATAAACAAATGGCATTAAGAGCAATTGGGTCCAAAGTATTGTAAATGACCAGCTACTACAAACTAGACAGTTGCTACAAACAAGTTGCACTAGTGTGCAGAAATACAATAATACAATAATCATTGTAATAGGTTTCACATGCAAAAGGTGGTATAGCTAGGACACATTTCAACTTCACTGTAGTTACTGTACAATGGATGTACTATTACCATTATACAGGAATCCATACAGAGTTTAGCTGTTCAAGCGAAGCTATATTGGATGGAACCATTCAAATACATAATTTGTTTTTATTTCAGTCCACAGATGAAAATATTGGAAGTTTTAGAATGTGAATCAAACCATCACTAGTGGAAGGTCAAATCCATTCCAGACACATCTCTTTAAACAAAGTTATCTTGGAGGATAGCCTACCTACAAAATGGCAAGCAGGAGGAAGTCAACAACACCTTGCATGGTCCTGCCTTCTTCTAACGTGATGGAGGAGCAGGATGCAGACATGCAGGTGGGAGAGGGAAAGGATGGAGCTGAGAGCGCTGCAGAGGGACTTACAGACACCGCTGTGGTCTCCACTGACCCAGAGACAGGTGGGGAAGGGTTTTATTCATCTTCAACATGTTGCTCACACCTGTTTTCTTGAAATGTTAATCACCTGGCTCGATCTTGACTGGCTGCATCACTGCTTGGTATGGCAAATGATTGGCATCCAATCGCAAGGCGCTACAGAGGGTAGTGCGTACGTTCCTGTACATCACTGGGGCCGAGCTCCCTGCCATCCAGGACCTTTATACCAGGCGGTGTCAGAGGAAAGCCCTAACAATTGTCAGACTCCAGCCACCCAAGTCCTAGACTGTTCTTTCTGCTACCGCACGGCAAGTTTGGAACCAACAGAACCCTGAACAGCTTCTACCCCCCCCCCCAAGCCATAAAACTGTTAACCAATAGCTACCCAAACTAACTATCTGCATGGACCCTTTTTGCACTCTTGACCCATCACTTACACTGCTGCTACGGTTTATTATCTATCTTGTTGCCTAGTCACTTTGTCCCTACTTATATGTACATATCTGCCTCAATTACATCGTACCCCTGCACATTGACTCGGTGCTGGTACCCCTTGTATATAGCCTAGTTATCTTTACTCTGGATATAATCAAATCAAATGTATTTATATAGCCCTTCGTACATCAGCTGATATCTCAAAGTGCTGTACAGAAACCCAGCCTAAAACCCCAAACAGCAAGCAATGCAGGTGTAGAAGCACGGTGGCTAAGAAGAACTCCCTAGAAAGGCCAAAACCTAGGAAGAAACCTAGAGAGGAACCAGGCTATGTGGGGTGGCCAGTCCTCTTCTGGCTGTGCCGGGTGGAGATTATAACAGAACATGGCCAAGATGTTAAAATGTTCATAAATGACCCGCATGGTGAAATAATAATCACAGTGGTTGTCGAGGGTGCAACAAGTCAGCACCTCAGGAGTAAATGTCAGTTGACTTTTCATAGCCGATCATTAAGAGTATCTCTACCGCTCCTGCTGTCTCTAGCGAGTTGAAAACAGCAGGTCTGGGACAAGGTAGCACGTCCGGTGAACAGGTCAGGGTTCCATAGCCGCAGGCAGAACAGTTGAAACTGGAGCAGCAGCACGGCCAGGTGCTATTATTCCTTGTGTTATTATTTTTCCCTTTCCTCTTATCTTTCTCTCTGCGTTGTTGGGAACGACCCGTAAGTAAGCAGTCTACACCTGTTGTTTACCAAGCATGTGACAAATAAAATGTGATTTGATTTGGTTCTGTAGGCACTAAACAGGAGAAAACCTATATGAAATGCCCATATTGACCTACTGTTTCAACACCGATCTGCTATGGTGTGCTCTACTCCTGAAAATGACCCTCGTTCTCTGATGTAGTTAAACTAACATAGCTGAGCAATTTACTTTTCAGAGCACGACATCAGTCATTCCAGTGGAGAGGACGTTGTCACCTGCACAGGAGGGAAACGCAGCAACCAACCAACCCTGGAGCAGACGCTCAGTGACCTTCTCTCGGATGGGGGTTACACACAGCATGAAACGGAAGAGAGCGATGACCCCGCATCAGCTGGCATCTCACTCAGCAAAACCCCCATCATGAAGATGAGGGGTAAATCGGAACCGAAGAGGATCGCCGTGTCTCTGAAAGCAGCCGAGGAGAGTGACGGGATGGGAGAGAGTGAAGGGGAGCAGGAGCCTATCGAAGCACCTCTGGGGCTGGGTTCCCTCACTCCTGTAGAGAAGATGAGCCCACATTACACCGAGTCCATGAAACACAGTGTTCTCCTAAACATTCCCAATATGATGTCTGCAGAGCACAAGAAATCCTCTGTCCTCAGCTCCAATATGTCTGGACTCCAGCTCCCCCCTGGTCTGGCCCAGGTCCTATCAGCTCTGCAGGCCCAGCAGGTGATCATATTTTCAAATTCTTTGAAATTGTAAATTGTATAAAACAAATCACCTTTCACTGCTGTTGATACTATTGTAATGTTACTGATAAATAAGTGACTAAAACCTCTCTACTCTCTCTCTCTCTTGCGTTCTCTTTCTCCCTCCCCGCAGAGCGCCCAAGCCCAGCTCCTCATCCCCGTCAGCAGTATCCCCTCATACAACCAATCCATGGATACCAACACAGTCCTGGTCAACACCTACAAGAAGTTCCCGTACCCTTCGGTGTCAGAGATCATGGGTCTGTCGGCTCAGACCAAATTCAGTGAGGAACAGATAAAGATCTGGTTCTCTGCCCAGCGTCTGAAGCACGGGGTCAGCTGGACACCCGAGGAGGTGCTTTTTCTGTTAGATTCATGTTTGTCTTATACCAGAGTTACATTTTTTGGGGGGGACATAGTGTTTTTATTGTGATTTTAAAAAAAAACATATTTTCACTCATTGAATATATATGTTTTAATTGTTGTCGCTCTGTTGAAGGGGGCGCTTGCAAGTACGCATTTCGTTTTACCATTTACACTACGTCTAACCTTTGCATATGACAAATACACTTTTTGATTTGAGGTGGAGGAGGCTAGGAGAAAGCAGTTCAACGGGACTGTGCACACGGTGCCTCAGACCATCACTGTTATCCCGGCCCACCAGCTCTCTGCTGCGGCCAACGGCCTGCAGTCTATCCTCCAGACCTGTCAGATAGTAGGGCAGCCAGGCCTGGTTTTTACACAGGTTGGTACTTATTGATGACATTGTGGATGATGTAATGTAATATTTTCTGTTTATAGTTTCTCAACTCAATATGTCTTGTCAGTTGTTGTAATATTGTTGAGTGAGTGAAACTTTTCTAAACTCTGAACAGGTTGGCACGCCTGTGACCACACCCATCACCTTGACAGTAGCAGGGATGCCAAGCCACAGCCTGGTCCCCAAGATGTCCTCCCACCAGACCAGCCCAGCGGTCAGTGAGATGAAGAGAGCCACCACTGTCCAGCCTCCCTCCCTGACTCCACAGGAGAACTCGGCCCTCAGCGCCGACCACTTCGGAATGCGGCCTAAGAAGTCCAAGGAGCAGCTGGCGGAGCTGAAAGCCAGCTACCTGAAGAACCACTTCGCCAGCGACGCGGAGATCGCCAGGCTCATGACGCTGACCTGCCTCACAAAAGGCGAGATCAAGAAGTGGTTCAGCGACACGCGCTACAACCAGCGCAACTCCAAGAACAGCAACGTCATCGTGTTCCATGACAGCCAGAGTCCCAGGGGTCACGGCAGCGGCACCACCATCGTCATTGACTCCAGCGACGAGACCCCTCAGTCTCCACCGCCCACACTCACACCATCCGTCAAAGAGAAAGAGCCACGCCCCAAGACCTGGAACTCCTTCCCAGACTTCACATTGCAGAAGTTCAAGGAGAAGACAGCAGAGCAGCTGGTGGTTCTTGAGGAGAGTTACCAGAAGGGAAGCACTCCGTCTGATGACGAGCTGACCCGGCTGAGGACGGAGACCAAGCTGACCCGGAGAGAGATCGACGCCTGGTTCACAGAGAAGAGGAAGGTAGTGGAGGCAGAGTCACCTGAGCTGAAAGCAGAGCGGATGGAGAGCGAGGCCACCTCGTCTAGAAAAAGATCCCAGACCCCTCCGGGTGGCCGGCGGCCAAACAGGGGGGACAAGAACATCGGAAAGAAAACCCCAGAGCAGCTCCACGTTCTGAAGAGTGCCTTTGTCCGTACCCAATGGCCCTCCACAGAGGAATATGACAAGCTGTCAGAGGAGAGCGGGCTGCCCAGGGTCTACGTAGTCAACTGGTTCGGAGATACCCGGTACTCCTTCAAGAACGGCAACCTCAAGTGGTTCTTCCACTACCAGAGCGGCAACGTGGAGGGACTGAACGGCAACAAAAACAGAAAGAGGAGGATACGTAACCGAGGCTGGGGGAGGTCTCGGAGCAGGAAGGCTAAGAGGTCAACCAGCATGGAGAAGTCGCCACCACTGCCCATCATCAAGTTGAAGTCCGGGAAAGACATTCTGAAGGAGTATTACCTGAAGCACAAGTTGTTGAATGAGCAGGACCTGGATGAGCTTGTGACCAAGTCTAGTATGGGATACGAGCAGGTGAGAGAGTGGTTCGCTGAGGTACACAAGAGGGAAGATATGGGTGCTGATCCGTTTGGGGATGCTGAGGTAAACGAGGACCAGCAGGAAGAGGAAGCGTTGCTGGGTGAGAATGAGATGGCACCTGACGAGCAGGATGACACTGTGGTGGGTGAGGAAGATGAGGAGGAGGATGACGACACTGATGAAAGTGATTCTTGGGAGCCCTCTCAGGGTGCCAGAAAAACACAGTCAGAGTAATGAAGGACAGCGTTCATTAGGCACCAAATGGACTGAAACAGGGAGGGACTACATGGAATTATCCAATTTAGAAATGCCCAGTTTCACTTTCTGTTGCAAAACATTTTGCCATGGTGTGCCCAAATGAACACAACATTGGATTTAGTCAAACAGCACAAACACATTTCGCTTTCTCTTACGTATTTTAAAAGGTACTGTCTGAATGCAAGACTGAATGATAATATCCCACCAATACAAACACAAACGATATGTGCACCTTTTTACAGCGCTAGAGTAGCGCCATTAGTCAATCTAGTCAAGAATTACAACCAGTACTTTAAATACCTAATTTTATATGAATTGGTCAGACATTAAAATGCTGAAATTCAAGTGATAATACAATATTTGATATGATGATAATTAATGGAAAATTAACATTTGTTAATCTACAGTATTCGGCACAGTTATTTATGTGCAATTAAGAGGTCCTTTTTTTTAATGGCTAATGTCTCTCGTATATATCCCTATTATTATAGAGATTACAAAGTACTGTAAGTACATTCATGGAATGAATGCAATGAATCATGTGAAATCAGATGATATTATGGGTTCCCATTGAAATTGATTGGAGGAACCGCGGTGCCAAAGTTAACTATTGAATGTGGACTCCTGTGCTATGAAAGACTTAGAAACCAAGGGACTCGAGAGTAGGAGTGCTGATATAGGATCAGTTTAGCCTTTTAGATTCTAATGAGTTCATAGACTGACCCATGAGTTTGTGTGAATCCTTAAAGAGATGGTTGGGGCTAAGGCTTAAGAGGGTGTGAACAAATTCCAGCTCTCTGGCAAGTGTGAAAAAAAAAACCTTAAAGCTTTTTTTTGCAAAACTGGTTATACAAGAATAGCAATTTTTAAAGCTACGTAGCTTTCTCCAACTGTAGTGTATAATATACCATTACGAAGCTCTGAGTCTGTACTTTTGTACAATGTAAAAGATGACATACATACTCTAAGACTCTTTATGAATACGGGCCTGGAGGCCCAGTATGTACAGTACCAGTCAAATGTTTGGACACACCTTCTCATTCCAGGGTTTTTCTTTATTTGTACTATTTTCTACATTGTAGAATAATAGTGAAGACATCACAACTATGAAATAACACATATGGAATCATGTCGTCTCCAAAAAAGTGTTATATATTTTTTTATTTTAGATTCTTCAAAGTAGCCACCCATTGCCTTGACAGCTTTGCACACTCTTGGCATTCTCTCAACCAGGTTCATGAGGTTGTCACCTGGAATGCATTTCAATTAACAGGTGTGCCTTGTTCAAGTAATTTGTGGAATTTCTTTCCTTAATGTGTTTGAGCCAATCAGTTGTGTTGTGACAAGGTAGGGGTGGTATACAGAAGAAAATACAGAGTCCATATTATGTCAAGAACAGCTCAAATAAGCAAACAGAAGTGACAGTCCATTACTTTAAGACATGAAGGTCAGTAAATCCGGAAAGTTTTCACGCTTCGCAAAAACAATCAAGTGCTATGATGAAACTGGCTCTCATGAGGATTGCCACAGGAAAGGAAGACCCAGAGTTACCTCTGGTGCAGAGGATAAGTTCATTTGAGTTAACTGCACCTCAGATTGCAGTCCAAATAAATGCTTCACCGAGTTCAAGTAACAGACGCATCTCAACATCAACTGTTCAGAGGGGACTGCGTGAATCAGGCCTTCATGGTCAAATTGCTGCGAAGAAACCACTACTAGAGGACACCAATAAGAAAAAGAGACTTGCTCGTGTTTCCTGGCCCAAGCAATGGACATTAATTAGACCGGTGGAAATCTGTCCTTTGGTCTGTAGGCCAAATGTTTGATTTTTGGTTCCAACCGCCGTGTCTTTGTGAGACGCAAAGTAGGTGAATGGATGATCTCTGCATTGTGTAGTTCCCACCGTGAAGCATGGAGGAGGAGGTGTGGGGGGTGCTTAGCTGGTGACACTCTGTGATTTATTTAGAATTCAAGGCACACTTAACTAGCATGGCTACCACAGCATTCTGCAGCGATACGCCATCCCATCTGGTTTGGGCTTAGTGGGACTATCATTTGTTTTTCAACAGGACAATGACCCAACACACCTTCAGGCTGTGTAAGGGCTATTTGACCGAGAAGGAGAGTGATGTAGTGTTGCATCAGATGACCTGGCCTCCACAATCACCCAACCTCAACCCAATTGAGATGGTTTGGAATGATTTGGACTGCAGAGTGAAGGAAAAGCAGCCAACTAGTGCTCAGCATATGTGGGAACTCTTTCAAGACTGTTGGAAAAGCATTCCTCATGAAGCTGGTTGAGAGAATACCAAGGGAGTGCAAAGCTGTCAAGGCAAAAGGTGGCTACTTTGAAGAATCTCAAATATAACATATATTTTCATTTGTTTAACACTTATTTTTTTAGTTGGTTACTACATGTTTCCATATGTGTTATTTCCTAGTTTTATGTCTTCACTATTATTCTACAATGTAGAAAATGGTAAAAAATAAAGAAAAACCCTTGAATGAGTGGGTGTGGCCAAACTTTTGACTGGTACTGTATACTGTGGTGTCTGCAGGAAACTGACAGTGTAGCACTTATTATTGTGCACTTTGCCCACTACTGTATTAAAGACATGCTCCGGAACTTTTGCGACTACCAAGTATTTTTTTAAACCTCTTGCTTTGGACTGGACGTGTCAGTGTTCAGAGCCCCCCTCGCAAGGTCTCTGTGTTCTATGCCAGTGATGTGAGGTAGTTCACAATTTAGCTGAACTCTACTTTCAGAACTACTGGCTAAAATGTATACAAAAAGTTCCGGAGAATCTCTTTAACATGTTCTTGTGGGGGGAAACAACTTTGATTAGGCACCTTATATCCCTTTGACCTTGTAATGGCTTTAAGAGACCAAATCTCTTTCTATATGAGCTCTTTTTGAACACTGTAGAACTAAGTATTCTGCCTTGTATTGTCCTCCTCTGAAATGATTATATTTTCAAGAGGATGCACCTTATTGACTTTACCCCTCTCCTTGTGGATCAATTCTAAAGTTGGGTGTTGATATGACACAAATGAAAATGGTCAATGGTCTGTATGTGGCCTACTGCTTCCTGCACCAACCAACTGGCACAATGTGGGTCCCTATTTCAATCATGTGAAACTCTGCTGACTTGGAAACGTGTAACGTGAGTTTGAATTACGTAGAACTTTTATTGTTTTTAAGACTGCAGTACTTGTATGTATGAAGACTAGAGTTGGAGGACTTGATACAGGGCTGTTTTCAAAGTGTTTTTCTAATGTATGATCAGATGCACGTTTGTTTTGCTTTTATTTTTACAACGTTTGCAGACTATGCTCTCCTCAACTGTCATTTTAAATGACAAGTTTTGACATGTGCACATTAGTAGAACCAAGACATTGTTGCTTACCTGTAAGCCATGTCCTATATGCTCTGGTCACTGGGTTCCAGCCTGGCTCGGACCTGATGAGTTACCAACGTTCTCTCAAACTATTCTAAACATGCTTTACCAAGTTCTAGTCACTTTGGTTCTAGAATCTCAATCTAGAATCTAGTTGAAACATCACAACATTTTACAGAAAAACGGATGGAACCTTCGGAACCTTTTTGAGGAGACAAAACCTATGTGCCTGCATGGCTCATTCTTTCTGAGCAGGGTTTCATCAAGACTTGACAACAGAAGAGGTGGAGGAGGAGAAGATCGTGGATACCTCATGCTCATCATAAACATTTCAAATTGGGCAGCATGTTATGCTGTGAAATCGTTAACGTTTTCATGCAGGAACAGTTATTTGTACCATAGTTAAGGTAAAAGATGCATTTGAATGTTGAGATCCATATAGTGCATGAAATAATCACCTGACTGCAGATGAAACAGCATTATGTGCTTGTCTTAGAAAAGTTGTTTTTAATGGTTTTATAATCTTTATTTATGATTAATCCTGTCTCTCAACTTCAACTAATAGCTTGTATGGTGTTTTACTGTTAATGTGTAAAAAAATATATTTTTTGAAGGCTCTTTGCCTTCTTCAGTTGGCAACTCAATGTATCCACATTGCTCTTTTTTTTGTACAGTAGACGTGACATTGTGACCATAGTACATGACTGTTTTTATCCTAGTACAATAATTCTTACCTGTCTGTCCTCTTTGCTATTTCTCAATATTTAGAAAGGTGCTTGTTTAGTACTAATAACCAACCGTTGAATACATAACTTTAATACATGCTTTAACAGTTTTCCTATTAGATTGTGCGCACACAATATTTGAACCTGTCTTTTAACATACTATTCTGCTAGCTACAGCTATAATGGATCATGTCAGCCAGTCTCCTTTCTCCTACTGTATTTATTAAGTTATCTATGAGAAGAATGTTTGGCTCAATGTTTGGTTTCTGGATATGTTGAGGTGCTTTGGGAAAAGTGAGAGAGTTTATTTGCAAACGTTATGGTAAACCAAGGAATTTTTCATGTTGAGACAGAGTAGCCATGGAGCTGAAAACTCCGTGGAAAAAGCTTTAGTCCCCTGAGCCATAGACTTTGCAATGCTTTTTAATTGAAATCAAACTGATTTTTTTTTTAGGCTGTGGCTTGATTTAGACAAATATATATTTTATTACTTGTTTTGTGGACAAAATACAATACATTTGGACGAAAAGGCGTGTATTTTGGTGTCTTATAAAATATTTAACTTCAAAATATGACTGGAGTTTGTTTCTCTTATAGAAAAATATTACAGCATTTCATTGAAGAAAGTAAAGCGTCTGTCATTGGAACATATCGCCCGGAACACATTCTATATTTTTCTGTTTCCCAACGGTCATATTAGCTTGTAACACTGCACACGTTGACGTTTGTTTTGTTTTTTAGTGTTGGTAAAATCTGAATTCGCTGTCATTCATCGTTTGAAATGGAGATTTTCGGTAGCACCTTTGACGATTCGGTGTTCGAGGAATCAAGAGCGAAGCCGACTGTTGTTGCACTGTCGACTTACAATGCAAAGTTCTGTGAAGCAGAGGTGGGTGTTAACTAGCTACCTAACGTTAAGTAGCATCAGTTTTTTTTTGCTAGCATTGCAATGTGTGGATATTTTTAACTGCGAGTTATCTATTTCAACAGTGGTTTTGGGAGAGCATCGACACAGAGGACATTTTGGAGGTGCAAAAGATCTTCAAATTTCGAGCTGATATGGCATACAGGCGAAAAAACTTCCAGGTATTGACCCCTCTTCCCTTGAGTCATTTAGTTACACACTGTCTTATCATATCCATCTAGTATCCAAATGCTTTTCTCATCCGTTAACTATATCCATTTCCCCAGGAAGCTTTAAACGCCTACACTACCTGCCTCTCCTATATCCCTGACGGCAACCTGGCCATTAGACGGGACATAATGGAGGGAATGGCAAGGTGCTGTTGTCACCTGGGGAAGAGAGTGGAGGCCCTGGAGATCACAGAAACACTTGTAAGAACCGTTGCTGTTGAGTGAGTCTTATCTTTATACATTATTGTAACATAATATGTTTTTTTATTATACATTAGTAATACAAAATACCTAGTCTCGTCATCCAGCCAGCCAGCTCTTGTCTGTGGACAAGGTTACAGAGTAGTAAAATGGTTGTTTTGAAAATTCATTCCATGGACAGAAAAATGAAGCCTCCAACACCTGTCACCTTACCGGTTTACTTCACCTGACTGCGAACGTCCACGAGCGCTTCGGAGACCTCAGGAGCCAGGTCACGTGTCTGCAGCAGCTGTGTTCTCTCCACCCCTACCACCAGTGGCACTGGATGAAGCTGGCAGAAAGCTACCTTCATCTTCTTCAGTCTCTGTCAACACCCTCAGGCTCCAGTCCTCTTCAACAGGGAGATGGTGTAGAGCCACAGCCTGACTCTCAGACTGAGGAGCAACTGAAGGAAGAGCGTGACGGCGTTTGGCTCAAGGCCTGCATGTGTTTTGTCCGGGCCAGGTAAATAATCAGTGAGAGACAAGCAGACATCCTATTGGCCTATTCTATATGGAATTCCATGGATTCAAGTTTGTTGGGCAGTCTTTAGGACTGGTTTCCCGAACACAGATTGAGATTCTCCATTGAAAGTGCTTCTTAGTCCAGGAAAATACTTACTTTACCTCTGGGGAAATTAGCCCTTGGATTAAAGCAGAGAGCATATTTACACATTCATCCTAAATGTCACCGTTTAGCACAGTCTTTGTCTTGTGAAGATGGTTGTTTGACTGTACTATGTTGCCTTGCCAGACTCCTCCTCAGGGCATTAAAGGGCCAACAGTCATCCTTTGTTCTCCAGAACAGTGAGAGAGCCCTACAGAAGGCTGATCAGGCTCTACGTTGGCTGGAACTGAAAGACACCACACTACAACTAGTCTCTGAGGTGAAACCGGTTAGAGACACAGTACATATAGACTACTGTTCTCACATGGTGTCTATTCATCAAATAATGTCCTGTATTTTGTCTTCTGGTATGTTTAAATGAAAGGAAATGTGTGGCTTGCTGGCACCAAGATGTCATGGTTATGCTTTTAGGTGTATTAGATGTATTACAATTGACGATGCACATGTTTTGAAAAGGTAAGAGGTACACTTCTGACCAGATTGATCATGCATCGTTATTGGTGATTTGCCCTTCAGGTGATGTCAGGAGATCTAGTTCCAGAGAGAATGAGAGAGGACAACCAGGATGGAGAGAGCTCGGCAGGTCTCTCTCTGAAGGACTTTGAAGACAGGTGGTGGAACAGACTGGTACAGACAGGAGTACTGAAGGAGGATGGACCTAAAATACCCTCTGTAAAGACCAACTAGGCTACACATTTTAATGAATGTATTTATTTGTTAATATTGCGTGTAACAATGTGCTGACGGCCATATGAAATGAAATATTGTCACAATCTACAGTCCAGTTTAATTAGATCATTGTTGTATTGAATTTCAAAGTAGAACCATTTGGAAAAAGTGTGACAAACTTTTGATTTGCCATTCTGCATTACCTCGGGCTTGACAGTGTATGGATCAGAAGATTTGTCAGAAGGTATGTTTGTTAAGAGGCCCGGCCCTTGGCTAAGCGTTGCACACATCACTAGGCTGTCACTCAGTGTGGTTCTATCAGGGTTGATGGGTGGAAGAGGAATTCATGTCTGTGACATGTTGTTTTTACTCCATTGAATTAACATGTACTGGAACACAAAGCTCTCAGCCTGAAGGCAGACAATGATCATCCTTATGAGATAATGATGTGATTGAAGTACTACTCCTGTATTTCAGGCATCAAGCAAAGCAAAACAGGCACATTTACTCTATGAAGGTTACTTGCCCATTTTCAGTTGTGAGAACATAATTTACCTCAAACAGGGTGTACTGTCAAATTTCAGTATGATGCCATTTCAGTTATTTAGGAACAGTAAACCACTGGCCAGTCTTGAGAAGTGGGTGTCTGTCCAACAAGCCGGTTGTCCCTCCATAAAGAAGGTAATTGCTGTTAAAGGGTCGCCAGGTCAGGTTGTCTCCAGTACTGTAATCACTGGAGAAGGTTCTCTGGAACAGGACAGGCCTGGTTGCAGTGCGTCTCTGTGTGATCCAGTCAAACCTGTGGCTCCGGGGACCTGTGTAGTAAGACTGATTCACCAAGCACTGGGAGGTTGGTGGTGCTGTTGGCTGAGTGTTGTGGTGTCTCTGCTGGGAGGTTGGTGGTGCTGTTGGCTGAGTGTTGGGGTGTCTCTGCTGGGAGGTTGTTGGTGCTGTTGGCTGAGTGTTGGGGTGTCTCTGCTGGGAGGTTGTTGGCTGAGTGTTGGGTTGTCTCTGCTGGGAGGTTGTTGGCTGAGTGTTGGGGTGTCTCTGCCGGGAGGTTGTTGGTGCTGTTGGCTGAGTGTTGGGGTGTCTCTGCTGGGAGGTTGGTGGTGCTGTTGGCTGAGTGTTGGGGTACCTCTGATGGGAGGTTGGTGGTGCTATTGGCTGAGTGTTGGGGTACCTCTGATGGGAGGTTGGTGGTGCTATTGGCTGAGTGTTGGGGTACCTCTGATGGGAGGTTGGTGGTGCTATTGGTTGAGTGTTGGGGTACCTCTGCTGGGAGGTTGGTGGTGCTGTTGGCTGAGTGTTGGGGTGTCTCTGCTGGGAGGCTGGTGGTGCTGTTGGCTGAGTGTTGGGGTGTCTTTGCTGGGTGGTTGTAGTTGGTTGAACAGTAGATTGAGTGTTGAATCTGGGCACAACTGTGGTGGTTGGTTGATCCATAGCCTGGTTGTTGAAGTATCTGTTCTGGGTCGTGGTACCAGCACTGGGGCAAGGAAGGTTTGTCAGTGGGGTTGAGGTGGCTGCTGCTTGATGGGTGATAAGCGGCCTGGTAAGGTTGAGCTCCGTTGCCACGGTGAGGAAGGCTGGCACAGGCTTGGAGCTGGCGTAGAGCTTCCTGAACTCCAGGTCGAATGGCTTGACCGCGCTGCCCTTGAAGAGCACAGCCAGGCTTCTGTGGACCTGCCAGGACAGCCAGGTGAAACTGAGGAACAGAGCACAGGACAGCCAGGTGAAACTGAGGAACAGAGCACAGTGAACAGATATTATTACTACTACAAAACATTTCTGAAAATTCAAACAACCATCATAACGTTGATCTACCTATTCAGAATGACGTCAACCATCATAACGTTGATCTACCTATTCAGAATGACATCAGCCATCATAACGTTGATCTCCCTATTCAGAATGACATCAGCCATCATAACGTTGATCTACCTATTCAGAATGACATCAGCCATCATAACGTTGATCTCCCTATTCAGAATGGCGTCAACCATCATAACGTTGATCTACCTATTCAGAATGACGTCAACCATCATAACGTTGATCTCCCTATTCAGAATGACGTCAACCATCATAACGTTGATCTACCTATTCAGAATGACAACCATCATAACGTTCATCTACCTATTCAGAATGACGTCAACCACTGTGATTGTGACATTGATGTGACTATTAGCTAATTCTACAACAGAAATGTACCTGTATGATCCAGCCAGCACTAAAGTGCAGTCAATGATCATGAACTTCTCTTTGATCTGTCCGGTGAGTTTCCTTCCAGACTTTGCACAATACGTCTCTCCTTGTATACTACGGACCGACATGTTCTGCAGACAGAATACGGCGGCATTTCATGTAGCAGTGAGTGAATGACAAACACAAAAAGCTATCATCAAATTGCTAGTTTACAGTACAGTTAAAAAGATGAAGAAATGTCTGAAAGGTGTACCTTTAAAAATATATATATATATATGTAACTAGGCAAGTCAGTTAAGAACAAATTCTTATTTACAATGATGGTCTAGGACCAGTGGGTTAGCTGCCTTGTTCAGGGGCAGAACAACAGATTTTTACCTTGTCTGCTCGGGAATTCTATCTAGCAACTTTAACCACTAGGTTACCTGCCACTCTAACCACTAGGCTACCTGCCACTCTAACCACTAGGCTACCTGCCACTCTAACCACTAGGCTACCTGCCACTCTAACCACTAGGCTACCTGCCACTCTAACCACTAGGCTACCTGCCACTCTAACCACTAGGCTACCTGCCACTCGAACCACTAGGCTACCTGCCACTCTAACCACTAGGCTACCTGCCTCTCTAACCACTAGGCTACCTGCCTCTCTAACCACAGGTTACCTGCCACTAACCACTAGGCTACCTGCCACTCTAACCACTAGGCTACCTGCCACTCTAACCACTAGGCTACCTGCCTCCTCTAACCACTAGGTTACCTGCCACTCTAACCACTAGGTTACCTGCCACTCTAACCACTAGGCTACCTGCCACTCTAACCACTAGGTTACCTGCCACTCTAACCACTAGCCTACCTGCCTCCTCTAACCACTAGGTTACCTGCCACTCTAACCACTAGGTTACCTGCCACTCTAACCACTAGGTTACCTGCCACTCTAACCACTAGGTTACCTGCCACTCTAACCACTAGGTTACCTGCCACTCTAACCACTAGGCTACCTGCCTCCTCTAACCACTAGGTTACCTGCCACTCTAACCACTAGGTTACCTGCCACTCTAACCACTAGGTTACCTGCCACTCTAACCACTAGGTTACCTGCCACTCTAACCACTAGGTTACCTGCCACTCTAACCACTAGGTTACCTGCCACTCTAACCACTAGGTTACCTGCCACTCTAACCACTAGGCTACCTGCCTCCTCTAACCACTAGGTTACCTGCCACTCTAACCACTAGGCTACCTGCCTCCTCTAACCACTAGGTTACCTGCCACTCTAACCACTAGGTTACCTGCCACTCTAACCACTAGGCTACCTGCCTCTCTAACCACTAGGCTACCTGCCTCTCTAACCACTAGGTTACCTGCCTCCTCTAACCACTAGGTTACCTGCCTCCTCTAACCACTAGGTTACCTGCCTCCTCTAACCACTAGGTTACCTGCCTCCTCTAACCACTAGGTTACCTGCCACTCTAACCACTAGGTTACCTGCCACTCTAACCACTAGGCTACCTGCCTCCTCTAACCACTAGGTTACCTGCCACTCTAACCACTAGGCTACCTGCCTCTCTATCCACTAGGTTACCTGCCACTCTAACCACTAGGTTACCTGCCACTCTAACCACTAGGCTACCTGCCTCTCTAACCACTAGGCTACCTGCCTCTCTAACCACTAGGTTACCTGCCTCCTCTAACCACTAGGTTACCTGCCACTCTAACCACTAGGTTACCTGCCACTCTAACCACTAGGTTACCTGCCACTCTAACCACTAGGCTACCTGCCTCCTCTAACCACTAGGTTACCTGCCTCTCTAACCACTAGGTTACCTGCCTCCTCTAACCACTAGGTTACCTGCCACTCTAACCACTAGGTTACCTGCCACTCTAACCACTAGGCTACCTGCCTCCTCTAACCACTAGGTTACCTGCCTCTCTAACCACTAGGTTACCTGCCACTCTAACCACTAGGTTACCTGCCTCTCTAACCACTAGGTTACCTGCCACTCTAACCACTAGGTTACCTGCCTCCTCTAACCACTAGGCTACCTGCCTCTCTAACCACTAGGTTACCTGCCTCTCTAACCACTAGGTTACCTGCCACTCTAACCACTAGGTTACCTGCCTCTCTAACCACTAGGTTACCTGCCTCTCTAACCACTAGGTTACCTGCCACTCTAACCACTAGGCTACCTGCCTCCTCTAACCACTAGGTTACCTGCCTCTCTAACCACTAGGTTACCTGCCACTCTAACCACTAGGTTACCTGCCACTCTAACCACTAGGTTACCTGCCACTCTAACCACTAGGTTACCTGCCTCCTCTAACCACTAGGTTACCTGCCTCCTCTAACCACTAGGTTACCTGCCTCCTCTAACCACTAGGTTACCTGCCTCCTCTAACCACTAGGTTACCTGCCACTCTAACCACTAGGTTACCTGCCACTCTAACCACTAGGCTACCTGCCTCCTCTAACCACTAGGTTACCTGCCTCTCTAACCACTAGGTTACCTGCCACTCTAACCACTAGGTTACCTGCCTCTCTAACCACTAGGTTACCTGCCTCCTCTAACCACTAGGTTACCTGCCTCCTCTAACCACTAGGTTACCTGCCTCCTCTAACCACTAGGCTACCTGCCTCCTCTAACCACTAGGCTACCTGCCTCCTCTAACCACTAGGTTACCTGCCTCTCTAACCACTAGGTTACCTGCCACTCTAACCACTAGGTTACCTGCCACTCTAACCACTAGGTTACCTGCCACTCTAACCACTAGGTTACCTGCCTCCTCTAACCACTAGGTTACCTGCCACTCTAACCACTAGGTTACCTGCCTCCTCTAACCACTAGGCTACCTGCCTCTCTAACCACTAGGCTACCTGCCGCCCCACCTTTTGCAATCATTAGTGTCATCTAAATATCATGATGAGACTCACAGTGAGGTGATTACTGTTGATCTGTAGCGTCTCACACATCTTGACAAAGACCTGCAGGTTGATATGGTCCAGGAGCAGGTAGACAGACACATTCCTCTTCCTGGTTGCCTCCAGGATGTCACAGAACATCTCCACATCACTGAATGTGTCCATTACAATGGCCAGAACCTGCAGACATATCACATGTTTGCTGTGATTCGTATCTTCCACATTATTAGTTGTCATTATAAACTGGGTGGTTTGAGCCCTTGAATGCTGATTGGCTGACAGCCGTGGTATATCAGACCGTATACCACGGGTATGACGAGATTTATTTTTACTGCTCTAAATACGTTGGTAACAAGTTCATAATAGCAATAAGGCACCTCAGGGTTTGATATATGGCCAATATACCACAGCTACGGGCTGTATCCAGGCACTCCGCGTTGCGTCGTGCGTAAGAACAGCCTTTAGCTGTGGTATAGTGGCTATGTACCACACCTCCTTGGGCCTTATTGCTTAATTATAGACGATACTGAATCTGCTTGATCAAACTCTCAAAACATCATTATCCAACTTTCAGGGCATTTAGACATCAGCAGCTTTCTAAAAGTCTGCAAAAATATAATGCAGGTATAATCATGAGAGTAGATTGACATCTCCAAATCGTTACCAGTGAAGTTGTATGACGTACCATTGTGGCCTTGCTGATGAACTCCCTGAGCAGGTCTTTCATGCCGGCTGCTCTATCAGACTGGAAGTAGACCTCTACACTGGGTTCACCCTGCAGGCGGTAGCGCCAGTCCTCTGCCGGCCAGCCATGGTCCAAGCCAGGGGGCTCGCTCTCCAACACAGATGGACAACAGGTGTTTGTCTGGGAAGAGGTGGTGGAGCCCTCTGCCTGGTCGTCGTTCTCCGTCCCACACAGACTGCTGGTGCTCAGGTCTGTAGTGTTCTCCAGGATATAACCTTTACAGAAACATAAGTGATAATACATTGGCTTTATATCTAGTGCTTTTTACACAATGCTTTTCAGGGAGGAAGCCCTTTACAGTTGTGCAAGAAATACAGTACTAGAACAGACAGAGGGTTTACGGTAGATAAGAGGAGTAAGGGACAGACTGAGGGTTTAAGGTAGATAAGAAGAGGCAGGGACAGACTGATGGTTTAAGGTAGATAAGAGGAGTCAGGAACAGACTGAGGGTTTAAGGTAGATAAGAGGAGTCAGGAACAGACTGAGGGTTTAAGGTAGATAAGAAGAGGCAGGGACAGACTGATGGTTTAAGGTAGATAAGAGGAGTCAGGAACAGACTGAGGGTTTAAGGTAGATAAGGAGTCAGGGACAGACTGGTGGTTTACGGTAGATAAGAGGAGTCAGGAACAGACTGATGGTTTAAGGTAGATAAGAAGAGTCAGGAACAGACTGAGGGTTTAAGGTAGATAAGAGGAGTCAGGAACAGACTGATGGTTTAAGGTAGATAAGAGGAGTCAGGAACAGACTGAGGGTTTAAGGTAGATAAGAGGAGTCAGGAACAGACTGATGGTTTAAGGTAGATAAGAGGAGTCAGGAACAGACTGAGGGTTTAAGGTAGATAAGAAGAGGCAGGGACAGACTGATGGTTTAAGGTAGATAAGAGGAGTCAGGAACAGACTGAGGGTTTAAGGTAGATAAGGAGTCAGGGACAGACTGGTGGTTTACGGTAGATAAGAGGAGTCAGGAACAGACTGATGGTTTAAGGTAGATAAGAAGAGTCAGGAACAGACTGAGGGTTTAAGGTAGATAAGAAGAGTCAGGGACAGACTGAGGGTTTAAGGTAGATAAGGAGTCAGGGACAGACTGGTGGTTTAAGGTAGATAAGAGGAGGCAGGAACAGACTGAGGGTTTAAGATAGATAAGAGGAGGCAGGGACAGACTGAGGGTTTAAGGTAGATAAGAAGAGGCAGGGACAGACTGATGGTTTAAGGTAGATAAGAGGAGTCAGGAACAGACTGAGGGTTTAAGGTAGATAAGGAGTCAGGGACAGACTGGTGGTTTACGGTAGATAAGAGGAGTCAGGAACAGACTGAGGGTTTAAGGTAGATAAGAGGAGGCAGGGACAGACTGGTGGTTTAAGGTAGATAAGAGGAACAGAGTAGAAAAAAAGACCAACCTTTCTCCTCCTTGGACAGGAAGTCCACTTCGCCCTCTCCGGCCAGTACTTCCTGGTACATGTCCAATCCCTGGTTCAGCAAGGCGTCCATGGCCAATCTGGTGCTCTCGTTGTGGCTGAGGTCAACGTCGCCCGACACCAGGGACACAGATGGGTTTTTCATCTCCTGTACACGCCGCCTCACCTTCCCCACCGGCTTGGACTTCAGGTACCACTGAACAGACAGGCCGTTGCTCTGCAGGTTCATAGTGAAGCTGTACAAGGCTCTCTGATCAACACGTATTACCTGTCGTTACCTACTGCTGCTACTGAGTGAAAAACCCTCGCGGAGACACAGACCGGGATGGAGTAGCAGCCGTGAGGTTTCTGAGACCTGCCCCCCTCAATCAATTGTACAGTTGGCTACACCCATAGAAGTAGAATTACATTGACTTGAATGGGGATGCCCGGTCTAGTATTGTTATTTCTATGAGGACATTCCACCTGTGGGTTGCAGTGTGCTGGGGGGGACAGGTGAGCTGTTGTGGGAGTGAGAGCGTGACAGAGACCTGCTGTTTAAAGCACTCCCTCCCTTAGTGGGAGAGAGAAGTCTAGTTGAGTGACAGAGGTGAACATGACTGTCTGATCAGCTCAGTGGAGACTGATAACACCTGACTGCATTCTTCACAGACTTGTCCCTGCAATGTGAGTCTATCACTCTCTCTCACTGTGTCTCAAGCGTTCCACAGGGATGCTGGCCCATGTTGACTCCAATGCTTCCCACAGTTGTGTCAAGTTGGCTGGGTGTTGAAACCGTTGAGCGTGAAAAAACCCAGCAGCGTTGCAGTTCTTGACATACTCAAACTGGAGGCGCTTGACACCTACTACCATACCCCGTTCAAAGGCACCTCAATCTTTTGTCTTGTCCATTCACCCTCTGAATGTTAGACACAATCCATGTCTCAAGGCTTAAAAATCCTTCTTTAACTTGTCTCCTCCCCTTCACCTACACTGATTGAAGCCAATTGATCGTTACTCGCCCTGTGTGTGTATCCTAGTGATCGTTACTCGCCCTGTGTGTATCCTAGTGATCGTTACTCGCCCTGTGTGTGTCCTAGTGATCGTTAGTCGCCCTGTGTGTGTGTCCTAGTGATCGTTAGTCGCCCTGTGTGTGTGTCCTAGTGATCGTTAGTCGCCCTGTGTGTGTGTCCTAGTGATCGTTAGTCGCCCTGGGTGTGTGTCCTAGTGATCGTTAGTTGCCCTGTGTGTGTATCCTAGTGATCGTTAGTTGCCCTGTGTGTGTATATTATAACTCGTATTATTACCTGTTTTCTTTCTCTCTACATTGTTGTGAAGTCAGTCAGCATTTCACTGTTAGTCTACACCTGTTGTTTACAAAGCATTTCACTGTTAGTCTACACCTGTTGTTTACCAAGCATTTCACTGTTAGTCTACACCTGTTGTTTACCAAGCATTTCACTGTTAGTCTACACCTGTTGTTTACAAAGCATTTCACTGTTAGTCTACACCTGTTGTTTACAAAGCATTTCACTGTTAGTCTACACCTGTTGTTTACAAAGCATTTCACTGTTAGTCTACACCTGTTGTTTACCAAGCATTTCACTGTTAGTCTACACCTGATGTTTACCAAGCATTTCCCTGTTAGTCTACACCTGTTGTTTACCAAGCATTTCACTGTTAGTCTACACCTGTTGTTTACAAAGCATTTCACTGTTAGTCTACATCTGTTGTTTACCAAGCATTTCACTGTTAGTCTACACCTGTTGTTTTACAAAGAATCTGACAAATACAATTTGATTTGCTAAGGCTTTATTAAAAGGTGAATTACCTGGATACCTATGCTGAGGTAAGCAAGTCATAAGTCACCATCAGACCAGAGCACGCCTGGTGAGTATAGTCTGGCAAAGACTGAAACTAGTCAACAAGGCAGAGATAAAATGACTCGAGTTGATACAACAATATTTAAAAACAACTTAAATAACTAAATATACACAGGAGAGGGTTGTGCTACAAATCTCATTAAGACCATGGAATGCTTTCATTTAATCCCTCTTTAACTAGTCAACACCAGGGTTGTGGTTAGAGGACAGCTGTTTGTTAAGGCAAATAATATCAGCATCTTCTTTCAAAACGGACAGAAAACCACAAACCATTTCAGTTTCCTTTTCAAGTCTAGATATGCAAAACAAAAAGGCACAGCGGGTGTGTTTGTGTGTCGTCGTGGTTACTGGGAGACGTTGGAGTTTTTGGCGCGGGCCGCCAGTTTCTGCCGTAGCTCTCTGATGTTCTGCATCAACTCCCTCTCTCTGCAGTCCAGCTCCCCTCGACCCCGGTCCAGAGAGACTGAGAAAACAAGACACCACAGGACTCTTCAGGGACTTACTGTCTGGATGTACACTCAGCAAGATTAGTGGGAACACTGAATAACGTCTTGGTAGATGAGAATTCTGTTGATATTTTCTTCTGGAGTACAGACCTGTAGAAACAGTGAATGTAGATTTGTTTCTATTGGTATTGACTGTACATGTGTTTATTCCAGGTGTAACTCTGTGTTTCTATTGGTATTGACTGTACATGTGTTTATTCCAGGTGTAACTCTGTGTTTCTATTGGTATTGACTGTACATGTGTTTATTCCAGGTGTAACTCTGTGTTTCTATTGGTATTGACTGTACATGTGTTTATTCCAGGTGTAACTCTGTGTTTCTATTGGTATTGACTGTACATGTGTTTATTCCAGGTGTAACTCTGTGTTTCTATTGGTATTGACTGTACATGTGTTTATTCCAGGTGTAACTCTGTGTTTCTATTGGTATTGACTGTACATGTGTTTATTCCAGGTGTAACTCTGTTTCTATTGGTATTGACTGTACATGTGTTTATTCCAGGTGTAACTCTGTGTTTCTATTGGTATTGACTGTACATGTGTTTATTCCAGGTGTAACTCTGTTTCTATTGGTATTGACTGTACATGTGTTTATTCCAGGTGTAACTCTGTGTTTCTATTGGTATTGACTGTACATGTGTTTATTCCAGGTGTAACTCTGTGTTTCTATTGGTATTGACTGTACATGTGTTTATTCCAGGTGTAACTCTGTGTTTCTATTGGTATTGACTGTACATGTGTTTATTCCAGGTGTAACTCTGTGTTTCTATTGGTATTGACTGTACATGTGTTTATTCCAGGTGTAACTCTGTGTTTCTATTGGTATTGACTGTACATGTGTTTATTCCAGGTGTAACTCTGTGTTTCTATTGGTATTGACTGTACATGTGTTTATTCCAGGTGTAACTCTGTGTTTCTATTGGTATTGACTGTACATGTGTTTATTCCAGGTGTAACTCTGTGTTTCTATTGGTATTGACTGTACATGTGTTTATTCCAGGTGTAACTGTGTTTCTATTGGTATTGACTGTACATGTGTTTATTCCAGGTGTAACTCTGTGTTTCTATTGGTATTGACTGTACATGTGTTTATTCCAGGTGTAACTCTGTGTTTCTATTGGTATTGACTGTACATGTGTTTATTCCAGGTGTAACTCTGTTTCTATTGGTATTGACTGTACATGTGTTTATTCCAGGTGTAACTCTGTGTTTCTATTGGTATTGACTGTACATGTGTTTATTCCAGGTGTAACTCTGTGTTTCTATTGGTATTGACTGTACATGTGTTTATTCCAGGTGTAACTCTGTGTTTCTATTGGTATTGACTGTACATGTGTTTATTCCAGGTGTAACTCTGTGTTTCTATTGGTATTGACTGTACATGTGTTTATTCCAGGTGTAACTCTGTGTTTCTATTGGTATTGACTGTACATGTGTTTATTCCAGGTGTAACTCTGTGTTTCTATTGGTATTGACTGTACATGTGTTTATTCCAGGTGTAACTCTGTGTTTCTATTGGTATTGACTGTACATGTGTTTATTCCAGGTGTAACTCTGTGTTTCTATTGGTATTGACTGTACATGTGTTTATTCCAGGTGTAACTCTGTGTTTCTATTGGTATTGACTGTACATGTGTTTATTCCAGGTGTAACTCTGTGTTTCTATTGGTATTGACTGTACATGTGTTTATTCCAGGTGTAACTCTGTTTCTATTGGTATTGACTGTACATGTGTTTATTCCAGGTGTAACTATGTGTTTCTATTGGTATTGACTGTACATGTGTTTATTCCAGGTGTAACTCTGTTTTGTGTCGAACTGCTTTGCTTTATCTTGGCCAGGTCGCAGTTGTAAATAAGAACCTGTTCTCAACTGGTCTACCTGGTTAAATAAAGGTGACATAAAGAGTGGTACAGACAGTCAGAAACACTCACAGCAAGTGGAGGAGTCTGAGGTGGACTGGTTGTTTAGACAGATGTTGTTGGGACTGTGACGTTGTTGAGACTGATGAGGACCAGGAGAAGCAACAGGATTGTGAAGCAGGCCACTAGTGGAGCATGGAGACCTGGCTCTCATCTCCCACTGTTGACCTGCCAAAACATACTGTATTAGTCACCAACACCCCACACACTGCCTGCCTTAGAGGAACACTGACACCTTCAACTATTAGCTTATAGGAACACTGACACTTTCAACATCAACTATTAGCTTAGAGGAACACTGACACCTTCAACATCAACTATTAGCTTAGAGGAACACTGACACCGTCAACATCAACTATTAGCTCAGAGGAACACTGTAACCTTCAACTATTAGCTTAGAGGAACACTGTAACCTTCAACATCAACTATTAGCTTAGAGGAACACTGTAACCTTCAACATCAACTATTAGCTCAGAGGAACACTGTAACCTTCAACTATTAGCTTAGAGGAACACTGTAACCTTCAACATCAACTATTAGCTTAGAGGAACACTGTAACCTTCAACTATTAGCTTAGAGGAACACTGTAACCTTCAACTATTAGCTTAGAGGAACACTGTAACCTTCAACATCAACTATTAGCTTAGAGGAACACTGTAACCTTCAACTATTAGCTTAGAGGAACACTGTAACCTTCAACATCAACTATTAGCTTAGAGGAACACTGTAACCTTCAACATCAACTATTAGCTTAGAGGAACACTGACACCTTCAACTATTAGCTTAAAGGAACACTAACCTTCAACTATTAGCTTAGAGGAACACTGTAACCTTCAACATCAACTATTAGCTTAGAGGAACACTGTAACCTTCAACATCAACTATTAGCTTAGAGGACACTGTAACCTTAGGTGACAGGACTGTAGTGTAGTAGTGTGGGTGGTGGGGTAGAATACTCAGCATACTGCAGATAGGTCCTCTATACATTCTATATCTGACTGCCTATTCTCTCCACAACATATATTTCTATGGGTCTGGGCTCACTGAGTGAGTGGTCCTGGCTCCTGCGGAGGTTGTCTCTGTGCTGCTCGTTCTCCTCTTCCTCCTGGCTGAGGAAGACTCTCCTGTTGGCCTCGGCTGTGGCTGCAGCCTGCCTCTGCTCCTCTAGCTGGGCCTTCTGAGACACCACCTCCTCCCACTGAAACGCAGAATGAACACACTGCACACCTGCTGAACACACTGCACACCCCCTCCTCCCGCTGAACACACTGCACACCCCCTCCTCCCGCTGACCACACTGCACTCCTCCCGCTGAACACACTGCACACCTCCTGCTGAACACACTGCACACCCCCTCCTCCTGCTGAACACCACCCCCTCCTCCCGCTGAACACCAACCCCCTCCTCCCGCTGAACACCACCCCCTCCTCCGCTGAACACCACCCCCTCCTCCCGCTGAACACCAACCCCCTCCTCCCGCTGAACACCAACCCCCTCCTCCCGCTGAACACCACCCCCTCCTCCGCTGAACACCACCCCCTCCTCCGCTGAACACCACCCCCTCCTCCCGCTGAACACCACCCCCTCCTCCGCTGAACACCACCCCCTCCTCCGCTGAACACCACCCCCTCCTCCGCTGAACACCACCCCCTCCTCCCGCTGAACACCACCCCCTCCTCCCGCTGAACACCACCCCCTCCTCCCGCTGAACACCACCCCCTCCTCCCGCTGAACACCACCCCCTCCTCCCCTGAACACACTGCACACCTCCTGCTGAACACACCCCCTCCTCCGCTGAACACACCCCCTCCACGTCCCTCATGACCTACTGTATATACCCTCTACATCATCATCTCTCCTCCTACCCTCTGTCCCTCATGACCTACTGTATATACTCTACATCATCTCCCCTCCTACCCTCTGTCCCTCTATGTCCTCATGACCTACTGTATATACCCTCTACATCATCATCTCTCCTCCTACCCTCTGTCCCTCATGACCTACTGTATATACTCTACATCATCTCCCCTCCTACCCTCTGTCCCTCTACGTCCTCATGACCTACTGTATATACCCTCTCTACATCATCCTCATCTCTCCGCATGACCTACTGTATATACCCTCCTCGACATCATCTCTCCTCCTACCCTCTGTCCTTCTACGTCCTCATGACCTACTGTATATACCCTCTCTACATCATCATCTCTCCTCCTACCCTCTGTCCCTCATGACCTACTGTATATACCCTCCTCTACATCATCATCTCTCCTCCTACCCTATGTCCCTCTACGTCCTCATGACCTACTGTATATACCCTCTCTACATCATCATCTCTCCTCCTACCCTCTGTCCCTCATGACCTACTGTATATACCCTCTACATCATCATCTCTCCTCCTACCCTCTGTCCCTCATGACCTACTGTATATACTCTACATCATCTCCCCTCCTACCCTCTATGTCCTCATGACCTACTGTATATACCCTCTACATCATCTCCCCTCCTACCCTCTGTCCCTCTACGTCCTCATGACCTACTGTATATACCCTCTCTACATCATCCTCATCTCTCCGCATGACCTACTGTATATACCCTCCTCGACATCATCTCTCCTCCTACCCTCTGTCCTTCTACGTCCTCATGACCTACTGTATATACCCTCTCTACATCATCATCTCTCCTCCTACCCTCTGTCCCTCATGACCTACTGTATATACCCTCTCTACATCATCATCTCTCCTCCTACCCTCCACGTCCCTCATGACCTACTGTATATACCCTCCTCTACATCATCATCTCTCCTCCTACCCTATGTCCCTCTACGTCCTCATGACCTACTGTATATACCCTCTCTACATCATCATATCTCCTCCTACCCTCTGTCCCTCATGACCTACTGTATATACCCTCTACATCCTCATCTCTCCTCCTACCCTCTGTCCCTCATGACCTACTGTATATACCCTCTACATCATCTCTCCTACCCTCTGTCCCTCTACGTCCTCATGACCTACTGTATATACCCTGTACATCATCATCTCTCCTCCTACCCTCTGTCCCTCATGACCTACTGTATATACCCTCCTCGACATCATCTCTCCTCTGTCCCTCATGACCTACTGTATATACCCTCCTCTACATCATCATCTCTCCTCCTACCCTCTGTCCCTCTACGTCCTCATGACCTACTGTATATACCCTCTACATCATCTCTCCTCCTACCCTCTGTCCCTCATGACCTACTGTATATACCCTCTACATCATCATCTCTCCTCCTACCCTCTGTCCCTCATGACCTACTGTATATACCCTCCTCTACATCATCATCTCTCCTCCTACCCTCTGTCCCTCATGATCTACTGTATATACCCTCTACATCATCTCTCCTCCTACCCTCTGTCCCTCTACGTCCTCATGACCTACTGTATATACCCTCTACATCATCTCTCCTCCTACCCTCTGTCCCTCTACGTCCTCATGACCTACTGTATATACCCTCTACATCATCTCTCCTACCCTCTGTCCCTCTACTGTATATACCCTCCTCTACATCATCTCTCCTCCTACCCTCTGTCCCTCATGACCTACTGTATATACCCTCCTCTACATCATCTCTCCTCCTACCCTCTGTCCCTCATGACCTACTGTATATACCCTCCTCTACATCATCTCTCCTACCCTCTGTCCCTCTACTGTATATACCCTCCTCTACATCATCTACCCTCTGTCCCTCTACGTCCTCCATGATGTTAACTAGCTGCTGCTCCTTGGTGAGGGTCTCTCTGTGTAGTCCAGCCAGATGGTGGTAGTGTCTGTCCCGGGCTGCATCCTCCTGGTCTAGACGCCTCATCACCTCAGCCTGCCACTCGGTGTCCACTCCCAGCTGGCCTGCTTCAGCTAAACACTCCTCTAGAACCTGAGATGGGGAGGAGGTCAGTCTCTCTCTCTCTCCAGTCATTGTTTAATAACCCCCTATATTTCAGTCTAGAACCTGAGATGGGGAGGTGGTCAGTCTCTCTCTCTCTCCAGTCATTGTTCAATAACCCCCTATATTTCAGTCTAGAACCTGAGATGGGGAGGAGGTCAGTCTCTCTCTCTCTCCAGTCATTGTTTAATAACCCCCTATATTTCAGTCTAGAACCTGAGATGGGGAGGAGGTCAGTCTCTCTCTCTCTCCAGTCATTGTTTAATAACCCCCTATATTTCAGTCTAGAACCTGAGATGGGGAGGAGGTCAGTCTCTCTCTCTCTCCAGTCATTGTTCAATAACCCCCTATATTTCAGTCTAGAACCTGAGATGGGGAGGAGGTCAGTCTCTCTCTCTCTCCAGTCATTGTTCAATAACCCCCTATATTTCAGTCTAGAACCTGAGATGGGGAGGAGGTCAGTCTCTCTCTCTCCAGTCATTGTTTAATAACCCCCTATATTTCAGTCTCTGGAACTATACAGTAGATGAACGCTCACCTTCTTGGTTCCCAGGCTGACGTCAGTGTCGTTGTTAAGGAGGTGTTGGAAGGTGGTCTCCTCGACCTCTGACCTGTGTCTCCTGGTATCCACCTCTGCTCTGACCTCCTGAGTCACACGCACCTGCTCCTTGGCCAGTTGCTACATCACAAGGATTACACGGTGACATCACGGTCTGGTGAATGAAGACCAAGCCATATTGTAGCTGGACAGCGTTAAAATGGCCAATGACGTGTGGTGTCTTAACTTCATGCTGCACGGAATATAATGTGAATGACGAGATGGTGTTTGTCTCAGGGGCGGGTCTCTGCACATTGTTGTTGTGATGAGGACAGTCACTGACCTGTTCAAACAGGCGTCTCTGTGCTTCCAGCTCCATCTGTCTGACTTGTATGTCCTGTACTGCTGCTGCCGTCTCCTGGTCTCTGGTGTTCATCTGAGCCCAACAAACACACCATACAGTAGAGGACATATAGACACCCCATTATATACAGTAGAGGACATATAGGACAAACTCAACTCCAAGATCGCATAGCAGTTCAGACGTCTTTTGTCCTCGTCTTGTCGTGTCCTGTATATATATATATATATATTTACAACTTTTTTCACATACATTTTTTTTATTTTCCATCAACTCATCTTCAAAACACTCTCCTGCAACCAGCCTCACCAATTTCGCTCTCTTTTGACGACTTCTGTAACCGTAATAGCCTTGGTTTCATGCATGTTAACATTAGAAGCCTCCTCCCTAAGTTTGTTCTATCCACTGCTTTAGCACACTCTGCCAACCCGGATGTTCTAGCTGTGTCTGAATCCTGGCTTAGGAAGACCACCAAAAATTCAGACATTTTAATTCCAAACTACAACATTTTCAGACAAGATAGAACTGCCAAAGGGGGCGGTGTTGAAATCTACTGCAAAGATAGCCTGCAGAGTTCTGTCCTACTATCCAGGTCTGTACCCAAACAATTTGAACTTCTACTTTTAAAAATCCACCTCTCTAAAAACAAGTCTCTCACCGTTGCCGCCTGCTATAGACCACCCTCTGCCCCCAGCTGTGCTCTGGACACCATATGTGAACTGATTGCCCCCCATCTATCTTCAGAGCTCGTGCTGCTAGGCGACCTAAACTGGAACATGCTTAACACCCCAGCCATCCTACAATCTAAACTTGATGCCCTCAATCTCACACAAATTATCAATGAACCTACCAGGTACCTCCCCAAAGCCTTAAACACGGGCACCCTCATAGATATCATCCTAACCAACTTCCCCTCTAAATACACCTCTGCTGTCTTCAACCAAGATCTCAGCGATCACTGCCTCATTGCCTGCATCCGTAATGGGTCAGCGGTCAAACGACCTCCTCTCATCACTGTAAAACGCTCCCTGAAACACTTCAGCGAGCAGGCATTTCTAATCGGCCTGGCCGGGGTATCCTGGAAGGATATTGACCTCATCCCGTCAGTAGAGGATGCCTGGATATTTTTTAAAAATGCCTTCCTAACCATCTTAAATAAACATGCCCCATTCAAGAAATTTAGAACCAAGAACAGATATAGCCCTTGGTTCTCCCCAGACCTGACTGCCCTTAACCAACACAAAAACATCCTATGGCGTTCTGCATTAGCATCGAACAGCCCCCGTGATATGCAGCTGTTCAGGGAAGCTAGAAACCATTATACACAGGCAGTTAGAAAAGCCAAGGCTAGCTTTTTCAAGCAGAAATTTGCTTCTTGCAACACTAACTCAAAAAAGTTCTGGGACACTGTAAAGTCCATGGAGAATAAGAACACCTCCTCCCAGCTGCCCACTGCACTGAAGATAGGAAACACTGTCACCACTGATAAATCCACCATAATTGAAAATTTCAATAAGCATTTTTCTACTGCTGGCCATGCTTTCCACCTGGCTACTCCTACCCCTGTCAACAGCACTGCACCCCCAACAGCAACTCACCCAAGCCTTCCCCATTTCTCCTTCTCCCAAATTCATTCAGCTGATGTTCTGAAAGAGCTGCAAAATCTGGACCCCTACAAATCAGCCGGGCTAGACAATCTGGACCCTTTCTTTCTAAAATGATCTGCCGAAATTGTTGCCACCCCTATTACTAGCCTGTTCAACCTCTCTTTCGTGTCGTCTGAGATTCCCAAAGATTGGAAAGCAGCTGCGGTCATCCCCCTCTTCAAAGGGGGGGACACTCTTGACCCAAACTGCTACAGAGAAAGCCAAGTCAACAAACAGATTACCGACCATTTCGAATCTCACCATACCTTCTCTGCTATGCAATCTGGTTTCAGAGCTGGTCATGGGTGCACCTCAGCCACGCTCAAGGTCCTAAACGATATCTTAACCGCCATCGATAAGAAACATTACTGTGCAGCCGTATTCATTGATCTGGCCAAGGCTTTCGACTCTGTCAATCACCACATCCTCATCGGCAGACTCAACAGCCTTGGTTTCTCAAATGATTGCCTCGCCTGGTTCACCAACTACTTCTCTGATAGAGTTCAGTGTGTCAAATCGGAGGGTCTGTTGTCCGGACCTCTGGCAGTCTCTATGGGGGTGCCACAGGGTTCAATTCTTGGACCGACTCTCTTCTCTGTATACATCAATGAGGTCGCTCTTGCTGTTGGTGAGTCTCTGATCCACCTCTACGCAGACGACACCATTCTGTATACTTCCGGACCTTCTTTGGACACTGTGTTAACAACCCTCCAGGCAAGCTTCAATGCCATACAACTCTCCTTCCGTGGCCTCCAATTGCTCTTAAATACAAGTAAAACTAAATGCATGCTCTTCAACTGATCGCTACCTGCACCTACCCGCTTGTCCAACATCACTACTCTGGACGGCTCTGACTTAGAATACGTGGACAACTACAAATACTTAGGTGTCTGGTTAGACTGTAAACTCTCCTTCCAGACCCATATCAAACATCTCCAATCCAAAGTTAAATCTAGAATTGGCTTCCTATTTTGCAACAAAGCATCCTTCACTCATGCTGCCAAACATACCCTTATAAAACTGACCATCCTACCAATCCTCGACTTTGGCGATGTCATTTACAAAATAGCCTCCAATACCCTACTCAACAAATTGGATGCAGTCTATCACAGTGCAATCCGTTTTGTCACCAAAGCCCCATATACTACCCACCATTGCGACCTGTACGCTCTCGTTGGCTGGCCCTCGCTTCATACTCGTCGCCAAACCCACTGGCTCCATGTCATCTACAAGACCCTGCTAGGTAAAGTCCCCCCTTATCTCAGCTCGCTGGTCACCATAGCATCTCCCACCTGTAGCACACGCTCCAGCAGGTATATCTCTTTAGTCACCCCCAAAACCAATTCTTTCTTTGGCCGCCTCTCTTTCCAGTTCTCTGCTGCCAATGACTGGAACGAACTACAAAAATCTCTGAAACTGGAAACACTTATCTCCCTCACTAGCTTTAAGCACCAACTGTCAGAGCAACTCACAGATTACTGCACCTGTACATAGCCCAGCTATAATTTAGCCCAAACAACTACCTCTTTCCCAACTGTATTTAATTAATTTATTTATTTTGCTCCTTTGCACCCCATTTTATTTCTACTTTGCACATTCTTCCATTGCAAAACTACCATTCCAGTGTTTTACTTGCTATATTGTATTTACCTTGCCACCATGGCCTTTTTTGCCTTTACCTCCCTTCTCACCTAATTTGCTCACATTGTATATAGACTTGTTTATACTGTATTATTGACTGTATGTTTGTTTTACTCCATGTGTAACTCTGTGTCGTTGTATCTGTCGAACTGCTTTGCTTTATCTTGGCCAGGTCGCAATTGTAAAAGAGAACTTGTTCTCAACTTGCCTACCTGGTTAAATAAAGGTAAAATAAAAAAAATAAAAGAAAATATAGACACCCCATTATATACAGTAGAGTACATATAGACACCCCATTATATACAGTAGAGTACATATAGACACCCCATTATATACAGTAGAGGACATATAGACACCCCATTATATACAGTAGAGTACATATAGACACCCCATTATATACAGTAGAGGACATATAGACACCCCATTATATACAGTAGAGGACATATAGACACCCCATTATATACAGTAGAGTACATATAGACACCCCATTATATACAGTAGAGTACATATAGACACCCCATTATATACAGTAGAGGACATAGACACCCCATTATATACAGTAGAGTACATATAGACACCCCATTATATACAGTAGAATACATAGACACCCCATTATATACAGTAGAGTACATATAGACACCCCATTATATACAGTAGAATACATAGACACCCCATTATATACAGTAGAGGACATATAGACACCCCATTATATACAGTAGAGTACATATAGACACCCCATTATATACAGTAGAGTACATATAGACACCCCATTATATACAGTAGAGGACATAGACACCCCATTATATACAGTAGAGTACATATAGACACCCCATTATATACAGTAGAATACATAGACACCCCATTATATACAGTAGAGGACAAATAGACACCCCATTATATACAGTAGAATACATAGACACCCCATTATATACAGTAGAGGACATATAGACACCCCATCACATTACATACAAAGTAAAAGGATGGTTGAAAGAATGAATCTCTTCTTTCAATATTAAATACAGGGAGGTGACTGAAGTGAAAACAGACCTTCCTCTGTATCTGCTCATCCAGTCTGTGTAGTTCAGTCAGTCTCTGGTCCTGCTGCTGTTTTAGGAAGCGTCTCCTGGCAGCATCCATCAGCTGGAGCTCCTTCACCTTCAACTCACGCTTCATGGCTGTTAACCTGGAGACGCATTACAGACTGTCAGAGAGACTAACCTGGGGACACATTACAGACTGTCAGAGAGACTAACCTGGGGACACATTACAGACTGTCAGAGACTAACCTGGGGACACATTACAGACTGTCAGAGAGACTAACCTGGGGACACATTACAGACTGTCAGAGAGACTAACCTGGGGACACATTACAGACTGTCAGAGAGACTAACCTGGGGACACATTACAGACTGTCAGACTAACCTGGGGACACATTACAGACTGTCAGAGAGACTAACCTGGGGACACATTACAGACTGTCAGAGAGACTAACCTGGGGACACATTACAGACTGTCAGATAAATAAACCTTGGAACAGGGAACTCAAGTCTATTTCATCTTAATTAGTGACATCACATTTGATGGGCCTGTACCAAGTCATTTATGAGGATCAATAATTATGACATGGGAGTGTCACATTACCTCAGAATGTTCTGAATACTCCTCCTACATGATGCAAACATAGTTCTGGCTTGGAAAGGGACGGGGGGCTAGTCAAATTGTACAACTGAATGTATTCAACTGAAATGTGTCTTCCTCTCTGAATCAGAGATTTGTGGGCGGCTGCCTTAATCGACATCCACGTCTTCGGCGCCCGGGGAACAGTGGGTTAACTGCCTTGCTCAAGGGATTCGATCTAGCAACCTTTCGGTTACTGGCCCAATGCTCTAACCACTAGTCTACCTGCCTGCCCCTACACTCTAACCACTAGGCTACCTGCCGTCCCTACACTCTAACCACTAGGCTATCTGCCGCCCCTACACTCTAACCACTAGGCTACCTGCCTGCCCCTACACTCTAACCACTAGGCTACCTGCCTGCCCCTACACTCTAACCACTAGGCTACCTGCCGTCCCTACACTCTAACCACTAGGCTACCTGCCGTCCCTACACTCTAACCACTAGGCTACCTGCCGCCCCTACACTCTAACCACTAGGCTACCTGCCTGCCCCTACACTCTAACCACTAGGCTACCTGCCTGCCCCTACACTCTAACCACTAGGCTACCTGCCGTCCCTACACTCTAACCACTAGGCTACCTGCCTGCCCCTACACTCTAACCACTAGGCTACCTGCCGTCCCTACACTCTAACCACTAGGCTACCTGCCGTCCCTGCACTCTAACCACTAGGCTACTTGCCGTCCCTACACTCTAACCACTAGGCTACTTGCCGTCCCTACACTCTAACCACTAGGCTACCTGCCCGCCCCTACACTCTAACCACTAGGCTACCTGCCCGCCCCTACACTCTAACCACTAGGCTACCTGCCCGCCCCTACACTCTAACCACTAGGCTACCTGCCGTCTTTACACTCTAACCACTAGGCTATCTGCCGTCCTTACACTCTAACCACTAGGCTACCTGCCGCCCCTACACTCTAACCACTAGGCTACCTGCCGCCCCTACACTCTAACCATTAGGCTACCTGCCGCCCCTACACTCTAACCATTAGGCTACCTGCCGCCCCTACACTCTAACCACTAGGCTACCTGCCGCCCCTACACTCTAACCACTAGGCTACCTGCCGCCCCTACACTCTAACCACTAGGCTACCTGCCTGCCCCTACACTCTAACCACTAGGCTACCTGCCACCCCTACACTCTACCCACTAGGCTACCTGCCGTCCCTACACTCTAACCACTAGGCTACCTGCCGCCCCTACACTCTAACCACTAGGCTACCTGCCGCCCCTACACTCTAACCACTAGGCTACCTGCAGTCCTTACACTCTAACCACTAGGCTACCTGCCGTCCTTACACTCTAACCAATAGGCTACCTGCCGTCCCTACACTCTAACCACTAGGCTACCTGCCGTCCCTACACTCTAACCACTAGGCTACCTGCCGCCCCTACACTCTAACCACTAGGCTACCTGCCGTCCCTACACTCTAACCACTAGGCTACCTGCCGCCCCTACACTCTAACCACTAGGCTACCTGCCTGCCCTTACACTCTAACCACTAGGCTACCTGCCTGCCCCTACACTCTAACCACTAGGCTACCTGCCGTCCCTACACTCTAACCACTAGGCTACCTGCCGTCCCTGCACTCTAACCACTAGGCTACCTGCCGTCCCTGCACTCTAACCACTAGGCTACTTGCCGTCCCTACACTCTAACCACTAGGCTACTTGCCGTCCCTACACTCTAACCACTAGGCTACCTGCCCGCCCCTACACTCTAACCACTAGGCTACCTGCCCGCCCCTACACTCTAACCACTAGGCTACCTGCCCGCCCCTACACTCTAACCACTAGGCTACCTGCCGTCTTTACACTCTAACCACTAGGCTATCTGCCGTCCTTACACTCTAACCACTAGGCTACCTGCCGCCCCTACACTCTAACCACTAGGCTACCTGCCGCCCCTACACTCTAACCATTAGGCTACCTGCCGCCCCTACACTCTAACCATTAGGCTACCTGCCGCCCCTACACTCTAACCACTAGGCTACCTGCCGCCCCTACACTCTAACCACTAGGCTACCTGCCGCCCCTACACTCTAACCACTAGGCTACCTGCCTGCCCCTACACTCTAACCACTAGGCTACCTGCCACCCCTACACTCTACCCACTAGGCTACCTGCCGTCCCTACACTCTAACCACTAGGCTACCTGCCGCCCCTACACTCTAACCACTAGGCTACCTGCCGCCCCTACACTCTAACCACTAGGCTACCTGCAGTCCTTACACTCTAACCACTAGGCTACCTGCCGTCCTTACACTCTAACCAATAGGCTACCTGCCGTCCCTACACTCTAACCACTAGGCTACCTGCCGTCCCTACACTCTAACCACTAGGCTACCTGCCGCCCCTACACTCTAACCACTAGGCTACCTGCCGCCCCTACACTCTAACCACTAGGCTACCTGCCGCCCCTACACCCTAACCACTAGGCTACCTGCCGCCCCTACACTCTAACCACTAGGCTACCTGCCGCCCCTACACTCTAACCACTAGGCTACCTGCCGCCCCTACACTCTAACCACTAGGCTACCTGCCGTCCCTACACTCTAACCACTAGGCTACCTGCCTGCCCCTACACTCTAACCACTAGGCTACCTGCCGCCCCTACACTCTAACCACTAGGCTACCTGCCGCCCCTACACTCTAACCACTAGGCTACCTGCCGCCCCTACACTCTAACCACTAGGCTACCTGCCGCCCCTACACTCTAACCACTAGGCTACCTGCCGCCCCTACACTCTAACCACTAGGCTACCTGCCGCCCCTACACTCTAACCACTAGGCTACCTGCCGCCCCTACACTCTAACCACTAGGCTACCTGCCGCCACTACCCTCTAACCACTAGGCTACCTGTCTGCCCCTACATTCTAACCACTAGGCTACCTGCCGTCCCTACACTCTAACCACTAGGTTACCTGTCTGCCCCTACATTCTAACCACTAGGCTACCTGCCTGCCCCTACACTCTAACCACTAGGCTACCTGTCTGCCCCTACATTCTAACCATTAGGCTACCTGTCGTCCCTACACTCTAACCACTAGGCTACCTGAATGATTGATGTCGTAATAAATTGGCAGACATAGATGACTGTCTGTCTGTTCTCCGACCTGGTTCTCTGTTCAGCCAGCTTGCTCTCCTCTTGCTGTAGGATGTCCCTGCGTTTCTCCTCAGCCTGCTGCAGTATCTCCTGCTGGGTGTACCATGCCTCGTCCTCAGCCTGCCTCTGAACCGCCTTCGCACGCAGCTCCTGCACCGCCTGCCTGGAGAGACACACACACACACATATCTGACACTGTTCTTTGACACAAATACTGAAGAAGGCTTTGACCGAAACGTCCGTGTCAAGCTTTTCCCCCTTGCTACTGCAAGAAAAACAGAGATAAGATGTTAAGAGTTTGACTTTGTGTGAACCTTATGTAACCCTAACCCTAACCCCTAACCCTAACCCCTAACCCTAACCCTAACCTTATCGGTCTTTGCCAGTGTTCTAGAATGCCACAGAAAGGATAAGATGCCAATGATATAATCTGACCTCTCTCTGAGGTAGTCCACTTCCTGTTGGCGTATCCTCTCTCTCTCCTGTGACTGGTACTCCACTATGTAGGTGGGGTACTTGTTGAAGACCGGGTACTGTCCCCTGGTCAGAGGCTGAAAGTCATCCAGCATGTTCCTGGGGTGGATGTCTGCTGGGGTGCTCTCCATCAGCCTGTACGTCTCCTTTATCACGGAGCTGATGTCCAGGTTGTTACGGTGGTGGAAGAAATACTGGCAGGGAGAGAAAGAGGGAGGCAGGGAGAGAAAGAGGGAGGCAGGGAGAGAAAGAGGGAGGCAGGGAGAGAAAGAGGGAGGCAGGGAGAGAAAGAGGGAGGCAGGGAGAGAGAGGGAGGCAGGGAGAGAGAGGGAGGCAGGGAGAGAAAGAGGGAGGCAGGGAGAGAAAGAGGGAGGCAGGGAGAGAAAGAGGGAGGCAGGGAGAGAGAGGGAGGCAGGGAGAGAGAGGGAGGCAGGGAGAGAGAGGGAGGCAGGGAGAGAATCAAGGGTGCATTTTCCCTTCATGAAGAAGAAGGTACATATACTGTAGCTGCAAGCAGCAATGAGCAGGGTTCATAGGACGGCAGAAAGGACACCTGGGTAATAGTTACGATATCAACGCCAAACTGAATAGGGTTCATCATGGTAATGTCTCTGATGACCCTAGAAAGTTCCACGTTGACAGGCCATTGTGGAGTGGATTTACAAAGGATTTAAAATGGACTTCCTGATTTATCAATAACTCAGACATCTCTTAATTAAGCAAAAACATTTTAAAAATGGTTAATAAAAAAATAAAAAAGGTTTTTACCTAAAAGTCCCTGACAGACCTTATGGCAGAATCACATTAGTGGAAACCAAGACTGTTATCAGGGCAAGCTTAGTTGTAGCTAAATATGTTAAGAGTCTTATCGGGGAAAATGTATAGTGTTTTAGCTAACCCTTAACCAAATGTTCCTAACCTACCATGTTAATTCTCCTAACCTGCTGCGTACGTTCTCCTAACCTGCTGTGTACGTTCTCCTAACCTGCTGCGTACGTTCTCCTAACCTGCTGCGTACGTTCTCCTAACCTGCTGCGTACGTTCTCCTAACCTGCTGCGTACGTTCTCCTAACCTGCTGCGTACGTTCTCCTAACCTGCTGCGTACGTTCTCTTAACCTGCTGCGAAAAGTCACTTCTTCTAGTCAAACCTG